>NC_092876.1:227933834-228239796 GCF_028372415.1 Notamacropus eugenii
GAACTCTCCAAAGACTCTAATGTAGCAAGGTATGGATAGGGACATGATAAAGACTATCAACTCCCTTCATGTCTTCCCAGAACTTTTTTTTGGCAACTTCCTGAAATGGGGTTGGTCTCATCTTTCCTCTGAAGGCAGAAACCAGAACTGCCTGAAATGGCTGGGAATTTAAAAACACCATGAAGAGACTAAATGAGAACTTGAAAAACATCTGAAGAAATGAAGACTCTTTTCTTTCCCACTCTTGCTCATTCTACCCCACCCCTCATGTACAGCAGGGCATTCATCTCTACTAGGAGAAGGAATCTCATTTCAAAGGAGTCTAGGGTTACATTCCTCTGTCTGTCTGTCTGTCTGTGTCTGTGTCTATGTCTCTCTGTCTCTGACTCTCTCTGTCTCTGGCTGTCTCTGTCTGTCTCTTTGTCTCTCTCTCTCTGCTCTTTCTCTCTGTCTCTCACACCCCCCCCCCCAATTCATCTCCCTGTTTAATCCAGGTTGGAAGTGTAGTGGTTATTTACAGGTCCATGTCTTCTACTGATTGGCACAGAAGCTTTGACTTGACCAGTTTCCAATCTGGGACAGTTTAGAATCCAATTTTTGATTCATCTTTCCTGTCCCTTCTCCTTTGCAGAGGTATGGGTGGAACATTGTATATATAATGTCATGATTTTTTCAATGTGTTTATCTGTTGTGTTGACTATAATTCCTCTTTTTAAAAAATACTTTGTTATAAGGGATGGTTCTCTGGGAAGGGGAAAGGCAGAATACATAGGGAAATCTAGGTGATAAGATCTTGCCTATCTTTGTTCTGAACTCTTGGAAAACTTCAAGACTAGGATGCATATATGGGTGTATACATATATATACATATCTACATACACACATATGTGCACATGCATACACATGCACATGCAAATATACATACATGTGTATGTATGTTTGTGTGTGTGTGTATCAGGCTACTCTGTACAGAGTACTCTGTACTCTGGGCTCTGTACATCTGCATCACAAATGCTAAGACTGAATGGCCAGTGCCTCTGACTTTACTAGCCCAGTTGCTCTAGGACTTGGAAGAAGGTGTTGTTCTTTGCTCCATCCTCACAACCTTTTTGGTCACTTCTCACATCTTACTGCCTATTTTCCACATCTGTTCAGTTCTCTGTGGTTCCAATCAATAAAAATTTAATAAATATCTTGGTCTATAGCATCTACTCTGGACTGTCTCCTGCGCATGAAGTTCTTCCACCTTACCTCTGTCTCTGATGATTAAATGGTCATTATCCAAAAGCATTTATTAAACATACGATGTGCCAGTCATTGTGCTCAATGTAAGTAATACAAAAAATGGCAAAAGCATGGTCCCTGCCCTCAAGGAGCTTATATTACATTGGGGAACACCACATGCAAATGATAATTTACATGCAAGCTATATTAGATATATATGGGAAGCAACCTGAGAAGAAAGGCACAGAGTGAGGGAGAAGGGATAAAGAGTTGAGTCTGGGAGGAGATGGATCAGAACAAACTTCTAGCAGAAACAGAATTTTTTCTAAGTAAAGAAAGAAGGCAGGGAGACCAAGAGGCATGCAGCAAGCATTTGTTAAGTACCTACTGTGTTCCACTCACTTTGATAACCACTGGGGATACAAACACAGAGAATGAAATAATCTCTACTCTCTAGTTTATGTTCTATCAGGATAGTGTCTTTTTTCACTCTAAACTATTTCAAGTGCAATATTCTTCACAGGGACTTTTCCACTCCTCCCCAGTTGCCCACCCATAAAAAAAACCATAAATGAAAATAAAAAGTCTTTGTGTTCATTTTGATATGCAGCATGGCGTCATGGATAAAGGGATGGTTTCTCACTCCATGGTCAGAAAGACTTGAATTCAAGTCCTACATCAGACTTATAACTGGTTAGGTAACCTTGGGCAAGTCATTTGACTTTCAAGTATCCTCCCCTCCCCCCAAAACACACACAAACACTCAACCCTAAACAACTCTCAAAGACTGTAAGTTGAAGGGAAGTTGGCAATCTGCATCATTAAGTTCCTCACTTGGAGTGGTCTTAACCAATAATATCATAGGTATAACAAAATAAAAGAAATTTTGTACTTATTTGCATCTATGCTATTTCTCCTTATAAAATGTAAGCCTTTTGAGAGCAGGGAACTGGGTCATTTTTGCCCTTGTATCTCTATTACTTAGCAAATGCCTGGAACATAGTAAAGGTTTAATAAGTGCTTTTTGATGGGGGCTTGATAGGGGCTTCTGAATGAGGCTTTATTCATTTTTAGTGGGCTTCCTCTCTCAGTTTTCTTTGATAGGCAATTAGCTGATTCCTGTCAAACCCTAATGTACACAGAAGCTGCTTTCAGTTGTCCTCTTCCAAAGGGTTTCAATTAGAAGTATAATTACCAAGAAGGCTTTACCTATTTAAATCTAATTATCTACCATTATTCTCCTCTTCTTGGATGATAGACTTCAGAGACCTCTTGGATATTTCTCTTGCTTTGGTGCTATCTTAAGTAACTTCAGTTTCTCTCATTCCACTGGTTTCCTCTCTCTGCCCTGTTTGAAACTCTTAACAGATCTTTCTCATCTTAAAAACTACCATTGCTTAATCTTAGCTAGCACTCTATTTCTCTCTTTTTGTTTCCTGTGTGCTTCCAACACGTGGTCTATATCAGGTGCCTCCCTTTCCTCACCATCTATTTCTTTTTAACTTTCCAGACCCACCCAGTTTTATCCTTCACACAACAGCTAGACTTAGCCGAACTAAACTGAAAATACCTTCTGGAATGCTGAGAGTGCCCTCTTACAGACCAAATCTAATTGCCCTTGTTTTCTTTCTCTTTGAATTCTCTGGTGCATTTGATACCATTGACCATCCCTTGAAATTTGTCTCATCCCTTAACTTCTCTGACATTATACTATCCTTGTTCTCTTCCTCCCTCTCCAACTGCTTCTGTTTTCATTTCTTTTACTCTCAACTTGAACATTCATAAAGTTCAGTCTTTGGCTGTCCTCTCTTTTTAAAATTGTGACCACTTCTATGAAAATGATTTTCATATATCTAAATCCTTAGTCTTATTTTATCTCTTTTTTTTTCAGTTGTTTGTGGGACAATTCCATTAGGAGACCTTCTCAGCATCTAAACTTAACATCTAAAACTAAACTAAATTCATCATCTCCTTGCAAACCAATTTATCTAACTTCCCTTATTATGTCAGTTATATTACCATGTTCTTGCACAACAAAGCTCAGAAGCTCAAAGTGTTTGATTTCTCCAGTGTTCTCCTTTGATTTAAGTGTCCAATAGTTCAGTTATATTAATTCTTCCTTTATAGTCTTTCCCAAATCCCTTCTTCCCTATCATTACTATAAACATCTATCCTAATTCTTAGTTCACCCCTGAATTGTTGGAATAACCTTCTACCTAGTCTCCCTGCCTCTAATTTCTCTGTTTTATCCTTCATAGAATTGCTAGACTAAATTTTCAACCAGATTTTTATCATTCTCACTCCTCAGTTTAAAGAAGGCAATTCACTTTACTTCTCTGTGCCTCAGTTAATTCATTTGTAAAATGAGGGAGAGTTGAATTCAATGACCTCTACCAGCTCTAAGTTTAGGATTCAAAGACTGTCAGGGTCTATTCTGTGCAATGCACCATTCACATTGTTATTCAAAAGTTTTATGAGTGTACATGTCTTTTTTCCCAAAAGTTAGACTGACCTTCTTGAAGGCAGGTCCTGTACTGGGTTAATTTCAGGTACAGAGTAGTCACTTAATTATTGAATAAAACATTGAGTGAATACATAATGATCCACATCCTTTGCTCAGGATGAACTAGTTCCATCTCTGATTTCTGATTCCCAAGTTTATCTGTTCACTATATTTGCCAGAATTCCAATACTATCTTCTCCATTTGAAGCTAGATGCTATGTGTTCTGACAATGGTTCTGCCCACCCAGCTCATGGTTTTTCTACTTTTGCCCTTGCTACAGCAGCTGCTTGGATGCCCTCATGCCATTTGTTCTCTGCATCTGCTCAGCTCAGCAGAAGCAATCACTTCAGTGGCTTTGCTCCAACATCTCTCTCCATTGGTCATCCACTCTCCCTACTTTATATTAAAAATGTCTTATAGATGACACTGATGAAATTGCCCAAGAATCAGATGTGAAGTAATTACACTGCTCTGTAGACCTTTAGTTTGGTTTGCAACTTGATATAGCAAGCTATGTGTGCCAGCCTCCCAGAGCATAGGCTGACCTTCCTGATTCAGCTGTCTTCATCTCTATCAGTGCATTATTAGATGGAAGAATGCAAAGGCAGTGAAATTCAGGGACAGCCTCTGTTTTACAAATTATAATCTTTGGTTTTATGTAGACATTCCCTATTGCAATCCGGTATGTAACTTTAAAGCTTATTGTCAGCCCACAGGTTATTTCAGCTTGAGAAAGTAAGCCATGTTATCGTGTGTCTTCTTGAAAATGTGCTTCTAGAATAGAGCCATCTGCATGAAGAGGTCTCTGGGTCTTTTTTGCATGTGTAGTCTATTAAATTAAAACCACAAAATTACAATACACATATATTTAGAAAAAATAAACCAGTTAGAAGTCCAGTGCTCTGATTTTCTTTATTTCTTTTTCTCATTTTTCCATTTTCTTTTCTTTTCTTCTCTTTATTTTTTTGTGCATGAATCACCAAGAATGTACAGTTCATTGACTGCAGACCATTTACTACTTGGTAAATGTTAAAGAACCTTTCTTAGAAGTATCTCTTAGTACAATATTTATCTTTCTCTGTACTGCTAAATATGTATCTCAAAACCACTTGGTATGGTTACCCTGGGGTGCAGAGGTGGTATCACTAGCCTTTCAAAGTAGGGAAACAAATGTTGGAACAGGCTGCTAAGAAACACAGTTCCCACTTTCTTATAGCAACCACTAATTATAATGGAGGAGAGAGAAGTAGAGCATATGTGACATATAAGTGGAATTAATTCCATGCAGAATGAACATTTTTAAAATTTTCTAAGAGTTAGCAGCTGTTGAAAAGTGGGGAAAATCAATATAATGTTAAAAAGTACTTACTATACATTCTTTTTTTTCCCCATAACAACCTGTACTACCTAGAGTTCTTTCTCACTGAAGATGTCTAACAGATTGCTTGGAAATGCCCCATAGAATATTTCTAATGAGATATGTTCCATTCATCACACTCTGTTGGAAGAGACTTGCCCCGTGTGTAGAAATTAAAAACAATAAATTCTTCATGAGAAAGTATTCCAGTCAAAATATGAACGTTTCTAAAAAATGCTCTCACAGTATGTGAAAATTATATTGATTTTTAAGAAGCAGATTCATCCTCTGAGATAGACAAACATTATAAACAACAAAAAGGGCATTCTTGATTCCACAAAGAGAAGGATATTAAAAATTATCAATAGAATTGTGGACTCTCAGAATTGGAAGGTCACCCTGTCCAATTTCCCTTCCAATACAAAAGTCCATGTTAACTTCTATTCAGATTCCTTTCTTTTCCATTCAGTAAACATACTTACTTACCTTAACCCTCCAATGACTAGCAGTCCCAGTCATTTTTTAGGCAATCCATGCTGTTGTTATACAGCTCTGATTATTAGAAAATTCTTCCTTATATTGAGCCTAAATCTGCCTCCCAAGAACTTCCACTAATTGGCCTTATTTCACCCTAAAAAAATAATATGGCAAAAAGGCTAAACCTAAGTTAAGATACTATTTGACTCCTCACTAGTTTGGGAAGTTATAAAATGCTCCTTTACTTTAAGACTCTGGTGAGCAGTAGAAAGTGAGTCTGATTATCTATCTATTCAGTGACTTTGGCTTGGTCAGGCAAAAGCAAGCAGATACTTAACTAGATCAGAGAGAATGTGGCTCAACAGGTCAAGGCTAGCAGAGATGTATACGTCCTGAAAAAGATTACTGGTCCAAGTCAGATGCTGATTCAAGAATCCCTAATCAGCTGGTGAGCCAGTACAGCTAGGTCTTCTTTCTATGCAGAACTTTCCAGATTTATATTAGAAACAAATGTGTTCACATCAGTTTGGCGAGTCACGCTGACAATCCCACTAACTGAAGCAGAGAAAGATATTGCGATTGGTTTCTTTCCTAATGCTGTGAGAGGCATTTACTCTTTCTAAGAGAAGAAATCTTGATAGTATGGCTACACCCAACATTCTCCTTCATTTTATAGTTCACATGCTAACAACTGTCAACCTCAGCTTAGTTACTGAGACCCACTGCTCTCAACTGTAACCTGCAGTCTCTGGAAATGTTGGAAACTAGGGACTTAAACTTGCTTTATTTGCCCAGACTGCTACCAAATGTTTCTGTTGGTTTCCCTTGTTTTTCACTCACTTTTCAGATGATGCTCTTTTACCAATTAAAATTCTAGTCACATATAAGCCTTCTGAAATATACTCTGATTCTTTGTTTTCTACATGATTATGCTTACACAAAGCCCCATCTTCCCATGGCAATTATCTCTTCCATCAGTACAAGCAGGTTAAGGACCAAAGTCTAATGAGAATAGATGCTCTGGGTGCCTTTGCCCCTGCTATCTCCTTTGTAAGCCCCACATAAAAGTTATGCCCCCACTCTTTCCTCCAGTGCATAGCTATATGAAGCACTGGGCTTGCTAACAACTTACCACCTTCCTCATATAGCTCTTATATGCTTAATTGTAGTTTATATTCAAAGAACGATAACCAAGGGAAAATGCAGTGGCTCTTACATTTCAATGAGTCATTGAAAACTGGATAATGAATCAATTCTCCAAAGAATGCACATGGAAAATGTTGATTTCTTTCATCCTTAATGGAGAAGGAAGGTAATGTTTTTAAAATCTGAAAAATGAAGTAGGTGAATTTTTGGTCTTTAGAATTATGAGCTATTGTATGTTCATAGAGAGTGGGATTTATTTTTTTATTTTCATTGAGGAGGCCTTTCCCTGCAGTTGGTATTTGCCATTAAAAGAATGATACTAGCCATATTTTGACTTAATTACATATATTAGGCAGCAACTAGATTCATCATAAGTCCTGTGAAGTCTAGTAGTTAATCAGATGACAGCCTGACATCTAAGTTGGTATTGTGACAGAGCTGAGACGTCTGGGACATGGGGAGGGGTTTTCAGTATTAATCTTTCCATCCTCCTCCATGATGAGGTTTTTAAAGTTTTATTTTCTTATAACACTGAACTTTTGTAATAGAGCTAACATTACCTCTTCTTGGATCACAAAATCTTTGGGTCCCTGTAATTATCTACATGTATTGAATGGCTAGTAATACATATAGAAATACGGTATATTAAGTTCCTAAGAATATTGGGACAAAGGAGAGAATGCAGTCAAAAAGGGTGTCAGTTTTAAACTTCTCATTGTTTTTCACCATGCATTTTAGTTCAATGGATGTCCTAAATGTCATAATCCATTTGGTTATTTCACAAACTTACTCATGGAAGAGCAACTGGCCCACTTAAGCCAATTTGAACTCAGGTGGCATAGGTACATAGGATTACATACTTAGGGTTGGAGGTAACCTAAAAGGCCACTGAGTCTGACCCTCTCATTTTACAGAGGAAGAAACTGAGGTACAGAGAGGGAAAGAGATATGCCCAGGATCACACAGCTTTGAAATTTCAGATGATAGATTTGAATCAAAGTCTTCCTAATTTCAAGTCCATGCCTAATCTACTATAGTAGGCTACCTCTCAAAAAGCTCCATCAAAATACTACTCTGTATGCAGTTGTAAAGGTGTGTTCATGTGCATGTGTATATGTGTGTGAGAGAAACAAAGACGGAGAGAAATAGAAAAAGAGGGAGATCTTGCCATAATATATTCTTTTCCGAATTTTTCTGTGTTTAAAAGAATTCTTCCATCTCTTGATTTGCTTTGATGCTGATATCTATCCATTTCTATTAGAATTAAAGTCTTAATTACTTGATAAATGTATTTTGAAATTCTTTGTCAATGTTTCCTTGCTTTTTCAACTTATACCCATAATGGGGGCTGTTCTAAGCTATATTTGACAGCACAGTCAGATCTAGAAGGATTTAGGGCTCAAGATGAATTACACCATGTTCCAATATTTTGATGTAGGTGAAACCTGGTTAAGATGACCAGCTGGTTAAATATGATAGAGAAGGGGTGATAATATTCATAAAATAGTAATGTGCCTCTTAGTGACTAAATGTGGAAGAAGGAAAGGAAAATTATGACATCTCAAGTGTGAGAATTTCACCAATTTTGGTAACAATTTGATAGCATCACCCATTTGAATATAAATTCATTGAGAATGTACCTCATTCAAGAACTTTTATTCTCTGTACATTTATCTCTGGTCTTTGCACATATAGTAAGAGCTTAATAAATTACTATTTATTGATTCTCCTCTGTTCACTGTCCATTTTGAAATGTCTGATCCCCAGGGCAAGATGAAGATTCTGAAAATACAAGGCCATGAGTGGTTTATCCTCATTTAACATATTTTAGGCGTCACACTGGATACAAGGCTGAATTCAGCCCACTAAGGAACTATTCACAATGTTACCCTTTGATTAAATTCTTACAGTTTCATTTCTTTGTACATTATGTTCAGTTCCATTACGTTTCTTGTTAGTAATGCGCCAATCTCTCAATGTGAATTTGCATTATAGAATCTAGCACTAAAAAATGATCTTTGAGATAATTTAATCCATTTTATGGATTAAGATGTCAAGCCCCAGTGAAGATAAGTTACTTCTCCAAGGTCTTATATCTAGGACGCAAAAGGTTCAGGAGTTGATCAACAACTTCTTGCTCAAACTTCTCACAACTACTCTTGTATCTGGGAAAGTCTTGAGAAAATTCCCTAATGCTTTTTGTGAACTTAGTTCTAAGAAGCAAGTATGGCCTGATATAGTCTTCTAATAAATGTTTAGCATTTAATTTAGAGATATATAGAAATGAGGCAATATCACTTTTCAAATTTTTTTTATCATTGATGATCTACTTTAGCGTTTCCATGAATCTATTATTACCTTCCAAACACTTCTCCAACTGTGAAGCTCTTGCAGCTGTCTTTTCATAAATTCTATAGGGGTATCTATCAAAAATTAAGGGGCTCTTCCTCTGACAATATGTGGATCCTAGTGAAGCATATACAGGGGAAACATTGGTTATCTCTTGCTCTCACTTCATGGTGGTTTCATGTTCTTTTTCAATTATATTGATGATATTCTTTATATACTTCTGTGAAATTCTTTTTTAGAAAATGTCCCAATGTGGTTGCACCCACCTTGTGCCTTTCTATTGCATTTTAGGTGACTTGCAACTGCAATTTTTCTGAGAATAGTATTGATTATTTGTCATCCTACAGCATCGTTAAATGAACATTCATATTAAAATTATGGACCTCTATTTTAGGGAAGATTTGAGGGTTATTATAAGTGCTTTAAAATGTTCCAGCTCTAGGTAGGTAAGTCCTACCACTTTTCTATTTGATTCCGGGTCCAGTTCATTGTCCAACCAAATTGTCTGTTTAAAATATATCTATATTGATACATATGATATCTGTCTATCTATCTATCTATCTCTCTATCTGTATATCTCTACATATATATAAACCAGCTCTATTGGTTTTCTATTGAAGTACATATTATAGATAACAAAAATTGTTCATTTATTGCTTCATTATAATTTTTCTTATGTTAGATGGTTAACTCTTTTAAATAATTATAGGTCTTATAGAACACTGGGCCAAGAATATGAAAGAGCAAAATTCAGATTTGCCCTTAGATATTTACTAGTTATGTGATCTCGAACAGTCACTTAACCAGAGATATGTAGAAATAAGGTGACATCACTTTTCAAATATTTCTACTGCAATTTTCTTATCTGCAAAATTGGGATAATATTATCACCTGCCTCCCAGGCTTCTTGTGAGGATAAAATGAGATCTTTGTAAAGCACTTTCCCAGCCCCAAAGGGCTATATAAATGCAACCTATTGTTTATTGTTATCCTTATTATTTAAGAAATTCGCCAATGTTCCAAAGCTTAATGAAATCAGTAGAAATGTGTCTGCAAACAGAAACATGTGGAAGAATGTACAATCTATAGGAATTGCCCTTTCTACTGCTATTTGCTTTGACTGTCCCCCAAGAGAGTGGCAAACACCTTTGCTGAGCATATATCTCTCATTTTATTATTTGCTTGCTAAATTATCAGATGATTGAAAAAAATCTCTTTGGTGTTATATCGTTCATGGAATCACGTAGTTTTGAATGTGCATCGGAAGCATACTGTTGAAGAGGAGACTTTAGAATGGTGTTTTGCATCACAGAATCAGTGTATGTATGGATGCTTATATGCATGTATACATACATATATATGCATACCATACATATGCACTTTAAAAAACAAGCCCTATATTCAAACAATAAACAATAAGATCTTATACTTTTTGTACATTTCAGTTAAGTTGTGACTGAAAGATTGTGATCTGCTGCACAATATTATTTTAATAGCCTACCTCTTCCCTTCTCATAGGTTCATCAAGGTTGCCCTCACGTAACTAGAGGCAGCTAGGTGATTCAGGGAGTAGAGCAAATGGACTTGGAGTCAAGAAGACCTGATTTTGAATTCTGTCTCGGACACACTTAATACCATGTGACCCCAGGCAAATCATTTCACCTCAACCTGCCTCAGTTGTCTTATCTATAGAAGGGGATAATTACAGCACCTGTCTCCCAAAGTGGTGGTGATAAAATGGTAATATTTATTAAGTTATTTGCATACCTTAAAGTGTTATATAAGCTCTGTCTAGTATTACACATCGGGTAAAGGGTTTTCAAAGGTTTTGTAAAGTTGGAAAAGTAGGTGTGTGGGTCAGCAGTTATTAGTATTTTCTTAGTCGCCTTTTTTCAGTGATAATGTCTGTATAATTTTCTTCCTAAGTGCTTAGTGCTTTTCTTTCTTCCAGGTATCTTAAGAATAGATCCTTATGTGTCCTTTATGCTATGTTCCCTCCCACAAAGTCCTGCTCTGTAGATATTTGGTGTAGTTCTGATGCTGTTTGCTTCTTTGTTTTCTTTAGTACCATTTTGTTTCCTCATGCAATGTGTTGAATTTTCTAATGTTAGAGTCCAGAAGTGGTTCACTTCACTGTCATTTATGAAGAAAAGAATTTGTTGTAGAACTCTTCATAGATATTTTTCCATACTTATTTTCTCATGCCCCCTTCAAATCATCTTCTTAAATGAATTTAGGATGAACTGACCTAATTAGGTCTCTTTATAGTCACTAAAAATGATCTCCCCCTTCATAATTTCCTATTATATAATATTTCATAACATTTTACCTCCCTTCACTATAACATTTTTAAATATTTATATTCTAAAATGATTTTTTGACTACAATAACTCTCTCCTTGGTGAGGAAATTGCTGACTGCAGTTGGGTCTTAGGTCTTTTGTTTTCCTTATTATAGTGATTGATTTACAAAAAAATAGGAAATGGTGATAGACTGGATTGATATCTGTTCTTTTATCCATTTCCCATTTTCAGCAATAATAACTTGCTTAGTTTGAGTAGGAGTTTTTGCAGTTACACAACGTTTTCTGCTTCCTCTTCTTTCCTCTTCTTTCCTCTTCTTTCTTCTTCTTCTTCTTCTTCTTCTTCTTCTTCTTCTTCTTCTTCTTCTTCTTCTTCTTCTTCTTCTTCTTCTGTTTTCTAATTTGGTATTGATTTTGATCCTGGCTCCAAGTAATCAGTCTGGTATACACAGATAGCTCATTTGAAAATGTCTCCTACATTGTAATCAGTAGACTTGTGCAGAGTTTATAAACCTTTGGCCTCTCTCATTTCCTACTCCTGTACCACACTTTCTGACCACATTTTTTTCTCTCTTTGTAATAACTGGATCTGTGATTTCAGTAGTATGAGGAAGTCCCAAGTAAGGAATCTTCCTCTTCTGATGTAGAATTTATAGGCTTAAAAATTGCCTAGAAGATTGAGAGATCAGGGGACTTGCCTAGAGTCACACAGTCAGTCAGTATGAATATTTGTCCAATGTATGGTTTGAACCACAGTCTTCTTGGCCAAGTCTCTATCCACTATTCCATTTTGCCTCTCATAATACTTATGTATGGTCTAAAAATGATGTGATTCTTAGTACCCTGTGCTCTCTTTTCTACTTAACACAAAGAAAAGGTGGAATATATAGGATTTAGGAACATTTTGTGTTTTTCTTGTTTCAGAAGTTGTCATGGTCAAAAAAAGTGGGGAAAGAGGCATAAGTATTTACATAGCATGAACCAGGCATATTTGAAGCCTTTCTACTAGGACACTTGGGCTAGAGTTTGAGCTGTATTAACAGTCCTTTGAGGAACTCAGGATTGCATCTATTTCAGAATGAGGTATCAAACCAGGACTTCATGGCCTTGGAGAACTTAAGCAGGCAAATTACCCATATGCTTTGCTCTCCTATTAACCTGCTTTTCATTGGGAAAAAAAACAAAAACAAATGACTGAACCTCATCATAATTAATGAGGTAAATAGTGCTGCTTTTGATGAGACCTTAGGGAAATTATATCTCTCTTACCTAGGTAATAATAGCTCACATTTATTCAACACATTACAGTTTACAAAATTCATTCTTCACAATTCTGTGAAGTAGGTAGCATGAATGTTGTCTTCATTTACAAAGTAGGAAACTATGATTCAGAGGACAATGGCCTACCATGGTCACATACTGAGCACAACCTGGGATCAAAACCAAGTTGTTGTTTTTTTTTATTCCAGTTATAATCTTCCAATAACACACACTGATCTCCTAGATGTCTTAAACAAAAATTTTGTTTTATGACACAAACAACCATGTGAAAGGACATCTTAGGATAATTGAAGTTTTGTTCATTAGACATAGGTAAGAGAAACCTGGCTCCACCACTGATGTGATATCACTTGGGCACGTCAATTGGTACTGAGTCTTTGGAACTCAGTTTCCTCATCTGTCAAGTAATGTAAGTAGACTGGATGAGCTCTAGTGTCCCTTCCTGGTCTAGGATTCTGTACTGAAGATGTTTTCCTATACATTAATTCCAGATGTAAAGAAACCAATCTATGAACTTCTTAGAGGATCCATGTAAACATCACTGAAGACTAGACTAGTTTTGGGAATTGTGTATCTATTCCATACAGGGAAGGTGTTAAAATATAATTAACACGAGAGATGTGTTAGGCTGATATTCATGAATATCCTCACATGTTCTCACTAGCTGTCCTCATTTGTCACCAATTAAGCTCATATTCAATCTCTGTGGGTTATTATAGAACATTATTAGATCTCTGGAATCATAATTGGTTATTGCATTGCTTAGAGATCTTACGTTTTCTCCAAAGTTGTTTTATCATTACAATGTTGTTATTGTAGATGTAATTCTCCTGAATCTACTGATTTTAGTCTGCATCAATTGATATGCCTTACTTGGTTTTGGTGACACCATATCTTTCATTGTTTGTTGTGGCACGACAATATTCCATCACATTTATCCAATTTAATTTGTCCAACCATTCACCAAATACTGGATAGTCTCTTAATTTCCAGTTCTTTTTTTAAAGAGCTTTTGTAAATATTTTTCTATATATAGATCTTTTTCCTGTTTCTTCAGTCTCTTTAAAGTATAATCCTGGATGAAATGTCAATGGGTCAAACAGTAAGCACAATTTAATATCATTTTAGGCATAGTCCAAATTAGTTTCCAAGAGCTATACCAATTCACAGCTCCACTAAGAGTGTATTCATCTACTTTTTTTTCCCTAATAGCCCCCAACATTTGTCATTTTCCTTATTATCAACTTTTCTGATCTGATGACATTGAAATGAATTCTCATGTTGTGCTTTAATTTTCATTTTATCATTATTAGTGCATTAAAATTAGAGCATTTTTGATACTGAAATTTCTTCCCCTGAGAACTGGCAGTTCATATCCTTTGACTTTATTAATTAAAAAATAGCTCCTATTCTTATAACATTAAATCAGTTTTTTATGTCTTTTGAAAATAAGATCTTGATCAGAGAAGCTTACTTCAAAGATTTTTTCCCAGTTTACTTTTAATCTTAATTGCATTTCTTTCATTTCTACATTTTAAAAAGTATTTTTTAATTTTTCTAGTTACACATAACAAACAAATTTTTAACATTTGTTTTTGAAAATCTTGAGTTCCAAATTCTCTCCCTCCCTTCCTTTTCTTTCCCCTGTTTGAGAAGTCAAGCAATTTGATAAAGGTAATATATGAATTATGCAAAACATATTTCCATATTAGTCATGTGGTGAAAGAAAACATAGATTAAAAAACAAGAAAAATACGGAAAAATTTAAAAACTTGTGCTTTGATCTGCATTCAGACTCCATTGGTTCTGATTCTGGAGGTGGATAGCATTTTTTATCATCTGTCCTTTAGAATTGTCTTCAATCATTAGCTGAGAATAGCTAAGTCATTCACAGTAGATCATTATACAATATTACTGTTAATATGTACAATGTTCTCCTCGTTCTACTGACTTCACTTTGCATCAGTTCATTTAAGTATTTCCATGTTTTTCTGAGAGTATTCTGCTCATCATTTCTTATAGCACAATAGTATGCTGTCACAATCGTGTATCACAACTTGTTCAGCCATCCCCCAATTGACGAGCTTCTCAATTTCTAATTCTTTGCCACCAGAAAAGAGCAGCAATAAGTGTTTTTTGTACATATGGGTTCTTTTCTTTTTTAAAAAATCTCTTTGGGATGTAGACTTAATAGTGGTATTGCTGGGTCAAAGCATATAAATAGTTTTATAGCCCTTTGGGCATAGTTCCAAATTATTATCCAGAATGATTGATTCAGTTTACAATACATTCCTTTCCCAATTTTTCTACATCTAGTCCAATATTTATCATTTTATTTTTCTATCATATCAGCCAATCTGATAGGTATGAGTTGGTACTTCGGAGTAGTTTTAATTTGCATTTCTGTAATGAATAGTGTTTTAGAACAGTTTTTTCAAAATCATTTTATTTCTTCTTCTTAAAACTGCTTATTCATATCCTTTGACCATTTATCAATTGGAGAATGGCTTGTAGTCTTATTAATTTAACTCAGCTCTTATCTATTTGAGAAATGAGCTCTTTTCAGAAGAACTTACTGTGATTTTTCTCAGATTTTGTACTTTCCTTTTAATCTTGACTATGTTGATTTTTGTGTGTGCAAAAGCTTTTTAATTTAATATAATAAAAATTATCCATTTTATATCCTGTAATGCTCTTTATCTCTTTTTTATCATAAATTCTTCCCTCCTCCACAGATTGAACAAATAAACCATTTTATATTCTCATAATTTGTTTATAGTATCACCCTTTATGTGTAAATAATATACTCATTTTGATCTTGTCGTGGTATGTTGTGTGAGATGTTGGCCTATACCTAATTTCTGCCAAACTGCTTTTCACTTTTCCCAGTAGTTTTAGTCAAATAGTGAGTACTTGTCTTGGGTCATTGTGTTTATCAAGTATTAGATTACTCTGATCATTTATTGCTGTGTATTGAGTGCCTAACCTATTCCACTGATTTGCCACTCTATTTCTTAGCCAATACCTAATTGTTCTGATGATTTCTGTTTTGTAATATAGCCTGGAAGTCTGGTACAGCTAAGCCACCTTCCTTCACACTTTTTTTTTCATTGATTTCCCTGATATTCTTTGACCTTTTGCTCTTCCCTATTAATTTTGCTATTTTTCCTAGCTCTATAAAATAATTTTTGGTAGCTTGACTGGTATGGCACTGAACAAGTCAATTAACTTAAGTAGAAATGTCATTTTATTATATCAGTTTAAATTTATCTTAAAGTTGAGCTCTATTCCCAGGTTGAAGGGAGGCACTTTCCCAAGCTTCCAGTTTTTTCATGTTGCTGTTTTCAGAGCTACTCAGTTCTGAAATCTAGTCAACTAGATTTCACTTCTTCCAAGGTGGTATGTTCTAGGGCAAGGGTAGGGAACCTGCAGCCCCAAGGTCACATGTGATCCTCTAGGTCCTCAAGTGTGGCTGCTTGACTGAATCCAACAAATACTCTAAGTAAAAGGATTTGTTCTGCAAAACTTGGGCTCAGTCAAAAAGCCTCACACAAGGACCTAGAAGCTACATGTGGCCATGAGAATTCAGGTTTCCCATCCCTTTCTAGCAAGAGGTGAAGTCACCATTCTCTTGTGTGGTGCTCTGTTCTATGAGTAACAATCACCCTTTTCTTCCCTGGAACTGTGATCAGGTTCCCAGCTTCTGCTAGTGCTCCACCTTGCCCTGGGACTGCAACCTGGAAAATCATATGGACAATGCAAGAGAGTCCTGCTTGCATTGCCAGCAAAGGATTTCCTGTAATCTTCTTCTCATCTATGTGCTGTCACCCCTAAGACCTGAGGCTAGCTTGTCAGGGCATGACCTGCACTGGCTTGTGCTTTATTCTCAGACAACGAGATAGACCTTTCTTGCTGACCTTCTAAGTTGTCTTGGGATGGAAAACTATTTCACTCCATATTTTTGTTGTTATTGTGTCACTCCAGAATTTGTTTTAAGGCATTATTTTAGCATTATTCGGTAAGAAATTTGGTAGAGCTCAGGCAAGATGCTGCCTTTACTCACCTATCTTAGTTAACCTCCCTGTACAAAACATTTTAATTTTCTATAATCAAAATGTTTATGCAATTTTCTAATCCTCACTATCCCACGTTTGACAGAAACTCTGTCTTGATCCATTGTTCTGAAAGGAAATGTCTTCCTTGCTCCTCTAATTTGTTTGTGATGTAACCTTAAATAGCTTAGTCATATGTCTCTTTGGAGTTAATCTTAGTATATGGTATATGGTGTATGATTCTGTTCTAAATCTAATTTCTATCAAACTCCTTTTCAGTTTGCTTAGCACTTATTGATTGAATAATGAGTTCTAATTCCAGTAGCAGGGGTCAATACCCTTTCTTGGATACTTAATAACTACTCTATTTGCTGTAATCTCTTTGTATATAACATCGCATTTTATTTCTTTCAAGCAAAGACTGATCCATGATCCATCATAACTGAAACCAGAACTGCAGGAGGGAAAAACATCAACACAGTGAAAGAGATTTCTATCATCAATTTCAAGAACATGCGTTCTGATTATTTTATAAGGCAGGGCTAATTAGAGATAGTAAACAGCTGTATGAATGCTACATCTTTTCCCCAAGCCCTTGGACTCAACGTAAAAAATGGTCCTCTCTTTTCCAATTTCCTCTAAGATAGGGACCCCAGCAAGAAAACTTGTCCTAGTACATTTCACAAGGTCTAAATATAATTTTTTCTTGCTGAAAGTTTTCCCATATTCACTGTATTTACTGTGAGGCATCTCTTCTCCCTGCTTGGTTATTTCTCTTCCAGCTCCCTATTCTTCCTTATATTTTTTCTTTGCCCCTCACTTGAACTTCTTTTATCCTACTTTTTCAGAGCCTCAGCTTCCAACATCAGTTGCACTATTGCTTTTGTCCTCAACAGATGTCGAGTTTCCTTCCCCTTCTTTTCAGTATGAGTTATTTTTAACCCCAGAGATATTTCTCTGCATTTTTTTCTACTTGTTTTACAATCCATTCTTTTCAATGAAGATTTTCCCTCTAGTTCTTTACCATTCTTCTGCTGGAAGCTAATGAAGAAGATTCGTTCTCTCTCTCTCTCTCTCTCTCTCTCTCTCTCTCTCTCTCTCTCTCTGTGTGTGTGTGTGTGTGTGTGTGTGTGTGTGTGTCTGTCTGTCTGTCTGTCTCTCTCATTCTCTCTGTCTCTCTATCTTATTTTTATAGAGCATCTCAAACCAAAATGACAGAAAAGAAAAAAAAGCATTATAATCCAAGTCTCCTCAGAAAATCATAGGAGAAATCACAATGGGTCATTTTTCTAGCCAAAGACCATAAATTTAACAAATAGACAAGTAACTAGGGAGGAACTATGAACCATGGGTTGTTTCAAATCATAGATCCCTTGCTGAAATCTCCAAATATAGGTTTATCAAGAGAAAATTATGGATACAGTCCCCCACACAAGATATTAACTCACACTAATTAGTTGGAGTAGTCAAGAATTCACAGACTTGGCTTCCAGAACTACCAGTTAAACTAGCAGTGCCTAGTGGTCCAGAGATAATTTTTGGAAGAAATACTAAACAAACAAACAAACAAAAATGATAAAGATCTATTATGAGGCCAGAGGATGCCCATGATATAAAACCAATAGAAGAGACTAACTCCAAGACTCCTACGAGCAGAGACACAAAGAAAAACATAGTTTACCCACAATATCCATTAGAATTCATAGAAGCAAAGAAGCAAAAGTTTTAAAAGAAAATTTAAAATGTTATTATAAATGAAAGTCCTAGAGATAAAAAGTAGAGACAGAATGAAAGCTACTGGAGATAGATTTGGAAAGAGAATTTATATTTTAGCCCAAGAAGTATAAAAATAAATATAAATGACAAACTCCCTGAAAATTAGAATATACCAAAGAGAAACTAATGACTCCATGAGAGAAGTATTAAAATCTTTTTTTAAATTTTGAAAAAAAGAAGAAAATGTAAGATATCTTATATTTCAAAACTGATTTGTAGAATGAATTAAAGAGAGATGATTTACGAATCTTTGAACTACTCAAAAGCCAAGACCAAAAGAAAAAAAAAGGAGCCCAGCTATTGTATTTTTAAAATGTCACATAAGGAAACTACTTAGATCTCTTAGTACTAGAGGGCAAAGTGAAAATAAAAAGCAGTCATTTCAAGTAAGAAATCTCAAAACAAAAATTTCCAGGACCTTTCTAGTGAAAATCTAGAGCTTTCAGATCAAAGAAAAAGAAATTACTGCAAGAAGCCAGAAAAATAAGAAAGTCAAAGTCAGGGAAGCTGCAGTCAATATTACATAAGATTTAGCAGCCACCACATTACAGGAGGGGAGAACATGGAAACCAGAATTCCAGAGGGAACAAAATATAGGTTCACAACCAAGAATAAATTACTTAGCAAAACTCAATATAATCTTACATGTTTGGTGGATGAAGGCAGATGGATAAAGACATACTGAATTTGCAAGAATTATTTATGAAAAGACTCAATCAGAAGAGAGAATTTGTTAAAGGGGAGGGGGTCTCAGATGGAGTCAAATAACATAGAGGGTCTGAAAGTGATTTGGGATATGTTTTGATGATCTTAAAGGAAGAGAATGTCAAAAAAAATATTCTAGAGAATAAAAGACAAGCAATGAGAGGATTTATTATCTTACATATAGAAGTCCATACAAATGAAAAGAGATCAGAGCGCAGCCATTATTTGAACCTCACTTTGCATTAATGCAGAGTGAAATGAGCAGATCCATACAATAATAACAGCATTATAAAAATAAATAATTGTGAAAAGTGTCTGATCCATTTTATTATCAACTATGTTTACAGAGAACAACTGATTTAGAATGCTGTCCAACTTGTGACAGAAATGGACTAGATATTCAGAATGAGATACACATTTTTGGGCATAGCCAATGTGGGGATTTGTCTTGATTGACTATGTCTTGGTTGTAGAGATTTCATTTTGGTTTGGTTTTTCTGTTCTAATGGTATGGGGAAAACATGAGAGAAATAAATTAGATGTTTGTTCACTGAAAAAAAGTGTTTGTTCACTTTAAAAAAGAATACACCTTTATAACCTGGAAGGTAATTAACAATTTAAATAATTATATGAACCCCACATCTTCTCCGTGCCATCCTCTACCTTCCCCAGAGATTTCCACCTTTGACTGATGGCCATGATAGTGCTGAAGTAAGAGTTATAATAATATGCATTTTACATTTTTTTATGGAAGTGGATAGTCTATAACCATTTTCTTATTTTACTGTTAGTGCTAAATGTTTTATTCATGTTGTTGTCTTTGAAGCATTGTATCAAAAGGATCAATATATTTCTCCAGATATCAGAAGTGAGCCAAATAATGAGCTTCTATACTCTCTTGCTAATGGATTAATCCAGCCATTTGAAAACCTGCAGGATTATGTGCTGTTTAGAGGAAGCCTGGGTCCTAGATTCCCCCACAGTCTGAAATAAATGGTAATATAGCTGTCATTGAACCTTTTACCAACCAGCTACAGACCAATCACCCCTAACTGACTTCGCTTCAAGGTGAACGTGGTGCCAGGTTCCTTATGCAATGATTAGCATGACTCAGCATACATGTATCAGTCCACAACCTATGGAAATATCTCAACAGTCATATCACTAATGGTGATAATAATGCTAATAACAAGAATAATAGTGAAAGTTTGAAGAGAAGTTTGTCAAGAATTTTGCCATATTATTTCACTTATAGTACTCAGCATCATAGAATGGATAAACATCAGGACTTACCCACTCACAGAAAGGGAATCAAATACTGAGATACTTGGACTGTGTAAGCAAACACAGAGAGATAAAATGTGGCAACATAAATACTTGAAATCTCAAAATAATAACTCTGTTGATATGAAAACATAAACTTCTGTAGCCAGACCCCCTGCCGCAGAACATATTGTTTTCTCATAATTTGTATTTTCCCACAATGTGAAATACTCTCCTCCTGACCCAACACACTCTCTATTAAAGCATAAAACACAGATTGTATATTGTTTTCCCCCTTTCTTTGAAGTAAATATTATCCTGGTGACTTGGAAAACGTGATGGTCCTTCAAAAGCGCACTTGCACATGTGACCTTATTGTCTAATAGATTCAAAAGATATCTCAAGTCAAAAGCAGAAAGTAGAAATAATGAATAATGTAAATGATCTAGTCTGGATTCTATATGGTGATTATGATGGAAATAATGTTTTATAAATGTAAAACTTCAGAAAAATCATTCTTGATAGTTCATAAATAGGGTTAAAATTTGGCTAGGGTATTCCTCTTTAAGAGTTCCCCTTCTTGTCAAGTAGCAAAGCAGCCTACCCTAATCAATATGGCTGCCATTTCCATTTGTCACCTCCTCTCATTGCCATCCTTGTCAAAAAGCATTTAGTGATCATTAGCACCTCAAGGATTATGACATCTGAAAGGTGTCATTTCTTGTGGTGTAGTGTCACTGGTTCAATGTAAAATTTTTGATTTAAAACTCTAAGAAAAATAGCCATGGTTGATATAAGCTTTTTTATTCATAGATTTACCACCAGGTAATGAAACCATTATTTTTTATTTTTATTAATACAAAATATTGCTTCCAGCATTTAGTATTTTGCTATTCTCACCTTGAGGAAGATATGTATTTTTTTCTGGAGAGAGGGGTATCTTGCAAGTTTGTTTCCTGCCAGATAAGAGGAATGTTACTCTAAAAAGTCCTCCTTTATTGGGTGGAGGCAGTACAAGAAACTTGGCCTATACAATGTTTCTCACACATAGAACATAGCCCAGAAATCCACAAATAAATAAAAACAGTTGTCTGTTGACCCAGCAGGCCATGATATAGTTAGCAACAGCTGAACAGCTCTGAGAACAGTGCTTATTTTAAATAGTTCACAGCTATTCCTAGTAATGGGGATATCTGAGCTTACTGAAATGGAAAAAAAAAAATGTAGTTTTGCAAGGTTCAGGCTAGTTTGAAATCTTCCTCCACTCTACTTTTTTCTAAATCTGTTAACAAGAAACAAGACTAAAATGTTTTACCTTCCTCCACCTCTTGCCTATCAATTCAACCATTTTTTATTAAGCATGGATGTGGATGGTGGGTAACCTAGGTGGTACAGTAGATAGAACAGCAGGTATTGAATCAGCAAGACTTGCATTCAAATCTTGGCTTAGATCCTAGCTGTATGACCTTGGACAAGTCACTGAACCTCTGTTTGACTCGGTTCCTCATCTATAAAATGGGGACTCGCTGGAAAAGGAAATGGCAAACCACATCAGTATCTTTGCCAAGAAAATGCCATGGATATGTACGTGGCATCACAAAGACAGAGACACAGCTAAACAACTAAACAAAAATAACAATGTGGATGACACTGTCCTAGGTGTTGTGGGAGATATAAAGATGACTGGCATAGTCCCTGCCCTTGACATGTTTAGTAGAGGAGAATATATAAATAAATAGATATAGGCACGTACATACCCATACATAAGTATAAATATATATATATGTACATGCATACATGCATTTATTAGTGTGTATGAAATATATATCTATACATATAATTGTGAGTGTATATACACATACACACATAGAATTCACACACATGAAATCTCTCATACACATGTCTATATTGTGTATTTAAATACGTGTAAATTATTTTTATTTGAAAAGTAAAATATCTACTTTAAAAATGTTAAAATATATAGACTTGTAAGTATTATTGTTTTATAATGATTCATTTCAGAATTTTCTGATACATAAATACCTGATAATAGTAGAACATAACACAAGATTTAAATATATGTATACATATATCCATGCATATACACATACATATATGTTATTTAAAAATAATGAAAAAACAAGATTATATATGCCTATATATTTCAGATATATGAAATTTCTGCAGGCATATACATAAAATCTTTTTTATATTTAAATAAATACATACGAATAAGTATAATACAAAGTCATATATGTGTCAAAAAATACAGAGCGCTCTCTGTTCATGACATTTATAATTAGAAGATTTCTCAGAAAATATTTAGTCCAACCCCCTCATTTTACAGATGAGAAAAGTGCGGGTTGTGAAAGTTATGTATACTGTTAAAGGTCAAAATGGTATTAAAGGAGAGAGGCAGGTTCTGGACCCTGATACTAAGGTTCTGTTCTCCAAATCCAGCGCTCTATCTTTGCTGTCTTTTCAGGTTCTAAGGGTGAGGGGAATGATCACTGAGAAGCACAAGTAAGAAAAGAGAAGGCCCAGGAAGGTAGATAATAAACAAGCTGGATCATCAGCTTCTACTTCAGTTCTGTTTAACAACTAATGTTTGATTGCCCATCATATACCTAACATATTAAGGATTGTTGTGTGATCCAGCAGAATAAAAGTTAGATCACGATTCAGGAAACGTGGGATCTAATTTGAGCTTCACCATTAACTAGCTGTGTGATCTTTGTTAAATCATTTATTCTCTGACTCCATTTCCTCCTCTATGTTAACAATTCTACTTCCACACACAGGTCCCAAAAAACCTATTTGGATTTATCATTTATTCAATTACTACCCACAGATCCCCATTTTTCCTATATTGTTCTCCCTCTAACAGCAGAATTATGTGATATCATCACAATACAGAAAGTCATTTATTTAAATTAGAATTCAAGATATATAACAATAGATATGAATCACTCACCATCTTCCAGATAAATATTAGAGGAGATAGAATGACAGATTAAAATCATGACTCATTTCCCAAATTGCAACTTCCTCATCTTCCAAAATGTATCTTCTCATTTCTGCTTTTCACACTAACAATAAAAGGTAATGAAAAAGTAAAAACAAGTTTTCTAAGCTTGTCTATCAACTTGCTAAATAGAATGTTAGGACAGCATACAATCGAAGTACAGAGAAAAATAGATACTAAAAGAAATCCCGGGTATTCTTGAAGTTATCAAGCCAAAATCAAGAGAATACTGTGTCTTCCAAAACATGGGCTTAACAAAAGGAGATCAGGTACCTTTCAATCTCCTTTCATGGCTCCCCAACACTTATCTTTTCTCTGTTCCTCTTGCTATGGAACTTGAAACCTTCCTAAGACGCATTTCTTAGCTTCCTAGTGAACATCTGAACAACTCAGATATATCTTGAGTAAATGCAGAACACGAATCAGACAAAGCAGGTTGATCCCTGTCCTCTACTTCCTTCCTCCCTCATTACTATCTTTAAAGTTCTTTCTTAGCCTAAAATCATACGGGACAGTTTGGAGGTTTTTGTTTGTTTGTTTTGTTTTTAGTACTCCTTAGCCTTTGTCCTTCGGGAACTTATAATCAAGTATTAGCTGGATAAGTAGAATCTTAAAAAAGTTAAAAAATAAAAATAAAAGAATTAGCTGGATGATTCCTATGATTTCACAATCCCATGTGCATCTATGAATTTGCATGGCTGGACTAAAGTGAAAGGACATTTAATAAAATTTTTCATTGCTCATTATTAGATTAAATTGTACCTCTAGGTCATAAAGTAAGGTGTAGAACCTGATAACATTTTTTTTAGAGTATAAATTCCAAAATTTCCAGAGACTATTTTTATTAATGGAACTTTCAAAATAAGTGAATGAGTGTTCATCTCTTGATAGAAGCATAAACTGACATTAGCTCATTACTTTTATTGATTAGTTTAATGCATTAAGGTTGTTTTATTGTTAGGTTCTATAGCAAAATGATTAAAAAACCTTAAATACTTTAATACTAAAAAGAATTTCCTTTGTAAGAATATAGTCATTCTTCTAAGAATATAGTCATTACTTCTTTACTCTTTGAACAGAAAGATGTATGGTTCTTAGGATTAAAAAATAGAAGAGACTCTAGACATTATCTATTCCAATGCTCTTATAACGACTGAGGCCTAAAGAGATCAAACCATTTGCCCAAAGTCTCGAAGATGACAGAACAATAGAGGGGGGCCCAAACCCAGGTTTTCAGGTTCTATATGCTCCTGCCCTTGAAACATCCATTTATTCATCCTATACTCAAGATTGTTGAAGATCTCCCTTATCCCCTAGGACCTCATGTCCTTGAGATATAATAAACCTCAGAAATATGGTACCTCTGATTTTTCCTTCCTGTCCTGAAAAAGGACCCTCACTTCACAAATGTTACTACTACAAGGACGGTGATAGTTAATGTTAATGTTAAGAACTGCAAAGAGTTTTACCAATATTATCTAATTTTATCCTCACAATAATTATATGAGGTTCCCTCCCCACCCCCATTCGGCAGATGAATAAAGTGAGGCAGACAAAGGTTATTTTTGTTTTAATCCAAGTCTTCTGAACTTCATATGCAACATTCTATCCATTGAATTACCCAGCAGACAGTCATTTTTCATCTTGGAGAAGTGGATTGTCCTTATTCCCACTGAAACCTATCTAAAACCTCAGGATATGTATTAACCTGTTTCTATTTGTTCTTTTACATGTGGACCATGGTAGTAAGCTTACCATTATATTCCGTTCCTCCCTCTCCCACACCTCACAGATACTGCTACAGGTTGCCAACTCACAGCAGCTCTTTCATCCAAGTCCTTCCTCACATACCCACAAACCTTAATTCAGGTCTTCATCATCTGTCACGTGGACTATTGTAATGTAATGTCATTACATTATTGTAATGTCTTCTTAATCAGTCTATCACATGTGTCTCCCCATTCCATAATATTTATAAAGCACTTAGCACATTGCCTGGTACTTAGTAGATCCTCAATAAATGCTTATTTCCTTCCTTCCTGTTATATCTGTATCTACTTCTATATCTATCTATTTATCTATCTACAGAAATGTATGTATGTGTATATATATATATATATGCATATATATATATATATTCATTCACTGATTTATCTATTAAATGAATTATTTTAGTGATTGATTTTATATGTATTTATGTATGTGCTGGCTGCCTCCCCCTCCATAAAATTTAAGCTCTTTGAGAGTAGGGATTGTCTCCTTGTATTGACATGTCCAGCATTTACCACAGTGTCTGACCCATAGTAAGTACTTAAGATCCTAGTTAAACAGGTAGATCGGTATCTATGGCTAATGAATGAGAAACATTTTCCTGTTTTGTTTTGCTTCTTTGCTACGTGTCCTATTTGGATGTAAAAATAGCCCATGTATTTCTAGAGTTCATCCCTATATACTACCATGGCTACTTTACAGAGAAATCATAGGATTACAAATTTAGAGGTGGAAGGGATCTTTCGTGTCATATAGTCCAACCCCCTTACTTTGCAGTTAAGGATATTTAGACTCAGAGTGTAGTGACTGGTCTTAGGACACATAAGTGAAGTGGACAAGCCAGGATTCAGATCCAAATCTTCTGGCCCAAATCCATCTTTCCATGATGCTATATTTCTACTGATTGCTGTGCCACCATTCTCAATTCCATTTCAACTGGTATACAGTTTTTTTCTTTTGCCCATCTTCCTCAGGGTTATTTCACAATGAGTTAGCAATGATTTCAAACTTGTTCTACCATTCATCCTCACTTCATGGTCATGTCAAAAGAACTGAATTGCCTTGAGACAGTGGACCTGAAGTTGTAGGACTTAATTATTACCATTCTTGTCATATTGCTAAGAGAATAGCTGGAGAAGCAGGATATGACCTCTAGAGAAAGTCCAAAACTTGGGGGATAGATTAGGCTGGATAGCACTATTTGCCATGTGACTTGATATCAAACATTGCTTTTCAATTCATAATACAGAATACTTTTCTTGTTGGAATGCATTAAAAAACTAATCTTTTCTAAGTACATATAATAATACAAGCTCCTTGATATCACATTTTAAGTTTGCATTGAACTTTAGCTATCTCATGCCTGTTAGTCCCTGCTCTCATAGAATTTTAAGTTTGTCTGAGATCAGGAGTGAAAGTGAAATATCTTTTCAGCAATGCTCCAAAATGGGAGTACAATGTATAATGCCTTTCAGGGAGGGAATACAGAATAGAGAGATGAGTTATTTCACATTTTAAGTATTTGTTAATGTACCCATGAGTCTTTCATGTTGTATGTTGTAAAGCTTTTGTTTTCTCAAGGAGGAAATAAATTGCTCTTACACCTAGAATATACTTTATGCATTGAGTAATTTCTCCTCTTTTTCGGGAAGTCTCTTTATGTATACTATGTGGTTATTTTTGCCTCTACTTAAAGTTATTTAAATTTAAATCTATACTTACTATACTTTAGTTTATTTAAAAAAAAACACAACACTATTGGTACTTCAAATATGGAGTCAGTTAAACAGAAAAAGAGGGAAAATTCTGATTCCCTTTCTTTCAGTTCAGATCATCCTTGTCCAGAACGTACTCAGGTACCATTGAGTCTAGATCTAGGGCACCCTAGTTCTAGTAGGCCAGCTGGGCCACAAAAGACTTTTTCTTTCCTTTTTGACAGGGAAGGTCATAGGTTTAAGTGTTCAGATTTGAGATGTCATCAAGGCAGAGAGTTCCTTATGTGGAAACTCCTTACACCAGTGCACAAGTAAAACTTCATAGATCATTTGACTAGATTTTGAAATTCCATAAGGCCACATTGTCTCTTCTATCTCATAGCCTTTAACAAAACTGCCAAACTGAAAGTAAATGTACTTATATACTTCTATTTAGAAGTATGATTTCAGAACAGTTATATATCCATAGAAAATCTTTGAAAAATAAAGGTGACTGACTACAGAAAACTAAGGTGATATGCAGCTATTTATTGCTTTGTATTAGCCATTGCAGAGCTGTCATCACACAAGAGAAGTTCTGGAATGCAATTTCATTGATTCACTGTAGAGTTAGGTAGCTCTCTTTCACTTACTATTGTCACACTATTCTTATCTGCAAAACTCGGGTAGCAGCATTGATTTGCCATACAACGGTACCATGAGACAGCTATAGCAAACCCTTAAACATATGTAGTTCAAAACCATCTACTACTGTCGCTATAACTGTTGAATCTATTTGCTTCAGAATCTGATTCTGTTAGAAGAGATCACGGAGGCCGATAACTTCCCAAGAATACCTTCTATTAGCAACTGAAACAAAAGGCGACCAATTTTTTGCTTGAAGACCACTAAGGAAGAATGCACTATCTTTCCAATCACCTCAGGCTACTTTAGAGAAGCTCTAAGTGTCAGAAAACTTTCCTTTCGTAGAAGCTTTCCTCATTTTCTATCCAGTGCCCCTCTTTCTGTTCTCTGTGACCAAAAACAATGTCTATCCATTGTCCACAGGACAATCCTTCAAATACTTAAAGACAGCTTTCATTCTCCTCTCTTCCATTGTGCCTTCTCTGTGTTATATATCCTTGATTCCCTAGTTTATATTTATTCCAATTCCTTCATCATTATTGTCACCCTGCCCTAACTGCTCCGAGAGAACAGTGTTCTTCCTAAAATGTAACGAAGAATTGAATGAGACCCTCTAGATGTGGTTTTGACCATGGAAGAATACTGTGAGACTCTTACTTTTTTTTTCTTAATTCTAATACTTCTTTTCCTATAGCCTAAGATTTAAATGAAAATTTTTTACTACCATGCTGCACTATTTCTTGATTCATGTTGACCTGTGAGTTGATTGAAGTGCTAGATTTTTTCACATAATTTGTATAAAAAAAAGTACTTCATCCACCTTGATCTTTTGATGATTTTTATACCAATGTAGTTTATATTTATTTCTAATTACAAACATCTTTTATTAGATTTTTCCTATCATTTTAGCTTGTTGAGAAAATAAAGTTTTATTTTTGTGATGTTATGCATTGGCCACCACATGTATCAGTACCTTCTGACATTAGCATAAGAACTAAGATGTCTTTACTATATAGTCATGAATAATCTATAGGCCCTTAGCTGCATTCTTTTTTTAATTTTTGAACTAAATTTTTGAACTAAATTTTCCAACATACTTTTCATCATCTTTTCCTGTGCCAACTTTCATAATGAAGTTACCAAGAGTAATGTTCTGTGTTGTCCTATTTTAGAAGATCTTCTCTAGATCTTTACAAAAATGACTCTCTGCTTTCTGCTATAAACTTTGCTGCATAAGCTACAGTTATCTCTGTGGTGGTATACCTTATATTCCTTATGAAAATTACAAAGTGAGAAGGTAAAGGGTCCTAGAAAATCATATATCTTATTATCACTGGGCACAAAATCAAAACTCTTCTTCCAAATAATGCAGGCAGAATGGTTCAGTGGAAATAGTACTGGACTTGGAGTCACAAGACTTTGGTTCAAATCCCAGATCTACCACTTAACTAGGTGTGTGACCTTAGGCAAATCATTTTTAGCCTCTCCCCCTCTGTGTTCTCATCTGTAAAATGAGGGAGCTAGACAGGCATACCTCTAATAATTCAATTAGTCCTAAATCTATGATCCCCATGATCTGCGATCCTTGAAATCCTTTGGATACTTTCCAAAAAGAACCTGCGAGTTACCCTTCCATGTGCTTCCAGCTTGTTTATATTTTCTGGTTTCATTTCAAGTGAGAATGTCTATGTGGATGTAGATTAGTTCCTCTGGTAGTGCATTTGGTCATTAATCACTGGAAAAAGATTTCACATTTAAATAATCATTTAAAGTCATGTTGGCAGAGAGTCAAATAGTTATGTACTCTTTGCCTCCTCTGTTCTTTATTCTACCTCCTTTCTTGAGAAAGTGGAAGGGAATCACACAGGTCTGAGAGCCATTTTGTATTTAGGCTTCAGGAGTTGTTGTGGCCAAAATAATACATGATCTTGTGGCCAACCTGCAAGTGACATGCCTCTTCTTAATTAATCTCCATAGACAGTAGATACATGCTATTTAATGGCTTTCCAGCTTAATGGCTTTCTACGATCTATCTTCAATTGGCATAACCTTTGAGAATTCTGAGGTCACTTTTATTTTACACTAAGAAATCAGAATGAAAGCTTTCTGTAGGTGTACTGTGCATTAAACCAAAGCCTATGTCTCTGTAGCTTCTAGCCATTGCTGCTGATTTTGTACCTTGATGCTAAGAAGAATAAGTCTAATTTCTCTTGCATATGGCAAACTTTCACACATTTGGAGCCAACTGTCATGTCTCCATGTCACACTTCCAAGGTGGAGAAATTATAGCCCATGTCAATTTGAATGATGTATTAGAAGGTTTTTGGGGGAGAAAATGAATGACATGGAAGAAGATCCTCCACTCACATGTCTATACTTCCCCTGAAAGGAGTTTAAATTTAATCTAGGGCATCCAAGTCACTTTGCTAAGGCTTCACTTAACAAAACTGAAAAAACAATTTTTTTTTAATAGTTTGCCATTTGGCAAATAAAAATAACCATGACAAATACTAACTATAGAAACAATTGTACAATTTATTGATGGCCAGGTATATTTCATGATTGCCAAACAAATTGGTGAGCTTAGTTTCATCTCCTTTTTACTTCTATATCATATTCTAATGAAACATTTTCATCTTTTCTTATGTTTGTTGAAGATAATTCCTCTTAAATTATAAATGGTTGTTCCAGAACAATTCAAGGTGCAAGATACATATTTGAGAGTCCACAATACTTTAGTTTTGATAAGGAAATTGAGGGCAATTAAAATATATGTGGTATTTTGAATAAGCAAGATAAAAAATGATCAGTCCCTAGATTTTGGACAAAGTGGAAAAAAAGAGTTTTTTCCATCATGAAGGAAGACAAATATGGTAAGTATGGTAACCCCAAATTTCATGCTTTGTATAAAATCCATGTAACTGTCTTCACTTTTTAATATTGATTTACTGTAATATTGATCCACTCTAGAAGATGTTCCATAATGAATAATCTAGCCTATGTAGTAGAAATCCTATAACTATTTAAAAGACTATGTGAAAATGAACATTAAGTAAGAGTATTGATCCCAGTGCTGAGATTTCAACTTTTCAAACAATTATTTTCTAAACATGACCCTAATATTGAATTCAATTTTTTTTGTACCAGAAATAAAACATTAATGGGTCATGTTTTTTAATGCAAAATTAAACCCTTGGCAAGGCACTGCTTCTAATTCTGTTCTATGAAGCTTCTACTAAACTGCTGAGATAAGCATTAAAAATAATTAACAACTTCAAAATCTAACAAATTAACTAGAAATTCAGTAATGGTACCTTGTCGTTGGTAATGCGAGTATACAAATTTATATCAATCGTAAGGAATTATAGCAACCAAAAAGTAAGAAAATTAAATTTTGTATTTATTCATTACATTAAATACAAATGAAAAAAGGCAATTAATTGATATATTTCTATAAAAAAAACTTCATATGTCCTTTAGCCTGAAGATGGTAAAAATAATAATAATAAAAATCTTGCAGATAAAAAGCCATACTTATCATAGAGCATAGGATCATGGGATCATAGATTTAGACTAAAAGGGACTTTAGAGATCCATTAATTTGTTTTCATTAATTTTAGTAGATTCTTGGCTTGCTTTTCCTAATCTGTCTTGATTAAAGTCATTAAAGGATCTTTATTCTCATGTGTTGAATTTATAGATGAGGAACTGAGACCCAAAGACACCAAGTGCCTTGGCCAAGATCACACAGGTGCTATATGGGAGATAGGACTTGAACCCCATTGTCTTGTCTCCAAAGCTTTCACTCTTTCCACTTTACCTATTCTTTCCTCTCCTCTCTTCTCCCCTCCCCTCTTCTATTCCTCTCCTCTTCTCTTCTTTTCCCTTCTCTTTTTTCTTTTCCTTTCCTTTTCTCTCTTCTCCTTTCTTTTCCTTTCTTTTTTCCTCCACAACTAGAGGCAATTCTTTTCAACAGAGGTAACATGCTGATTTTCCACCAGTAAACATCTGATACATACTGACAGCTTTGTTCAAAATCTCAGGAACTGGTGCACTGTGTGTTTTGTTGCTAAAGTTAAACCAGACTGTGAAATGAGGAGGAAGGCATGGATTGACATGAGGCAAATTGAACTCAAGAGACACAAAAAGGAGTGAGACCTCTAGCCTATTAGCACAAATCATAGGAATGGTACCATACTAGGCTAAAGTTATAGTCATCCCAGCTACTGGAATAAAGTTCAGTACCAGGTGGAAAGCAAAATGCACAAATCAGGCAGGTGAAGATGGTCACAGCTGTAGGAAGCAAAGGCAGGAATGACAAGGTCATGGCAGCAAGACAAGGTCATGGCAGCTTTGAGATTAGGCAGGCAAGGGGCATCACATGGTAAGTAGCCAGGTTAATAAAACCAGCACCACAGGGTCAAGATTGCTTGGATATTTCATAACCAGGGTCAGAAAAAAGTTTCAGCGGGACAAGAAGAGTTCAGTATGAACCTGCCTATCACAAGAAGGAGAGTTCTGAATAAAGTATTTTACTTACAAGCTTTCCATGTTGTGCGAAACCTTTTGTTTGTGGAGATGTAGAGCACTTTCCTTGGCCTTCTTCCAGGTAGGATAACATAACACATAGATTTTGTCTAATTTAGGCCAACTTTAGGTCTCCAGGGTGTGGGGAATCTTCCAAACATTTTAACTAATATTTATTGAAGACTTACTATGCATATGGTCTTAGTTTAGAGGCTAGGGAAATAGAATTACAAAACAGTGCCTGTCTATCCTACTATCTCACCTTGTACTCACCTATAGTCTAGTAGCTATGATGACCTAGCTGGGCTAACTCAGGACTCCAGCCTAGCACTGTGCCATTCTTGTGACCTATGTTTACACAGTCTCACCTTGCCTGTGTTTCTTGAACAATCTAATGAAACAAAAGAGAAATTCAGATCAAGTATATTTGGACAATTTGAAAAGGGAGAGATTACTTTAAGCTCTATGTGTGAGCACATGTGTGCATGAGTGCATGTGAGTCATGTGCTTGTTCAAGGAAGGTCTCATGGAGGAGATGGCAAATGATCTGGACCTAGAAAGAAAAGAAAGACACCTGAAAACATGGGCTGTGTTCCAGCAATGGGAATAAGATTGGCAGAAAAAGTCAACAGTCCTGTCTGCCTGAATGACAGAGCAAATCTAAGGGAAAAGCCACATGGTTTCCTGGAAAGATCAAACACTTGGTGTCAGAATACCAGGATTTGAATCCAAGCCTGTCAGTTGCTAGCTGTGTAACCAAAGTCAAGCCACTTGTGCCCTCTGACTCTCACTTTTGTCACCTGTATACTAGGAATACTAATAACTGTACTACTTCCAAGATTGTTGTATGGAAAGCACTTTGTAAAAGTGCTTACTTAAATTAACACCATATCAATATAGGTTATTAATTACAAGGAGTAGACTGAGAAAGTAGACAAGGAACATATTTTAGAGGCTCTTCAATGCCAGGTTAAGTTGCATTTTATCCTGATGTAATAAAAACCACAGAAAATTTTTGAAAAGGAATGTTGGGGCAACTTATTGGTGCAATGGATAGAGCATCAGACCTATGGTCAGGAAGCTATGTGTTCAGATCCAGTCTTTGATGCTTATTAGCTGTAGGCAAGTCATTTAAACTATTTGCTTCATTTTCCTCATTTGTAAAATGGGGATAATATAGCACCTACTTCCCAGGTTTGTTGTGAGTTTCAGATCAGATAATAATTGTAAATTGTTTAACACAATGCCTGGCACATGTTAAGAATGACATAAATGTTAGCTGTCACCATCATCATCATCTCAGGAGATATTTTTTTAATCTGTGTCAAGAAGAAGGGCCACATCGTCTGGAAGGATTAGGGATTTTCTCACATATTTCTTTAGTTTGGCTCTAGAAAATCGGGGTCTGGTCAGTTGATGGAGGATTCTGACTCTTTGTCATGACAGTCTTCATTGGAAGATGCTCAGTTTCCTTCTAGACCCAAGACCAGGATTCTGAGATCAAGAATCATAATGAAAGGTCTTTCTTAATCCTAGACATTTGATTATAATCAGCCAAGTTCCCAGTTTATAGGATAGTGCCTCCTCTTAGATACCAAAGGTAAGTGCATCCACACCAACTCTCTACTGTGTATGTTCATCGTTTGTTGCCAAAGAAAACCACACCATCAGAGAAATGATGACATGACTTGCCCTTGCCTTTGTTTTGAGTGAGGGAGGGCTGTGCAGGTCACCAGGCTCACTTCTCCTCCAGAGCCATCTGAATCCAGTGACGAGATGTTCATCAGGATGACTGGAGATGACCCAGGATGAGGCAATTGGGGTTAAGTGACTTGCCCAAGGTCACACAGCTAGTGAGTGTCAAGTGTCTGAGGTGAGATTTGAATTCAGGTCCTCCTGACTCCTGCATTGGTGCTCTATCCACTGCACCACCTAGCTGCCCATACCAACTTTCTCTACTAGCACACTGTCAAAAGAAGGCCACAAGCAGGAACTGCTTATCAAACTATAATTCTCTGTACCATGACCAAGATGTATACACTTCTGGTTTCTTTTGTATCAGTTGTTTTCTTTTGTCTTCATCTCTCAATAGTCCAATTTATTTTACCCGAATCATGATTGTTTCTGTTCCTTCAACATTCCAACTCTACAATGAACCTGAGCTGCAACTGAAGAACAACAAGTAATAGTTTCTTATAGAAACTCTCTTTATCTTGGCCAAACCAGCTGGTCAGTATCTCTTGATCTCTGCCATAATTCAGTAAAATTCTATCACACTCATTGATTTCCAAAGGTCCCAATACAGTAAGGATATTGCACAACTAAAAACAAGTAATCTAAGTTCTTATCTGTTATTCTTGTTGATTACAAATTGGGTTTTTACTAATGTTATGTGTGCTTTCTTACTAACTTTTCATCAAATAAGAATATCCAAATGTAATTAAAACTATTGGTACATGAGTTCTAAATCTGTCTTCTACAAACATGTACTTATGGATACTTTCTTTTAATAACACTGTCATGTCCTTATAAATACCCTTCATACCATAGAATCCCACTTCAAATGAAAAAAATTGTAAAATTCACTGACACAGTGTGACTGTGGCAGTAACAATATTACACATTTATAGTCATCCAATTCTCTACCAAGAGGAGGGAGATGTGTTTTTGTCAACTGTCCTTCTTAATCACGATTGAACATTACATTCAATCTGAAGACAATTTTCATTTCCATAATTGTAGTAATTACATACTGATTTTACTTTCTTCATTCTATATTAGTTCACATGTATTCCATACATTTCTCTGATTTCTTCATATTTATCTTTTTTTTTTTTGTCTCAACCTGTAGTTTCCTGAGTGGAGAGAAATTGGGGTGTGAAAACTCCTTTTTCCTACACAGATAAGCAACTCAGCTGCAGGTCACAGATTTTGAGAAGTTCTTGGAGGATTGAGAGATTGAGTCACTTTCCTGTAATCACTCAGCTACTACATTGTCAGAGACAAAATTTGATTATAGGTCTACCTTATCCTAAGCCACACTGTCTATTCTAATAATCCATTTTATTTATATGTCAAAATTTGTTCAGCCATTGTGCATATATATTCTAACTTAAATTAGTGTTACTATTACATTGGAGCTTTGGAGGAGCTTTAGTACACTTATGTAATTTTTTAAGATTGTTATCTTAATATCTAGAATATCAGATAAATCAGAATCACTCTAAAGCAATTGAACAAAAATTTACTAATAAATGACTGTGCTTTCAGAATTAGATGAAAAATATCTTCAGTGTCAGTGAGATAGTCCAGGACTATCCTACAGCAATAGAGTATACCATTTTTTTAAAGAATTGACCCCACCCCACTTTCATTTCCAAGGTTTAGGGATTAAAATTATCCCACAGGAATCCTGGACCTGGATTCAGTGGCCAAGATCAGCAAGGTCTGTAAATAGCTTACTTGGCCAGGTCAAACCCACTGAGACTGATTATTGGGGTGAACTTTATTATGCTTATCTATGGGTTTTTGTTTTGTTTTAAAACTCCAGGTATTCATAACTACTCTGAAGAAAGTCAATATGGAAAAAAAAATCAGTATTAGGATTCTGTCAGTTTTATGTTCAAAGATGGACTAAAATTAACTTCAGTACTTCAATTAGCTAAGATAGAATGGTTATCTAAAGACCTCACTCCTTATGCCTTTTATTTCTTATAGTATTATAGTATCACAATATTTTATAGTATAGTAGTCTTACAGAATACTATAATTTTGTTCTGCATTTAGGGCGTGCCTCAAAAGCAAATAGGTTGTTTCAAGTGTAATTTCTGGGGCCTTTGTAATCTTCTCACATCGATTGAATTCAATTGAATTCTTCATATCCAGATAGCTCTAATTCTAGCATTAGAAAATTCATTCTTTAGAATAAGAGAATCTTCTTTTAAATTGTAAATGTATCTGGGAACTTTAATGAACTAATCTGGCAACAATAGTTCACACCTTAGCAAGAACCATTTTAGTCAAATGGTTGTTTGCCTAACAGATACATGAGATGAGTTATCTTCAGAACAGAGCTTTGATGGATAAAGGAGAGAAGATTGACTGAGATGGGAGAATTCTGTGCTGTACTCCCTAGAGTGGACTGGTAGTGTAGACCACCAAGAGCTAGCCTGTAGGAAACATTATGAATCATTTAGCTATTTGGAGGATGAAAGGGTGTCATGAGTTCAGTGCAATTCAATATTCCAAATTAAGTACTTACCATGTGCAAGACATTATGCTAGATGTTAGAGATAAAAAAATTAAAAAGGAACAAAGGCACAGAAAATGGAGCACGTCACTGATTTGTCTTTTATTTTGAATGCTGACATCTGTGTCTTCTTTTCTGATTTTTTTTTTGTTTGGTTTTAAGCATTCTACTGTGCCTCATGAAGTAGTAGGCACACAATGGGTAAGCAGTAAATAAATTGTGACTGATTGAGACTAAGGCCCGAAGTTGCAGCTTTTAATTTAATAGAATAAAGGGAGGAAGGTGGTGATAACTAAACCAACAATATACATTCAGTTCTTCCAAGCGGAAATAGCTCAACACCCTAGTTAGGAACAGAGTGAAAACAAACACACAACTTAAACTGAATCCTTTGGAAACTCTGTAGACATTGGAACACCCATTCAGAATTTGAAAGGAAAGCTTCATTCTGGGGTTGGCTGATGGCTCAAGGATGGTACTTAACCTTTCCATAATGCTTTATATTTTTTAAATGCTTAACAGTTACTGATCAGTTAATCCACTCAACCTAGTCCATTGCTGTTAAATCATTATTCTAAGTGTGGAAAAAGTAACATTAATTAAATTATCTTCTCTTTACATTTTCTCTAGCTGTACTTCTGAGCCAAGAGCCAAATAAGTCATTGAATTGAGTCTTCAAGCTGAATTCTTATGTCAATCCAATATTGTTCTTAAGCGTAGGCTTAGTCTTCATAGTTCTCTGAGTTGATGCCCCGTTCAATTATTTCCCATTTCAAAGTGTCTGGATGCCCATAATTTGATGAAATGAAAAAATAAACAAAGGAAAAATGTGTATGCTCAGAAGTCTTTCCTTCTCAACATGATTTTTTTTACTTAAAAAACTGAATGATTGGTAGAATGTAAACTTGTCTTAAAATTTATTGCTGTTTCCTCTGACACTGATTTTCAGTTTGGTGTTTCCTCATTTGGACCTCTGTTCATTAATTTCTTCTGAAGTATTTTAATACCCAATATGCTTACAATTTTTATTAACAGTTTTTTTATATTTCTTTTTTCCTCTTATTTTCCTTTTTTTATATTTTCTTTACTAACCAAGGTGTTGTTCTAACTTTTTTATTCATAGATCAGATCTCTATAAACACATGGAAGAAGATAGCTCATGGTATATAGAAATGATCTGGTTAGAGATGGCTAATTTTAAGTCGAAGTAATGCTTCACCTGTCTAGGAAGATGGTGGTAGCAAGCATTTGAATTCCTCCCTTCTCAGTCAACCATTACTCTTTATCTTGAAATCTTTCCACTGTTCCTGTGGCATCATTATCATGGAGAGGTAGTTAAGGATATTTCTAGAACATGACACACAAAGGGTACCATATTTATGAGCTGAAGAATGGGTTACGGACTTGAATAGAGGATACTAGCAATTCACATTTAGGGGTTATGTTAGCCAGTTAAAATTTGCATTAAAGCTAACTTTTCTGCATCCCCGTGTTGTTCAATTTTTCAGTCATGTCTGACTCTTTGTGACCCCATTTGGGGTTTTCTTGCCAAAGATAAGCAATTATCTGCTAAATTTAAGATTAAAAACAAATAAACAATTTCTCCACAATGAAAGCTATTTGATCTAAGAGAAAAAACCAAAAAACAAAATGAACACAGATGGGGACTGATGAGTACTAAGTTTAAGTCTAGTCTTGGTAATTACATAATTCTTGTTCTCTCCTAAGTTCCTTGAGAGTAGGGATTGCTTCACATTTTGTATTGGTGTACCTGTCACCCTGCTCAGTACTTGGCTCATATTAGGAGCGTAAGTTTGTTGATTCACTCATTGATTCTGCGATATTGGGCAAGTCACTGAAAGTCTCTGACATGCAATGTAGTACACCAGTTCCAAAGCCCCTACTGATATGGTGGTGGAACTCCATGATCTCAGGTTCTTTCTAGCTGTAATGCTAGGGTTCTATGCTGGGTCTAGAAGCTGCAGCATGACTCAGACAGTTTGAACCTTGCCTTCAAAACGGGATTTAAATTAAACATGATAGATTGTTTTGTTTCAGAATCACCTCTTAACAGAAATTGGACAATCCCTTCAAAAAGAGGGTAAAATGGGTAGTCAGAGGGATCTGTATCTCACTAGGTATCTTTAGTGGGCGCTATAGCACTTAGGTAGGAAATGAGGGTTTTTCACGAAGGTTTATTTCATTATAGGAAATCAAGAACACATAGGAAGTCAGGGTCATGGATTTAGAGCTAGAAGGACCTTGGTGGTAATCTAGCTAGTTGCCTTCATTTTCTGAATGAGAAAATTGGGACTTAGAAAGGATAAGTGGTTCTCATAATATCACACAGATAAGAAGTTTATCAGACAGAATTTGAACCCAGACTACCCAAATGTCAAGTCTAGCACTATATCCACCATGCCATGTTATATGTATGGGAATAAGAAACCCAAGGGAATTTCTGACATTTATAAATCTTATGGAATATAGCTGTGGAATATTTGACAGTAGAACCTCAGAAGCCTGCTTCTAAGAACTTTACATTGCTTACAACTCTCTCAGATAGAATAGAGCTCCTAACAAATAAGCTATTCATTTAAAAAATCACTGTAGGCTCCATAGCCATACCCACTCTCTAGAAATAAACCTTTGAGAATGAGAGATGAGGTTGGGGGCTCTGAGTTCTCTGTTTTGAGGCATCCTCTCCAAATGAATAAAGAAGTTTTCTCACTTTGCTCCTATTCCTGGGTTATGATATCAATGAATCACAGATTTTTTCATCATAAGAGAACTTAGACCTTATCTCATTTTTATCCGTGCACCCTCTTGCTCCTAGAAGAGTGCTTTGTTTTCAGTATGTGCTTAATATGTATTGGCTACACCGGCTTTACCGAGCTGAACCTAATCCAATACCCTTATTTTAGAGATGGAGAACTTATCTGAAACAAATGGGGATGTGCAAAAAGGCACAACAGCTTTTGCCAAAGGTCACACAGAACTTGAAATCTATGTCTCCTTGACTCCCAGCTCAACACTCTATGACATATTATCCTTCTCTCCCACTAATGAGCTGTCACTAGCATAAGTGGTTTCCATTCTGTACTTGGTGACATTATGAAGATTATTATCTTAATAGCACAAACTTTAGTGTTTATAAGACAAAATGTACCATACTTGAAATGTGAAGTGTTTTTGTAACTGTAACTAAGCCTAGAATTAATTTGCTCATATTGTGCTCAGATGAAACCTAATTTTGAAGGTACTTGTTTTGTAGTTAACTTTAATCAATTTAACTTTAATGTTATTACTTTTAATGCATCAGATATTGGATCATGTTTAGAGAAAAGGAGAAATGAGTTAGGGATAGCTAACCCTTCCTAATAAGGGATCTGCTTTTCATGTACCTGAAGTAGAATTCTCTGTGCCAACACTTTCTCTCTTACTCATGATGCATTGACTTGACTACTAAAGAAGAGGTGGCTGTGGTAGTGTCCATGATCAACCAGTTAAGTCTGGAAGATTAATCAGTCTTATTTAAATGACTGGGTCTCTTTCCTAGGTTACCTTCAATGTGACCATGACCACAGCTCATTTACATATTATCTTATAGTTGATAACACATTTTCACATATGATGTAACTTTTGAATTTACAAAAAAATCCTATGAGATAGATAATAGGAAACGGAATATCAGTTACTTGGCCAAATTCTCACAGCTACTAAGAGGCAGAGCTAATCTTTGAACCCATGCATATGGACTACAGGTTTAGTTTTGTACTACACAGGTGTTGCAACTTATGTATATAGAGTACACATTTTACATACATACACAATGTAAATGAATTATAGAACCTCCACTTAAGTCTTTCTTGGATGATTTATCACAGAATGGAAATGAACCATTTTTCTCTGAGGCCAAGAGGGTGAATGCTAAGTTTTGGCAGTTTCTACCAAGTTGGAAAGGATTCAGTTATAGGTCTGGCAGCAGACTGGCCACCACATAATGAAAAATTTTAACCTTATTATCTCAGGAAACCATTTATTAAGATATGTGAGGGTTGCAATCTGTTCAATGAAGGAAATGGTCAAATTAAACAAACCACTAATCTTTTAAAATAAATATATGATGGATAACCAGTAACTAAAGTGAATGTAAGCATAATTCCAAAATGCCATATTTGAAAGAAATTATATATTGCATCCTATGAACTAAAACTCCATAAATAAAGTTAGTGCAAGGAGAATGGGATGTTCACAGGAGTGAAATTCTGAAGATGCAAAGGGAAATTATTCTAATAAGAGTAAGTTGCTGAAAGAGAATGTGGATACATAGGGAACTCACCAACTACCTTAGATTTAAAAAAAAGATGAAAGCAAAAACAGGTGTTATAACAAAAAGATTAATACAAAAGCAGAATATGATCCTATGAGTCATGGGAGTCCTAAAGCTCAGAATAAGCCAAGGATGACAAAGAAAGCTAAGAACAACAGAAAAAAAAAAACAACATATGGTTCCTTTTCTTTTTTTAGATATATCAAAGAAGACTATGTCTTCTATTAGATAGACAGATAGATAGATAGATAGATAGATAGATAGATAGATAGATAGATAGATAGACAGACAGACAGATAGATAGATAGATAAAAGAAGATTAAAGGAGAGCTAGAACAGCTGCTAAGAATATATGGGAATATAATATAAATACAAGCATCAATCTTGCCTCCCAGAGCTACATGGGCCCCACAATTCCACAGTGTGGCTGAACATAATTAAAATATAATTGGGAAATAATAATGAAGATGATGAGGAGGATGATAATAGCTAACATTTATATAAGCTGCTTACTATGTTACAGACATTGTGCTAAACTATTTTTTAATATCTCATTTGAGCCTCACCATAACCCTGGGAGGTAGGAGCTATTTTACAGATGAGGAAACTGAGGCAAACAGCAGTCAAATGATAAGCCCAGAGTTAAAGCTAGTAAGTGTCTAAGGCCAGATTTGAACCTAGGGCTTGTGTCTAAGTCCAGTGCTCTATCCATTGTGCCCCACTGCCCCACTGTGGCTACTATGATGAAATATTTAACAAAAACAATAAAAATGCAACACAACATAAACAATGTTGATTTGAGTTTTTCTGATTTAATAGGTAGTCAATCTCCTATGTGTGTTTGACATGACTGACTTAGAACAAAGAGAAGTCAGAGTTGCCGAATTCTGTTTGGCTTTTGTCTTCTCTGCCAATAAGAATAATTTTGGATGAGTGTCAGCTTTCTTGGCCCTTAGTTTTCTCATCTGTAAAATGTAGATAGCATCAGAAATCCTTTCCAGTTCTAGGTCTGTCATTCTTTGTTTGTTTTTTTATAATGGGAAAAGGCATAACAAACACAACTAGAGGAAATTAATATCCAAGGCACTGAAAGAGCACTTGCTTGCCTTGATGAATTCAAATAACTTGGCTTAAAAGAACTTCACTGTCAAGTATAGAAACAAGTAGAACATGCAATCTCTTGATCCACCAGAAGTGATCTTTGAAAGTGGATGGGGAGCAAAAAAGGAGTCCTAGGATTGGCAAAGCACAAATGTCTTGGTTTTCAATAAAAAGAAAGAGAATAGGGCCTGCCTTGCACAGGCCACTGAAATTCACTACTATTTCTGCAAAAATTCCAGAGGTCATTATTAAAGTGACAGTTAAAGTTCCTTCAAACATCTTGTCTTTCCAGTTCATCAGCCTTAATCCCCTTAATTTGCACCTTTAATCCACTTCAGCCATGCAGAGGCCATACTTTTTGATCCCCAAACTCTGAAATTCTTCCTTTTTTGCACAAATTTTTCTTTCTTCTCTCCTCTCTTTCTCTCCATTCACCTCCTTGCTTCTAACCTATTCTGTGTTCTCTCACTTGAACCTCTGGTCTTTTCATCCCTTGCTGCTCACTCAGGTGACCATCCTTTCTTTGGCCTCACTTTCAGAACTTTGACTATCAAATCTGTACCGGAATCAAATAAGATTAAAGGTTCACCAGGAATGTGGCCACAGGGAATTCCTACTGGGTTCATTGTTTGCTGAGTATAAATTTTTGAAAAGGGCATTTAATTTGACAGAGTAAAATGCTGTCCTAAAGGTTCTTCTTCATAAAGATATTTCCCACGATTATAGTAATGTCTTCTATCTTATGTATGGTTTTGAATTCTTCTCCTACCTTTAGTTGCTAAACATACACCTTTCCATTTTTCTTCTTCATGTGTTGTAACTTTTCGTATTTAGATGATCTATCATTTGACAACATTTTATGATGTATAATATCAGATACTAATCTAAACCTATTTTCTCCCACACTACTTTCCAGTTATGCCAGCAATTCTTGTTAAATTAAGATTGTACAACACAGAAGCTTGTATTCCTAAGTTTATCGAATACTAAATTGATGAGTACATTTTCTTCTGGGTTTTATTTTCTAGCATTTTATGCTACTGAGCTATGTTTCATTTTTTAAATATTTTAAATATTATCAGTTTTGATAATGTAGTTTGAGATCCAGTGATGCCAAGCCTTCTTTTCCCTAATATCCTTACTATATATAATATAATATATAGTATATATATTATATTATATATATTACCAACTATATAATTATTTACAGAAGTCACTAAGATAAATAGTTGGAAGGAAATTCAAAAAGTCATCTTGATTAACTCCCTAACTTCAAGTAACTGAGTTAAAACACTCAAAATATTATTATTCTTTTCTGGGCCATCTCTAAGAATGGAGTGTCCCTAGGAACAAAATTTCTCTTGACTTTATTTTGTGTGTGTATAATTAAACATTATATTAAAAAGAAGATAATCTCCTGAACAAAAAAAAAATCTAAAACTAATTTAACATTTTCTCATTGGCCCCGATTTCATTCATTAAATACCACAGACCAAATGCATCCCTTTGTCTTATGATGGCCAAATCCTGAAGTGGGGTAACACAATTTTCTAATATGAATTTGACCTATCTGAAACAGAACAGATCCCCTTCTTGGTCTTTACATGTTTTCATACTTCTATTACTTCTAATAATTATGATTTGTGTTAATTCTAATAATCATACCATCAAATGATTGTTCCTTTCATCAGCTATGACCTCTAATGCCTTCATGCTATATTTTTCCACTAAACTCATCTCTTCCCAGTTCATGTTTGTGAATTTGTGAAATTGCAATATCTGAGTGAAACATTTTGCATTTGTCTTTTTTGACTTTAAGGAACTATCTTTAAAATGGTTGAGTTCATTTTAAATTTTATTTCTGCCATCTAGCATATCAGCATCTGTGTTTAATTTAGCACCAGCTGCAAATCTGATGAGCACTTTTATCATTGCTAGATTAGGTCATCAATAACGATATTGAATAAGATATGTCTCAAGACTAAGCTTTATAAGGCAGAACTTCCCTACTTCTATTCTATCCTCCCTTTGAACCATTACATGATTAATTTTCCTAACGAGCAACTTGAATTAATTTATTCCACTGCTCAGAAACCTTCAATAGTCTACTATCTACTGAATAAAATGTAATTTCTTAATTTGGCATTCATTATTCTTCATAATATGGCACAACCAAATTTCCAGCATTAGCTTCCATCGCTCTGCCTCCTGGCACTCAAATTCAGGCCAAAAGCATGATTTGCCAACCCAAGAATGACACCTACACTGTTGTGTTTTTGCCTCTCTATTAAGGTTGTTCCCACTTCCTCATTCACTAAGCATTTCCTGATGTCTCTTCAACTCATCTCTCCCTCTGCTCCCATCCAAGTCAGAGCTGATCTCTCCATGAGCCATCACAGCACCTTTGTTTGTGCCTCCTTTAAGTTCTATTGTAGTTATATACATGTGTGTGTGTATATATATATGTATATATATACTTATATTATTTTTTCCGTTACATTATTAGATCCTTCAGGGCAGGTATGATGTCTTATTTATTAAATGGGTGTGTGCCCTGATTCTAACACTTCATTGCTGTGTGATCATGGTAATTTAATGCCCCTGAATTCCCTCCTTTGTAAAATAAGCTTTAGAAGCAGGATTAGTTGACTTAGCTAATAATAATCATAAATCATAAATTTGTTATCAATGGGTATTTGCTGAATTGAATTAAATTAATTTTATCCATTTTACAAACTGTACATTCCCCTCTCGAGGCAGCATGGTGTAGTGGAAAGAAAACAGGATTTAGAATTAAAAGACAAGGGCTCATATTTTATCTTTGCCGCTTTTTGTATCACCTGCATGGCATTGTCCAAACACTTAATTTGTCTTGGCCTTAGTTGATTTTTTTCTAGGCTCCCAGATAAGAGAACCCTTGATTTTCCTCTTTCTGCCCCATCAGGGCAACATATAGCCTGAAGGAACAAGTGCCAAGGGGTGTGCATCTCTCCTGACTCTCCTGCCAGTGCTTCCTCCTGCTGGATCCCTCTCCCCAAATCCTCATTCATGAAGGAGAGAATCAAGAATTTCTGAACCTCAGGGATCTTCAGCTCCAATGCCTCTTTCCCTATCATGGTAGGCAAAGACTTTCTAGATTAAACATGGCAGCTCGCAGCATTTGGATGAATAGAAAGTCCTGAATTACAATTATTTTAGTATAGGGAGGACCTCCTAGTCTTACCATCTACCCTGCAACTGCAATCATCTAGACCTTGATTATATGTCCTGCCTCTTTGCCCTCCAGAGTACCTCCCTCACTTTCATCTGACATGTCAATGCATTGTAATGGGTCTTGCTGTGTGCTGCATTACTAAACCTTTAGGATTAGTATCTCTTTGTATCCTTCCTGAGGCTTGATTTGTTTATGTGTTGTGTCCCTCAGAGCGTGAGCTTCTTAAGAGTTTGGGCTCCATTGTTTTTCCAATTATTTTTGCAGTTTTTAGTGTAAGGTTTGATAGATAATAAGTGCGTCATCATTTTTTTGAAACCATTCATTAATTCACCTGTCAATGAGGGAATTGAAAAAGATGATCTCTAAGGTCCTTTCCATTTCTTTGGTCTTCCCCAAGCCTCAGTTTTGTCATCTGAAAAATGAAGGAGGTTAAATAGATTACTTCTGTGGTCCTCTTCAGCCTAAATCTTATGGAAATGAGAGTGATCATTATTAATACATGAATCATTCAGTTAAACTAACAGCTATTATACTCCTCCTATACATGATAGTCACTAAAAGCAGCTAGGTGATGAAATGGATAAAGTGAAAGACTTGGAGTCAGGAGCATATGAGTTTGAATCCTGCCTCTAACACTTCCCAGCTGCGTAACTGGTCTAGTTACATAAACTCTCAGCCTCATTTTCCTCACAGGCAAAATGGATGCGATAAAAGCACCAACTTCACAGGGTTGTTATGAGAATCCAATGAGTTAATTCACTTTTCAAAGCTTAAAACACCATATAGATTTTGGCTATTATTATTATCATGGCATCCTCCAACTTAATATGAAATGAGCTCATTTTAATACCATGTGTTACCCTTCATCCCTGCTCTCATTTCCATAGTCTTTGTTAATTTAAAAACCATAAAATTGCTTTTTCTGAGAAGACACGTGTACTTCAGAAATTTGGAGAACAAAATCTTCAAGGCTCTCCTTTTTTCCCTGTACCCTTTTGAACCTGCCATCTTATTTTAAGTGGAAATCAAGTAACAGACATTACCTTTGGATAGAAAATAAAGTGCCATGAGCATAGTGATGCTTAATTACTTCCAAGCAGACTTACAAACAAGATGGCTAGCTGTCCCTTAAAATTCCCAATTGGTGCTCCATACTAAATAATTGGAACAAGAAATGCAAACCAAATCCTAAAGGTAACATTTGGCAAAGTTCTTGATTAGAAATTCTGCACAGAGTATTTGTTTGGGAAGCAACTGAAGTACCCTCCCTGGCTGTTTTGCCTTTGAAGAATCTTCACAGAATCTCAAGTACTTGTTGTCACTGAGGCAAAAAGAACTAATTTGCTTCCCATTATAATATCTGCCTTTCCATTAGTATATTTAATTATATTGAGGTCTAGGGAGTAGGCTCTGCCCTTTTGAATAAGGAAAAATGAGGGTAGAGTTGTTACTTTTGACAGCTCACAGTTAAAAATATTGATGGGGAATAGGGTTGGACGGCTGAGACAAACCCAAACTATAAAAGCCTTAATTAGCAGAAGCATAATTACAGGGAGCTATTGTGGAATAAAATCTAAATTGTATTAAAATATTTTTCCAACTGATTTGAAGATGGGGAAAGAGTGTTTTACACTACAAGCAATTTTCTCTAAATTACTGCCCATCATTGAATTTCTTAAATTAAAACTGAGTGCAAAAAAAAAAAAAGCTTAGTGCTGCCAGTCTTCATGTTGGTTCATCTTGGAACGATTTCCTTGCACATTTGGGGATTTTTATGTGCTTCTTCTTGTTACATACTATGAAAACACAAATGTTACTAATCCTCAAAGAGAAGGGCATTGGAATCCATAGAGAACAAAATTCCCTTTTTAATAAGTCATTTATTTATTAGTTTTCTCATTCATTCATTCAGTTTTTCGTTCAACAAGTACTGCAGGCAGAGCCAGCATCCGGCACAGTAAAATTAATCCTTAGCCAAAGCTTTTAACAAAGCAATACAGTTATTGATTTGAGTTTATTCTTCTTGTCTCTCTTTGACTCTCCTCACCCTCTACTGTAGGCATTAACTGGCAACAGTCTAAGCAAAAATCACAGAATAGGGGACCAGAGACAAGTGAAGAAGGAGGAAGTGAGGCCTGTGGAGAAAAAACTAAGTGAAGTTAAATTGTGAACAGCTGAGAATTACCTCTACCGATGAGTAAGGTTCATGAGTAACAATTGTGTTTGAGTAGACAAATCACTTAAATATCTCCCAAATATTTGTCATTGCATTAGATGTGAAGTCCTTGTTGGTAGAGATTACTTCAACTGCCTGACACATAGTAGGAGATTAGTAAATACTTGTTGATTGAGTTATTGAGTTATCTCATAATGAGAAGGTTGGTTTCCATGAACTGGAAGGCACTTTCCAGCTATATGATTCAAATTGTAATATGTTCCCAGTACAACTTAAACATTGCTTTCTTTCCCTTGAAGAATTCTCCTCTTATTCCCCAAGCTTATGAAATAACTGCCCCACAGTCACTGGAAGTTTATGCAATGGTCAGTATTTAATTGGAAACTAAAGATATTTCAGGATGTCTTGAAATAACCCTTTTCCTTATTCTATCTCCTGAGACCTTCAAAGAACATATCTACATTATATGTGTCTGTCTGTGGATCTGTGTGAATTGTCTTACAATAAGGAAATTGGACCTCCTAGCTATCACAGACTTAGAAAAATATGACAAGTGATGGTAGTATGGATTTTGGAGAGAATACCCTGTTAAAGAAAAATGAAATAAAGAAAAAGGACGATGGAACAGCATTGTATAACAAAATTTTACACAAATCAATGTTATGTTTTATGCGGAGGTTGCATGGTAGAGAGCACTTGAATGAGGATCATTGGAAGAGGACACAGTAGCTATACTGTGGTAGAAAAAATACTATAGACCAGAGGTATCAAACACTCCCGAGTGGGGTCTCAAAAAGGAAAAATGTAATTGGAAAATATTTAACAAAATAAACAAAAATACAGTGTAACATGGATAATATTATGTGGTCTTCTAATCCAATACGGGGCTGATTAGGATCTTTATGCAAAGACTCCTGTTTCTGTTTGAGTTTGACACCTGTGGACCAACTGGCCAAGAGGGAAAAAATGGATGATGGAGTTGGGAAGAAGATCAGGGAAACTTCAATTCCACAGGCACCTTTTAGAGCTCTCAGCTAAAATAAAAAAAAAAAAAACTGATCAACTCTCGACTTGCCTTAATGAGAATTAAATTCTTCAAGGAGAGTAGAATATAACAAGATGAATTAATACTCTTGACCTGATTATGATCATTACTATGATTTTTGAGAAAGAACTGGTTGCCAAACCAAAAATCATAGAAATACTGAAAGGAAGAGACTTCTCTGTCATAGAGTTCATAATATGTTAGGAAGGGAAATCTAGAGATAACCTGAACAAAATTCCAGAGAACAACTTTCAAATCAGTTGGCTAGGATTCCATGTCCTATTATTCTGCAGTGAGTGTCTGTCCAACAGAAAAGCTACAAATCTTCAGTGGTGGGAAACTCACTAAAAACAAAATTCTGAAGACTCAAGCAGAAATTGTTACAGTTAAGAAGGAGATGGAGAGCTGTCTAAGGAGAACAATGGAGATCCACAGTGCGTTTATCCATCACTTTATACTCTTTAACCTGTACAGAAAATGAAATCAATAGAAGGAAACAATTGTAACATGGTCCTAGTATAGTCCCAGGAAAAGTAAACTGAGAACTAGATGAACCTAGAGATGAATGCTCACAGCAACAAAGGCATTTTAAACTGTATTAGAGATTGGACAAGAGGGAGGTAAGAGAAATGACTGAACTAGTTGGAAGGAAAAATTATATTGTACAACGGAGAAAAAGCAGAACCAGTTGGTTCTTAATTTTTCTCTAGAAATAAGGTTCTTCAGACTGGGAATCATGTAACAATGATTAATATGAGGATGAAAGCCAAGATAAATGAAAAGATTGTAAGAGAGTATAAAGCTCCCTTCAATTGTGCAAGTGATCAGAACTAGATGAACTCAATTTTAAGATATTTTGAAAATTGGAAAATATGGTTATTGAACCACTGGATATCCTCAAAAAATCGTGGAGAATACAATAAGTCCCATAAGACTTTATTGATCAGTTATGTTCAACTCTTCATGACCCTATGAATCATAGCACACTGAGTCCTTTTGTCTTCCACCGTCTCCCAAAATCTGTCCAAGCTTATGTTCGTTGCTTGCAAACCCTTTTGTCCCTGCTGGGGGGACCCTGCTGTTGAAACTTTCTTGATTTTTTGTCTTCCCTTCCTTCCCTGAATATCCAAGCTAGTGTGGAAGGGGGAAGAATTAAGTTTCTCATAAAGAAGAAAGGCCAAGCACTGCCAAATCAATAAGCACTTATTAAGTGCCTACTGTGTGCCATACACTATTCCAAATGCTGGGGTTGAAAAGAAAGACAAAAACAGACTCAGTTCAAGGAGTTCCCAATCTAATGGAGGAGATAACATCCAAACAACTATGGATATAACATGATATTGATGGGATAAATGGGAGATGATTTCACATGGAAGACACTAACATGATGAGGGACAGGAAAGGACTGTGATCCTAGAAGAATGAAATTTCTCCACTCCCCAGTTTTTATGGGAAAATATATATATATATATTTATATAATATATATGTACACACACACACACACACACACACACACACACATATATATATAATGGTATTTTATATAATAATGAATAAAAGGTCCTATATAGTAATATTTGAACTATAATTAAATATTATTATTTAGTGGAGTGAGGGAAGGTGACTGTACCTGTGATTTTACTGGTTTAGGTTTCTGCCAGAGTGGAAATTAATTCTGTTGATGCAGAGCTGCACCCAATTAGCAATATGTATTTTTGGAGAGATGCCTGGGCCACTGAAAGTTTAAATAATCTTCCTCAGGTCACATATGTCTCAAAGACGGAATTTAACTTATCTCTTTCTGACTCTGAGGTATTATCTGTATAAACTAGGCTTTTATGAAGCAGATTGAAATTTTAACCACTTTTTATATCATTGTTTCTATAGACAGTTTGGTCCGAGTTCTAAATCTTCTAAGTCTTTACCTGGGGATTTTCTGTACTAACATATATTTTTTTCAAATTGAGATAGTCTGTAATTTAAGTGAAGGGATAAAGATCATTTGTAATTTTTCCATTCCTTGTAGTTTGTGGGAATAAGTGGAGTTGAAATGCTTAAAATAGTTTCCCTTCTGTTCTTCCTCTGTACCCCAACACCATCAATTTGTTTAAAGAATCCTTTCCTTAGTGATAATGTCCTTTCAAACTTAGGCAAGTCCAATCCAAATGATCAAAACATCCAATTTTGGAGTACTCAAAATTGCGAAGATTTTCTTTTGCCTGTATTTAGCATCATACGGTAATGAGTTTAAGGGAAACCTTAGACAAAACCTTTTTGTGGAGATATTTGCAATTTAGAAAAAGCATGTCTGTAATTGTTGAAATTTCACACTTCTGGTTACTGCATTTTTATCATAATGAACATCACTTCTGAATTCCTCTGTGGTAAATGAAATTAATATTCCCACATGAACTGTAAATGGTAATTTATGATTAGACTCCCTAAGGTTTTGTTTCTTGCTGTGGCACCTTCCATGATTTCATCATAATTTAAATGTATTTAAATATAACAATTTATGCTCATAATCACTGTGTTCTTCAGTCAGTCTGTTGCTAAGCCTAATTCTAAAATTTTTTTCTATGCAACCTGAATAGCTGATAATGCCTAAGTCAAGGCAACAGGAATAAAGAAAGACAGCCACAGAAATATACGATCCATTCTTTCAGCTACTTTAATGGTAGATTAAGATTGGTAAACAATGAGAATAAGAAGCATGGGTTCAAATTACATACCAATGATGTCATGGCTAATTCAGTCAAGCTATATGGATCTAGCTAATGTTGAAAAGTACTTTACAAATCAGGTATTATCACAAGGATTATTTCAACTTTAATAAGGTTTTAGAGTAGTTAAATTAAAAAAGAAAGGGACTACAACTGATTTCAGACATTCATCCAAAAAGAATTTATTGTGTCTACTATGTGCACTGTGTTAAATGCTAGAGATACAATAAAAGGCAAAAATAAAAGTTGCTACTCTCAAAGAGTTCATGATTTAATGAGAGAAACAAGAAGCAAAGAGCTGTGTAGAAACATGACACATACAAGACACCTTGGAGTGGGGGGATATTCTCATAAGGAAGGTACTAAGATTCAGAAGGACTGGGAAATCCTTCTTGTAGAAGGTGGAACTTTTGCTCAAATTACAAGGAAGCCATGGAAGCTAGGAGGAAGCATTGCATACATGGGGACAGCCAATGAAAATGTCAGAAGTCAGAAGATGGAGTGTTTTGTAGCATAAACAGAAAGGAAACCAGTGTCACTGGAATGAAGCATATGTAAGGTGGTAGAAGCTATAAGAAGACTGGAAAGTTAAGAGGAGGGCAGGGTATGAAAGGCTTTAAAAGTCAGAGAATTTTATATTTTCTTATTGGAGTAGTAAGGAACTCATGGAATGTATTGAATAATGTGAGGGTATTGACATGGTCAGATTTGAGTTTTTGATGGATCATTTTGACAGTTGTGTGGAGGATAGACTGTGGTGGGGAAAAACTTGAGGAAGGGAGACCAACCACAGGCTCCTACAGTAGTCCAGGCCTGAGGTGGTGAGAGCCTGTACCAGGATGAGGGCATCCAAGGATCTACCATTTATTAAGTGCCTACTTTGTGCCAAGTAGAGGAAATTCCTAGGTGACAAAGCTCCCTCTACTAATATGGGTCCTAGACAGTTGTCTAGAATACACAGAAGTTAAGCAAATTACTGATGGTCACACAACTTGTACATGTCAGAGGTGGGATCTGAACCCAAATCTTCTTGCCTTTAAGGCCTGTCTTCTCTGTCAATTATGTCACATTGCCTCTCCAATGTATTAGACATATGTAGATTTATTATAAACAGTAGTAGTACCTCACATTTTTACAGTGCTTTATGGACAATACTTTCCTGAGCTCAGCCCTCTGAGATATATAGTGTAAGTATTACTATGTCTAAGTATTACCTTGTCCATTTCACAGATGAGCAAACTGAATTCAGAGAGCTTAAGTGAATTCCCACTAGTAAAGCTAACCAATCATGGAACTGGTTCTGTAACTCAGATTTCTTTACTCCTGGTCTAGTGATCTTCTACTGAACCATGCTACATTTGGAGTTGCCAAGTAATATAATTTTTAAAACTGTCTTACTATTGGCAGCCCCACACTCATGTGCCAGTAATGACACTGTAAGATCTCTTCCCGATGCATGATACATAATCAATAATAAAAATATCAAGGGCATATTAGGTCTCAATTCCAGTAGGCCAGGACAGATCTTGGACCTTTTTATGAACTTCAATTGGATTTTCGGTGGTCACTTGTACAGAAAGCTCCCAGAAGATCTTGTTAAACTTGAGAATTATCAAAGTGTTTGAATCATTTTGGAAAGAGTGACTAACAGAGCTCTATCTGACCTAGATCCTTTTAAAAAAACTTTTTTAATTTTTGAAATTTAATTTTGTTTTCTCCCCCAAAGAACAAATAATTGTTTTCTCTCTCTTTTCCTACTCCTCTTGAACAATATTTTTTTTAAATCCACATAATAAACAAAATCTCATATTGGCTGTATCAAAAAATGTCTAACTCATTCTGCATAAGTCTATCACTTTGGCAAGGGCTGATAGCATGCTCCATCTTTAGTCCTCGGGAATCCATTGCATTGAGCAGTGAGCCAAAGTCTTTCAAAGTTACTGTCAACATATAAATTGTTCACCTAGTTCTGCACACTTAACTCTCCATCCATTCATAGAAGTCTTCCCAATTTCCTCTAAAACTATCCCTTTCATCATTTGTTATGGTGAAATAATATTCAATTACATGCCTATATCATAATGCATTTCATCATTTTCCCAACTGATGGCACCTCCTTTTCCTTTGTTAGAAGTTTTTATTACTACAAAAAAAAAAATGCTGTAAAATATTTTTGTACGTGTAGGGTCTCTTCTGCTTTTTAAAATTTCTTTGGGGGTATATGCCTAGTAATGGTGTTGTTGAGTCACAGGAAATTCATACTTTGATGATTCTGAGGTCATAGTTCTGAATGACTTTCTAGAATGGCTGGACCGAAAGTGAATTAGAAGAGCCTTTTTCCCCTCAACCCCTACACCATTTGTAATTTTCTTCCTTTGGTATCTTTAACAATCTAATGAGTAGGAAGTGGAACCACAGAGTTATTTTAATTTGCACTTCCATAATTAATAGGAACTTTTAGCTATTTCTCATAAGATCTTTGATAGTCTTCCCTTGAAAATTGCACAAACACAGCCACTGATCATTTCTTTATCGTGGAATGGTTTCTATTTTTGTAAATTAGAATCAGATACTTATCTATCTTGGAAGTCAGAAGCTTAGATAAATTTGTTTCAAAGATGTTTTCTTGACTATTTCCCTTCTAATTTTAATTTCCTTAGTTTTATTTGGGAAAATGTTCAATTTTATGTAATCGAAATTGTAGGAAAGGTACGTGACACATGGAGAAAAGATCAGAAAGGTCAGGAAGATCTCAGTTCAACTCCAACCTCAGACATTTATTACTGTATGAGCCTTGGCAAGTCACTTAACCCTGTTTGCCTCAGTTTTCCCATCTATAAAATGAGCTGGAGAAGGAAATGGCAAACTACTCCAATATCTTTGCTAATAAAACCCCACTGGTATCACAAAAAGTTAGTCATGACTGAAATGACTGAACCACAATAACAAAATCAAAATAGTTTGTTTTATCTTCTGTAGTACTCCCTATTCCTTATCTCACTATGAACTCTTCCTCTCTCCATAGATTGGAAGAGTAATTTCTGGCTTTTTCCTTTAATTTACTTATGACATCAACTTTTATGTCTAAGTCATATAGACATCTTGGAGCTCATCTTGGTATAAAATGAGATGTTTTCATTACATCCAACTTTCTATGATGGAACCACATTGGAAGTATATTCCTAGATTTACTGATGTCTGACCCTGTGTGTCTAAAGAAAATTAAAAAAGGATTTTTATAAGGGATGGAACTACACTTGGATCTAGGAGGTATAATCTAAAGACACTTAAGGATCTGTCATGTGCCAAAATGCCTATATTTTATATGGCACAAAATATGTCCTCATTAATAGTTTTTTAGCACAAGTGCAATAGAATGACAGCAGTGTTGAGGGAAAATGATTTGACAGCAATGTGGATAAGAAAGGAAAGAGATTTGAGTGAGGGAAACTAACTAGAAGACTTTTGCAGTAATCCAAGGATAAACTTGTCACGCTGTTTAGTCGTTTTTCAGTCGTGTCCAACTCTTTGTGACCCCATTTGTGATTTTCTTGGCAAAGATACTCAAGTGATTTGTCACTTCCTTCTCCAGCTCATTTTATAGAAGAGGAAACTGGGACAAACAGGGTTAATTGACTTGCCTAGAGTCACACAGTTAGTAAGTGTCTGAGGCCAGATTTGAACTCAAGAAGATGTCTTCATAACTCGAGGCCTGCCACACTATCTGCTTCACTACCTGGCTGCCCTGTATGTATCTGGAATAGAATGACCCCAGGAAACAAGACAGGAGGAAAAATATCATTTTATTCCCATTAACCAAAACTTTTAACATATAAGAGTATCACAGAGTAAGCATAAAAGTATTCAACTAAGAAGCTTTTTTGTGGTTGTATGACACACTGATTTCATTCAATCAGTCATTAACTCATTCTGAGCATCCAGTCTCTCTTTTAGTAGCTACTTATACTTCCAAAATTCACAAAGTTCACAAAGTATTCTGGACTGCAGCTTTTACGATATTTTGCTAAAATGTATAATTTCAGAGCACTATGGAATTTCCTTAGAGATATCTATAGCAATGCAAAAAGAAACAATTACTCTAATTATCCACATGGAAAAATGATTAAGTGTGTTAAAAAAAGCATATTACCTAGAATATGGCATACTGTTGAATGTATGGGAAGCTGATTAAATACAATTTGACAGGGATTTATTAAACACCTACTGTATGCAAATAAATATGTGAGGTACAGGGGCTATAAAAGCAGAAACAAATAAGAAAAGTCTTCAGTGAGTTTATAATGTATTACTAGGTAGAGACACAAGAAAATATTGCTCAAGAAAAATTAAAGCCAAAGAGAGTACTTTCAATTAAGGGGAGCAAGGAAGGTTTTGAAGGGAAAGTGGCTCTTGATTTGAACATCAAAGGAAGTACAAGGCAGTCATGGAAAAGGCTTTGGATGAATGAAGAGTCCAGAGATGGATTACTTAATTAAGTAGTTAATTAATCTGATAACTAATTAGTTAATTAGTTAAATTAATTAATCTATATAGTAATATCGAGGAATAGATAATAATCTTATATGGATTGGATGTAGTGGTATGAAAGGGAACAGAATGGACTTTCGTCACAATTGACTTTCAAACAATAATGTCAATAAAGAGAGCAGTTCTACAACCATTCTACTCAATGAGCATATGCACTACTTGGAGTATAAGACAGGAAGCCTGAATTTGTTATAGCTTTAATTGGTCTCTGCTCCTGTGTGTGTCTCCTAGTGTGAGCATCTTAACATGCTACATGTAATTCTAGAATCTCCATTTCATCAAATTCATAACCTATTAATTTGGGGGGCAGCTAGGTGGTGCAGTGGATAGAGCACCAGTGCAGGAGTCAGGAGGACCTGAGTTTAAATCTCACCTCAGACACTTGACACTCACTAGCTGTGTGACCTTGGGCAAGTCACTTAACCCCAAATGCCTCATCCTGGGTCATCTCCAGTCATCCTGATGAATATCTGGTCACTGGATTCAGATGGCTCTGGAGAAGTGAGGCTGGTGACCTGTACAGCCCTCCGTCACTCAAAACAAAGTCAAGTGCAAGTCATGTCATTATTTCTCTAATGACATGATCTTCTTTGGCAGTGAAGGATGAGCACACACACACACACACACACACACACAAAACCTATTCATTCTGTTTAGGATCAGAGAGCTAATCTGATACAACCCTAGCTAGCCTTCTAGCATTGAAGGTCATCTAGAAGGACCCTGTTTAACTCCTTTTGATTTTCTAGTGTCTTCTTTTTTTTTCTTAGTGAAGTAAGAAAAAGAAACATTTATGTGGTGGTGTGACCATTCTGAAATATAATCACATTTGTGTATGAAGCCCTTTCAAGATTTCTTTTTCTCTAATCATCACCAGCTAAATTAGAGAGTCACAGAATCTCACAGCTGGAAGTGACTTCAGAGTCTATCCAGTCCCATCAGAGCCTTGAGAGAAATTCCCTCCACAGCATCCCCAACAAGAGGTTATCCAGTTTATTCTTAATGACTTTTCATAAGGATGAATCTACTGTGTCCTGAGGTGACCTGTTCCACTTTTGGATAGCACTAAATGAACAGATCTTTTTCCTCATCTTGAGCTCTAATCGGTCTGTCTTCAACTTACAGCTGTCGTTCCTATTTCTTCTCTCCAGGGACAAGAAAGCCATGTCTAATATTTCTTCTACAAGACAAACTTTCAAGTAAAAGAATACAGAGATAATGTCTTCCTTAAGTCCCCTTCTTCAGGCTAAACATACCTAGTTTTTTTTTCAACTGGTACTTATATGGCATGTTGAGGGCTGTGTTACCATTTTGGTTACCCTCTAGTTTTAATCTTTTCTAAAATGGTTCTCAAAATAGAACAAGGTACTTATGTGTGGTTTGACTAGGGAAGAATACAATGGAACTACCATACCTCTCCTAGACAATATGCTTCATTTAATATAGCCTATGAGTGTCTTCTTCCCCCACATGATATTGAACTGTTAAACCCATTTCACCTAGATAAACACATTTTTTGATATGTGGGTGTTACACACAAAGTACTATTTATTTGTGTTTCTGGGGGCTCCTAGTGGTGGTCTAAGGTCTTGCAAGCCCTGAGGTTTGACACACTAAAGTCATCCCCAGGTAGAAAACTAACTCCAAGAACATATGAGGTAAATAGGATTAGAAATGAGTAGTCAGATCAGAAGGCTGAGATTAGGGGAGGGCTAAGGATTTCAAGAGTCAAGTTTTAGAGAAGATAAGGATGGAAGAAAACTGGTTTAGGTAAAGAAGGTAAAAATTGGGGGAGCTTCAACTGGAGCAAAAGCTTTGGAGAACTCATTTCTCTTTTCTTTTATTTGAATAGAGGTGCTTGGTCCTATCCTTTCTCCTGATCAGTACCTTAGTTGGATACAACAGAAAAGTCTAATTTCAGTGATTTCTGTAGTATTTATTTTAGATGCATGTTTCTCTCAAACAGCTTTATTTAAAAAAAAAAAAGCCTGTGATTATTCTATAGCTACAATTTCTTAAAGGTAGTATATTATCTTTGATTTCATGGATGATTTGAAGGAATTTTAAGTGTAATTTTGACTAAACACCATTTTTATATTATGCATTGACTTTAGAATCTAACCCCCTCTACTCCTTAAGATGTTATTCTATCATAATGGAATAATGAGTGGAAAGGTAGGAGAGAGCTAGACTGTGGAGGTTCTTAAATGTCAGGCTGTGATGAATATAGTTTATACTAAAGACATAAGTTAACCACTGAATATCTTTAAACAAAGGAGTAACATGATCAGACAGGCCTTAGGATGACTATTTCAGTAGGTATGTAGAGAACTGATAGGAGAAGGTAGAGACTGAAAGCTATGGTCATTACAGTAGTCAAGGTAAGCAGTGATAAGGGTTCTGAATTAGGGTGGTGGATATGTGAGAGGAGAGAAGAGGTTAAGCATAAGAGTTGTTGTGGAAAGAGAATTGGCAAGATTTGATAATTGATTGGTTGTGGGTAATGAGGGGGAAGAGTCAAAGAATGATTCTGAAATTACAAACCTGTTTGACTTGGAAAGTGGTGGTATTATGAACAGAAAAGGGGACTTTAGAGAAGGTGCTATTTTCAGGAAGGGTAAAAAGAAGAGAATGAGATCTGATTTGAACATGTTGAGGTTGAGATGCCTATGGGACATCCAATAAAAGGTATCCATCAAGAAATTACTGATTCATAACTGGAGTTAATTCATCAGTATGTATATTTAGGATGATTTTTGCTGAGAGGCAGGGAAATGGGATTTGATTGCATGTGAGAAATTATCTCAACTTTTCATTGATTCCATTGTGATCACTGTCACAAATGACAACAATCTTTAGCAAAATATTCTTCTAGTGAGTTTGGAAACTTGATGACATCAGAAAAATTAAAGTCACAGATACCCCAAAGATGAATGAAAACATGCCCGATTATCACCTGTTCTTTATCACCAAATAAGCCTATTTGATATTCCCTGATACATGAAAAATCATCATCTATTTCTGAATCTTTGACCAGGTTGTCCTCTACATCTGAAATGTTTCCCTTTCTCTCTTCTACTTAGTAGATTCCCCAAATTCTTCAAAATTCAGCTCAATGATCACTTACTATAGAAAACCTGTTTTGATACCTCCAATTGTCCATGTCCACCCTCCCAAAAATGTCTTATATCTTCCTTTTCTTCATAGATACTCTTTCCCCACATAAAATAGGAACTTCTTAAAGGAAAAGACTAGTTATTTTTTGTCTTTGTGTTTCCAATACCTGACACAGCACCTGGTACATGATAGATATTTAATAAAAACTAATTAAATGAGAAAGAAGGAAAGGAAGGAAGGAAGGAAGGAAGGAAGGAAGGAAGGAAGGAAGGAAGGAAGGAAGGAAGGAAGGAAGGAAGGAAGGAAGGAAGGAAGGAAGGAAGGGAGGGAGGGAGGGAGGGAGGGAGGGAGGGATACATAGCATGCTACCAATACTGACTCGCATACAAGTAACATAAAGGATATCATTAAAGTCACTTCTCAAGGAAAAGAAAGTTTTCTATTCTCATAGCAAAAATGTAAAATGCCAAATGGATAGCTGAAGTAGTATTACATGCCTTTATCATGTGTGTATTCATCCTTCATTGCCAAAGAATACCATGCCATTAGAGAAATAATGACATGACTTGCACTTGACTTTGTTTTGAGTGAGGGAGGGCTGTGCAGGTCACCAGCCTCACTTCTCTTCTAGAGCCAACTGAATCCAGTGACCAGATATTCTTCAGGATGACTGGAGATGATCCAGGATGAGGCAATTGGGGTTAAGTGACTTGCCCAAGGTCACACAGCTAGTGTCAAGTATCTGAAATGAGATTTGAACTCAGGTCCTTCTGACTCCTGTACTGATGCTTTATCCACTGCACCACCTAGCTGCCCACATGCCTCTATAACAATAAAAGAACAATTAAAAAGCCTACATGTCATTGACTGGGCACTTTGTCTAAGGAAGAAAGTTATAGGACAACTTGAAAAAGACTGAAATATTGAGAAGTGATTAGGGAATAACAGAGGAGAACTCAGACTTATATCATAGTGGCAAAGAAATAAAGGGGCAAGTTCTTGCCCTAACAACTTCCCCAACTATTAAATGCAGTTGAAACCCCTAAGATGAATTTTATTTAAGTTGGCCTGAGTTCAGTTCTTATCACCAGCCACCACGCCAAGTAACTTGACCAGTTTCAGACTCAATCTTGAATCATTCCTACCCCTGAATATACCTAATGACAAGTTTCTGGCAGAAATTCTAGAGATACAAAGAATGACATATATCTTCCCCATGCCAGATAGAACAAGGTAAAGGATTGAAACCAGACAGACTAGTAAAGGATGTCCTGGAGTCACTTCAAACCAGTTCCCAAAAACCAATGATTAAATTTTCAGCATGATCATTTGCACCTCAGAAATTGTGTACTACAAATCAGCACTTGTTTTATTGATTTCTAGCCTTAAGAAAGTGATGGGGGAAATGTTAATAACACAGATTAAGCTTAAAAAGTGCCATGTACAGTTTTTTTGGAGGGGGACAGATTGGATTTTTAACATTTACCAGCATATTTCTCATTATAATACAGAAGAGTCACTAAAATTGAATGGACAAGACAACTCAATTAAAAGGGGAGACCCTAATACTGGAGGAGGGGGAATAAAACTTATTCCAATTTTCTTCCTGACAAAGCAGGAACTAATGCCAGGTATCGCCAGCATAGGATCTATAGGTATAAGCAAGTAAGTGAGTATATTTAACCGAAGTGGAAAGGTCAGAGATGAAGTATACAACTGACTTCCTCTACCTTCCAAAAAAATAATGTATAATGATTCAGCAATTTCATAAGTTATAACATAATTTATTGAAAGTATGTATGCATGCTTGTGGTGCTACAAAATTCCAAATAATTAGACTTGATGATAGGGGAAAAAATTGATAATTAGCACAGTCCAAAAGTGCTATGTGTGATTTCCCTCATTGAAGGTCATTAAGTAGATCTCCTTTTAATTTGTAAACCTATGATTCTAAGAATCACAAAGAATAATGTAAATTGCCTAATCTTAACATACGTAGAATGGCCCAATTATTCTTAATATTTAGGAAGAAGAAGAAAAAAGAGTTTGTATATTAATTGAAATTTAAAGAACAGTTTTCATTATACTGATTTTTCTGAAGATACTATAAATTTCTTTTGGACTTTCAGTATTTGAAATTAATCATTGTTCTTTGGTTTTTATTGGATTTGGTCAGTAACTGTAGATACTGATTAGAATTTGGACATTTCTCTATAACATTTTATATTATATAAATCCAAATACGTTGGCTGAACCTTTATAAAATATTCACTAAGTCTTATGAGAATTCAGCATTCAAAATGTAGAGTTAATAAATCAGTGAACATTTATTAAGTACCTAATAGATGCACACTACTATAAGCTAATTAGTTTAATTTACTGCATGTTCTTGAAACTATTAAAGTTACTTGTTTAGAATATCAAGATCAATATGGTATTTTCATTATTTAAGGGTTTGTTTCTTTCTCCTAATTAATCTGAATTAATGAAGTTTAAATATTTAGACATTCGCTTCAAGCAACATATTATTTTTTTTTAATGTAGGCACTCCCTTAGGTGGAAACCTTTAACTTGACAACTTCCCATACATATAATACATAAGATTTATCACTTCCTTCTCTTCATACAATTAAAAATAATTTATTAAGTAATATCTTAAGAGTATCCTTAGTTTGCTCCGATACCTTCCAGCTCACTCTGGACACCAGCATTATTGCCACAGATTTACAATCTGGTGGCCAGTATGAAGAACTGTCTTCTCAAAAAGTATCTCCCTTACTTCCTTTCTTGCTTTTCAGGAGGATAACATTTGTTGTTGTTCAGTTGTTTTAATTATGGTGGGCTCTTCCTGACCTTACTTGGGGTTATTTTTGTCAAAGATATTATAATAGTTTGCCATTTCCTTCTCCAGCTCATTTTACAAATGAGGAAACAGAGGCAAACAAGGTTACGTGACTTGCCCACAGTCTGAGGCAGAATTTAAACTTAGGTCTTCCTGATTTCAAGCCCAGAGCTCTATATACTGCATTTCCTAGCTAGCCAGGATAATTCTACAATTTGGTAAATTGAACCCCCAAGGAAATCTCATGAATCTCCTTTAAATTATTTTTGTTCTTTCCATCTTCTCAATTACTTTCTCTCTCTCACATTTTCTCTCTCTCTCTCTCTCTCTCTCACACACACACACACACACACACACACACTTCTCTCAACTTCAGTTGCATAGTCAGTAAACTGGAAATCACAACTTATCTACCTGAGGACAGGAGGTTCAGATTGTCCCTTGGATTCCTTTTCAACTGTAGTTGAGAGCTCTGATTTTGTGATTATACAGACATACCTATAGGCTTGCTAATGTAAATTGACAATTAGTAAATCTATACATTATATCTGTATTGACAATTCTATTTTCAGATTAATGATTTCTTTCTTTAGTTGATAGATTCTATACTCACTATTGAGTCTGTCAAAAAAAAAATTATTCTGGTTTGGTTTCTGGTTCCCAAGCAGTGCTGATTATTGGTCTTATGATACTAAGATGGTAAACAGAACACTTAAATGAACTATAAGTTTGTGAATAAAAATGTAAGGAGATATAATCTATTTATTTACTGAAAGTAGTAGATGACCGTCAGGTCACTGATGAACTTTACATATGGAAATAAAAGAATGGTTTTCGGTCACGTTGGATTCTTCCTGACCTCATTTGGTATTTTCTTGGCAAAGATACTACAGTGCTTTGCCATTTCCTTCTCCAGTTCGTTTTACAGATGAGAAAACTGAGGCAAATTGAGTTCAATAACTTGCCCACAGTGTCTGAAGCCTGAATTTGATCTCAGGTCTTCCTAACTGTAGGTGTAGTGTTTTATGTGCTGCACCATCTAGCTGCCCAATTCAAAGGGCTAAAATTTGTTAATGTTTGAGCTTAGAAGAAGGAGATTGTCATTCTTAGTTGTATTTTGCTTAGATAAATATTGTAATTCAATGATTAAAGTTCTGTTCTGATGCTTAATCATGTTATAGACATGTCCCAGGATTGCCAGCCTGAAGAGGATTTATATATGGTTCCAAAAGCATTTTATGTTTTCTCTCTTCAAATGGTTAGTCTAGCAGAATTTGGAGAGGTTTATTGCCATAAGGCTGACCACTAGGTGATGAGGTTTTTTGTTTTTGTTAGTTTTTTGACCACAGTAATTCATACAGAGATGCTAATATGCATCAGTGGAGGTTACACACATAGTAAAGAAATCACAAATCCTTGAAATTTTAGTTATATTATATGTATAGTTTCTGGGAAAGAAAACCAATACCTTTGGCTTGCCCCCATGTTGAGGCATTAAGACAAGGTCCCTTGGACTTTGGATGGTGAACAAGGTAGAAGTCTGGGTTCAGATAATTAAAAGCTGACGCTAATGGGAATAGACCAACAGAAAGGGAGAGCATACAGATTTGTGAAGGCAACAACTGAGACAGGATTTCTTTTCTGAATTACTAACACTGCTTTTCCAAAAGTGAATTAATTTGATTTGGTTTTGAATGGCTCTCCTCAATTCTCCATATATAGCCTTTTTGTAGGTAGGGTTCCTACTTGCAAAGAGCACATTTCCACATATGGTCCTCAGCACATGAGGAGTTAGCAGTTATTCTTTATAAGAAAATAGGCTATTTCCATATCCCTTTTTTATCCTCAGTGTGTCTCTTCTTGATGATGTTGACCCATCACCTCAACTGAAGCATGAAGAAAGGTTGAACTTTGCATTTAGTTCCCTAAAATTCCATCACCAGGTGGCCAGTGAATGGCAGGAGTAGTTGAACTTCAAATTCTTTACAAAGCAGGTGGGAAGAGAGGAAGCCAACAGTCTCTGCATAACATCACCATCATTTTAGCTCCAAGGATGGCTCCTTTTCTTTCCTCTTTGTGAATCTATTGTTTTCCTCTCTGTCCTCTTCAATGTACTTCCAAAGCAATTACAACCACAGAAGGAAAAATGTACCTGTTTCAGGAAATGTATCTGAGGTATTTCCTCTACTCACACAGTTTAGTTGCCCCTGGAGAAAGACTGAGAGAAAAGGGTTGCTCCTGAAAGACATTCCTTGGGCAGGCATGATAACTTCTCTTTGTGCCTTTTGGAAAACTGGGCTTTATTATTCAGGACTGCAGATACAAGTGAAGAGTGGTAGTGTGTGATTAGATTCTTAATCTCATTAACTCTAATTGCTTCTCTGAAAGCAATGTACTTACAGTATGTGTCTGGTTTTAGAAATACTGGAAACACAATGAAATGCTTCCTTCCCTGTGGATACAAGACTAGCAATAAGGCATAGCTGGAAAGTTGGACATAGTCAACCATCTCATGGAAAATGTGGGTAGACACAGTTTCAGAATATATTCATTACTATTTAATACAGTGATGATGTAGAACTCTTGCTCAGAGACTATTTGCTCTTTGTTTCTTTTTTCTCAGGGTTTCTCCCATTGGTTCTAATTCTTCTTTACAACATGACTAATGTGATAATATGTTTAATATGAATAGAGATGTAGAATCTATATCAGATTGCATGCCATCTTGGGGAGGGGGGGTCAGGAGGGAGAGGGAGAAATTTAAAACTCAAAATCTTATGGAAGTTAGAGTTGAAAACTAAAACTAATTTAAAAAAAGAACTCTTGCTCAAGGGTCTAACATTTCTACTTCAGATAAGCTTATTTTCTTCCCCTTGAAACCTTTTCCCCTCTGGATAGTGGGTTGTGACACCCCCACCAGACTCTCTAGACCCTGACATACCTATTACTGCCTGGAAAATAGCAGAGAGCTTAAATGTCTTCTACTTGAGAGGATACAATCCAGGCGATTATCTTTGAGATACCAAACAAGGTCTATTAAATGCAAAGCTGACCTAGTGGAACTGATAAACAGGATCACTTAAGGAAATGGAGATAAATTGTAGCAGGGGTTTTGGAAAATGGAAGAACATAATTGAGTAAATTAAAAATAATTGTAAGTCACAGTTCTAAGTAGTGCTTCATTATTTCCCCCCACTGACTTTCTGTTGTATGCTCTTTCATTTGAGAATGTTTCACAGTGGCTGTGTCCATTATTTTAAGTATTATTAACAAATGAATGTTTTAGATGCTACAGAACATCAGTTGTGATCTCATGGAGAGTCAGTTGTAAAAGCATAGAGCTAGAATATGAGAGCTCTTTTAAAAGTCATAGAAACACAATCATGAGGGAAATAAGAGAAGGCACTAAAATATTTTAAAGGGAACAGAAGTCGTGTGTCCAGAAAGTCAAGTCCATCATAGTCATCCCCACACATTGTCAGGTGGTACAATTAGACCTTCTGAGATTATTAAGCAAGATTTAGGTCAGAATTAAACAAAACATGAGTGTTTTTATATATGATAATTTGGAACAAGGGGGAAGAAAAACCCTCTCTTACTTTGAACACATAAGGACAATCTCTAGAATGAGAAAAGAAGACAGCATGATGGGAAAATCACCAGGGTTAAAATGGATATAAACTGTATCTGTACCAATTGTGTTAGATCAGCGGTATATTTACAAGTACAGTTCCCAGTTCTCAACAGGAATAAGACAGGATGCTGAGATGCCCAACTTTGTGTTTCTAAGTTCTATCTAGGGTCATGGACAAGTAGAACCTTAGAGAACACCTAAGTCCATTTTCCAAATGAAATGAGTTTCAGAGAGATAATGAGCTCAATTCAATTCAGCAAGCATTTATTTTAATTTTTTTTCGATTATCATAATTTTCTTTCTCTCTCACTTCCTCTACCCCTCTTAAGAAAGAAATCATGAAAAACAAAAACCTTGTAACAGATATGCATAGTCAACCAAATTAAATCCCCACATTGGTCATGTCCAAAATATATGTTTCATTCTGCATTTTGAGCTCATCAACTCTGTTAAGAGGGGAGTAGCCTTCTTCATCATTGTCAACAAGCATTTATTACCCACCAATTATGATCCAGCAATATTATGTGCCAGATTCTGCTATGAAGTTCTGGGGTTACAAAGATCAAACTGGAATAGTCTCTGCACTTTACATTCTATTGTCAGGAAGTAACATACACAGATAAGTAATACTTATATATAATTTTATAATAAATAGACATAGATGGGAAGAAAGGCAGGAAGGAAGGAAGAAAGGAAGGAAGGAAGGAAGGAAGGAAGGAAGGAAGGAAGGAAGGAAGGAAGGAAGGAAGGAAGGAAGGAAGGAAGGAAGGAAGGAAATAAGAAAGTAATTTGGAGTGGAATAATATCAAATATGGTAATCATTAAATGCCTTTTGGATGAGATGGCACTTGAGTTGAACTTGAAAAGGAGCTAGGTGTTCCAAGAGAAAAAGATGAAGAGAGAGAGCATTCTAGGTTTGGTAATAGCCTGGAGGAAGAGTAATGAAAGATGGAATGCTCAGTATGGGAAAGAGTAATGGGTAAGTAAGTTTGTCTGGAACGTAGAGTACAAGGTAGGGAGGAGCAGGGGGCAGGGTTGGGGGAGATTCATGTGTAATGAGTTTGAACAAATAAGCTGGAGCCTAAATGTGAAGAGATCTAGAAGTCAAACAGAGAATTTTGCACTTTAGCTTAACATAATACGGAGCCACTGGAGCTTCTTGAGCAGGAGAGTAACACAGTAGTGTTATACTTTAGAAATAATCAGTCTGACTCTTTGTACAGATTAGATTATAAAGGTGTAATGTTAATTATGTTAATGAGAGTTAAAGATCTTCCCCAAATATTAATAGACCTGCCTATTAAGAGAAGCTTGATTAGAGGAGATTTGTTTTGTAGGAAGGCCCACAGCTTATTTTAATTTCTAATGAGGCACTGGTTTTCAAGGGTTGTGATGCCATCTGGCTCTCAAAAGTGTATATATACTCTGTGGTGAGTTTTTGTTTTGGGGCTTATTCATTGGAAGTGTTGATTTGGCCAGACAAGACTCTGGGTAACCATTAAGGAAAACCCAAATGTCTGGTAACTATGCTTGTATGTGATGGTCAGACAGCTGGATCTGTCTGTTGATCTGTTATATATTGTTTATGGTCAGACAGTTGGAAGCCCTGTCTGTTGGTCTTTTATTTCCTTATTTGTATTTTCTCTGAAGTTCAGGGTGCTGGCTTTTCCCCCTGCATTAAGTGAATGATATATGTGCTTAGTTAAAGTAGATTGTTGACCCCTCAAAAATTGCTTTCTTTTTGAATAGCAGATCTTAGAACCTGTACAACAGGCCCTCCTGTGTATGCTGTTACAATATGGATATAAGTTACAGAAACTTGATTTAGAGCAGAAAATGGTTTTGGGGGATTATCAGATTTTTTTTATTTGTCCAATTTTGCTAATGACACAACTGATGCTCAGAATTGTGCAATGAAAGTTTCATTAGTAATAAGTTGCAGAGCAAGGAGTAAACTAAGTCCTTATCCCCCCAAACCTGGAAATCTTTCAACTATAGCTGAGGTGTCAGACATACAGCCCACAGACCCCACTGCAGATGCAACAAATGCTGTCCAAACCAGATTAAAAAGTAATTGGGAAACAGCTAACAAAATAAATAGAAACACAACAAACATAGATGAAATGGATATGTTGAGGGGTGGGGGTAAATCAATATGCAATGCAGGGATCTTTATCTATGGTTCAGTAGTCTATTTCTCCATTTCTATTTGAGTTTCATACCTTTGCTGCTATACCCTGCTGCCAGAGCTAATTAGGGATAGATAGAGCCAGCACTAGGGCAACTAGATGGCACAGTGGACAGAACACTGAAGCTGGAGTCAGGAAGACATGAGGTCAAATCTGGCCTCACACACTTACTAGCTGTGTGGCTCTGAGCAAGTCTCTTAACCCACTTTGTTCATTTGTAAATTGAGCTGGAGAAGGAAATAGCAAACCACTCCAGTATCTTTGCCAAGAAAACCCCAAAGAGGGTCACGAAGAGTTGGGCAAGGCTTAAATGACTGAACAGCAAGAGCTAGCACTGAAACAGAGATCTTCTAACTTCAGGTCCTGTGCTCATCCTATTGTACAAGTCTCCCTCCTATCTGTATCAGTGTGAATCTCCCAAACCACTTCTGCTGGCTCCTACCCCGGCAGGCATGCTGATAACTGAGACCTTTGGTGTAGAAGACCAGAACACCTGCCTATGAACTGAAAGCATTAGAGAAAATGGCACAGCACAGCTTTGGACACTGAGGGAGAAAGAAAGCGGAGTATCTCCTTTGGGTTTTAGAAGTCTTTCTTGACACCTGCAAGCCAAGGAATCAGACTCAATATTGTGGATCTCCAAGGAAGTAGAGATAAGCACAGTGAATGTTTGGAAAGGGTTTCGTCCCAAAAGTCAACTGAGAATAAGTACTTTTCTGCAAGATGATATTCTGCTTTCTTTAGAGCTACTGCCTCTGAAACACTTAATGACATTTGGTAACGATCACAGCTACTTGCCTCATCCCAGAAAAGTGGATTAAACTCATTTGCAGGACACTGCCTTATGGCCCCTGAGGCCCATTAACACAGTGAGGTGGCTAGGTTTAAGTACCATCTTTGCATGGGATTATAGCTGGCATCTCATTTACATAGTATGAATATGAAGCATCTAGCTAATATAAAGTGCCACAGTATAGCCTTTTCTCCAGAGCTCTGGGAATAAAACCCATCTCTTGCTGCTAATTCTGCTGCTGGAGAAATGGACTTGAAGAGAATGGAATAGACTAGCATTTCTGGTGAGAGAGCAACTCAGCCATCACCAAGGATGACAGGGTTATTTGGCATTGTCTTTTCCAGCCAGCATATTGTCCTATGAACGAGAAGAGATTTGCCTCCAAAAGCACCACATCTAAATCCATCCTACGTGTCAGTAAACTCAATTGTCAGAAAATTTCAAGAACAGCTATTGCTTTATAATTATTGTCCAGTAAATTTCTTGGTCATGAAGTTGATCTGAGTTTTCATAATTATTTGGTTTCCATGTTGGCATTCTAAAAATCCAAAAGGAAAACAACTTGAAGAAGGCTAGATTGAAATAGTAAAGAACAATCATGTTGCGTTTTCTACCTATTAAAAAAGAACTTATTTAGCCTTCTATTCAGAAAAAAATATATATGCCATATACAAAAGAGGAATACAGTAATATTCAAGTCCAAATTTGTTTCTTCCTTATCCACTCTTTCAGGAATAGAAAGGTGAAATATCCAGAGGCAGGAGGTATTTGACTTGACTATACATATCTAGAGCTTCATAGGTGAAACAGACAACTACCTACATGGCGTGATGTTAAGGGCAACTCAAGACCCTCCCACCCAACACTATCTTTCATTGCCCCCATCTTGCTATGGTTTGAGAGACCTGTCATTAGTGTTCTTCTAAATTAAATAAGAGAAGTTAGTGTGTTGCAGATAATAGGTGCTTACTAAGTATTTAATGAATCGAAATTCTTAAAACAGTACTTTTTAAGTTTTACAGAGTTTATATTGTATTTAGGATTTTATTTTTAAATAGATATTTTATTTTCATTTACTTAGATTTTTAATGGATATTTTATTCTTTTAAATAGATATTTTACCCAGAAGCATTGGAGAGAACATGATTAGGAAAGATACAATAAAGGGAATATTAGCCTTCGAATCAGAGGAGTTGTGTACAAATCCTACTTCCAACGTATGTGACCTTGAACAAGTTATTTAGTCTCCAAGTTTCCTCAGTAGCAAAATGGAAAGGCTGGACTAGAAGGCCTCTGCAGTTCCTTCTAGGTTTAAAGTTATGATCCCTAACAAATATTAGCTTATCAAAATAGATATTCTGAAAGATACAGAGAGTCTGAGAGTATACAATATAGGGCAGGTAAACTACAATAAGGAAGGAATATAGTGCAATTAATTCAACAAACAGTGATCATTCACCTGCTATGTGCCATGCACTATATTAAGTGCTTGAGATACACAAAGGAAAAAAAAAATCCTGCCCTCAATGTGTTTATTAACTTCTAGGGAAGTTTCCGGTAATATACAAAGAAGTAAATATAAAATGTAAGCAAAGTAATGTAAAATAATTGTAAAAGATACTAAGAAATGGTGCAGGCATTGGAGGAGGCATCAAAACAGGTAGTATGAAGGAAATGGTCCCTGAGCTGCGCTTTGTAATAAGCTAAGGATTCTGTGAGGTAGGTGTGAAAATATACTCATCCTAAACATGAAGAATCCATTGTGTAGTGTCCTGAAGGTGGGAGATGGAATGTCTCATAATGGAAACATGTAGTAGGACAATTTGACTTCCAGAGAGAGTCTATGAAGGAGGTCAATGTGAACTAAGGCTGAAAAGAGAAGTGGGAGCTAAATCACAGAGGGTTTTAAATGCCAGCTGGGCATTTGATATTTTATCACAGAGAAAATAAGAGTTATTGAAGATTATTTTTCTGAGTAATCGGGTAATATGGTATGATCTGTGTTTTAGAAATATCTGTCTGGAAGTTATGTTGTAGATAGATTGGAAAAAGAAGAGATTGGAGGAAGAAAGAACAGTTAACAAGCTGTTGAAATAGTTCAGGAGAGAGGTGGTAAAGGTCTAAATCAGGACAAAGGCTGTGCAAATGAGGGAAAAGGGGGGAATGGATGTGAGAGATGTTGCAGAAGCAGGCTCATCAAGACTTGGAAAGTGATTGGATATGGAGATCTATCCAGAACAAAGAGTCAAGGATGACTTTAAATTTGCAAACAGAAGATGCTGAAAGTGTCATGGGACTATTAACATAAAAGGTAAAGTTACAACTCATCCTAATGTCTTTCAGCTGAACTTCTCCCTAAATTTGCATGACAAAGAATAACAGGCCCTTTCTCTGAAGAATCCTGGCAGTGGGACTCTAGCAAGCACTTAATCTCTCCGTCTGAGAAATAGCTCTCCAAGATTTGTAACTGAACAGAAAGGATCCTACTTGAATTGGTAAAGGGAGTTTATTCCTCTGGGAGTTGCCAGTACCAATGAAATCGAGGTCCAATACCTATCTCTATCTCTACAATATTCATTAGTGGATGTTAAGAGGAACATGGTGTGATGGAAATAGCTATGAACTGGGAGCAAGAAAACTTGAAAATGACCTTTCTTGTTCCCCCACAGTTGTTACTGCCATCTCCTCTAAAGTTACCTTCCATCTACTCTGTATTTATCTCTATAAGTATTGATTTACGTATGCTGTCTTCGCCTTTCGAATACAAACTCTTCAAGGACAGGGACTATTTTTCTTTCAGTTTGTGTCTCCTGTGCTAAGAACAATGTCTGACACAGAGTAAGCACTTAATAAATGCTGAGTCATTGATTGAGTTCTCTAAGCCTTGATTTCCTGATCTGGCAAATGAAAGGACTGGGATAGATCACCTTTAAGGTTCTTTCCAGCACTAACGTTCTTCTAGCTGTGCCAAATGAGCTTTAATTATACACATATCTCATCCAACTGAAGCAACTGATTGGGAGTAAAGGATAAGATGTTAAATTTTGGTCACTTGGAGATGTATGCTGAGTGTAATCCTTAGGAGGAAAATTCCTTTTTTGGCTGGCATTTCTCTTTCAAAACTGTTTTATGATCAGTGTGATATAAATTAAAATGTCAACATTCTCTGGTACTAAATCATGCTGATCACATTATTTTTCCATTCCAGCATAGAGAAGTCTTGCATTTCTGGAAGTGCTTTCCTTGTCAAACAGTGAAAGTGATTTTAAGATCAATGGCAAATGAGATTTTTTGTGAGTAAAGGGGTCAAGTCTTCTAAACTTCCAATTACATCTTCATTTTAAAAGTAATAGCCTTATCTTATGCTTTTGTTATAACTGTGAGTAATTAGCACATTTCTCTGGTTAATATGAGCAGAAAGTCACGGGTACTTAACAAGAAATTCTGATCATATGCTGTACTTCAATGATAGTTAAAGCTAACCTACTTGCTTTATATAGGTAAAAAAAAAAATTAAAGTTCAACTAATTTTTACTAAGGGATGTATTTTTTTTAAGTTTCATTCTCTTCAGAACAGTTGTATTTTAAAAAAAGAACTATTATGCCCAAAGGGCTACAAAAATGTGCATACCCTTTGACTCAGCAATATCGCTACTAGGACTGTATCCCCAAGAGATCATAAAAATGGGAAAGGGTCCCTCATGTACAAAAATATTTATAGCAGCACTCTTTGTAGTTGCCAAAAACTGGAAGTCAAGGGGATGTCCATCAATTGGGGAATGGCTGAATAAATTATGGTATATGAATGTAATGGAGTACTATTGTGCCATAAGAAATGATGAACAAGAAGACTTCAGAGAGGCCTGGAAGGACTTATATGACCTGATGCTGAGCGAAGGAAGCAGAACCAGGAGAACTTTGTGCACAGCAACGACCACAGTGTGCGAGAGTTTTTTCTGGTAGACTTGGAATTTTGTAATAACGCAAGAACTTCTTAAAAAAAAAAAATCCCAATGGTGGTTCTCTAAGGCAAAATGCCTTCCACACTCAGAGAAAGAAATATGGAAGTCATTCGCAGAATGTAGCAGATCATGTTTGTGTATGTGTATGTTTTTGTGTATCATGTTTTGATTTGTTATATGATTTCTTCCATTTATTTTAGTCTGACTACATAGCATGACTATAGTGAAAATGTACTCAATAGGAAAGTATATGTAGAACCTATACAGAATTGTATGCAGTCGTGGGGAGGGAGGGGGGTAGTGGGGGTAGGTGTGAGGGGGATAAAATCTCAATTGTATAGCAGTGATTGTTAAACATTAAAAAATAATAAAAAAAGAAAAAAAGAACTATTAAAAATAAAACCAATCAACCAATCAATCACACATTTATCTTACCTACAGCTGACATAAGGCTTTAGTTACCCATAAGACAAACATTTTTAAGTCTTTTGGGGCCAAAAGATATGGTCCTGTTCCATATACTGTGAACCACCTAATTGAACTAGTGTGACAGGAATTTAGAGCTATCAGATGCCTTCTGCTCAAAAGATCATGTCCAAAAAGCAAATGGGGCAGGCTGATGCTTTCATCCCATCTGCCTCAGGAGCATTTTTATAGAAACAATCCTAATTACAATTTTAGGAATGAAAACAGTCACTGAAATCCAGAGTATACTTAAGCATAAGAAAGTTTGGGACATCTAGATCTTTCTTTCCTTTTGAGTGCTTTCCGGTTGTCCTGCTGATGTCCTTCTGTCCCTTTCCAAGACTCTGCTCCAATCCCAGTATCAGATCTTAGCACCTATTCCCTATCCTTTTCTATGACCAACTTTTCCGCCAACTCACAGAATCTTAGAATCATAGAATGTTTGATATAAAAGGAACCTTGGAGGTACAATGGTATAGCAAAAGGAGCACTAGCTCTGATATCAGAGGAGCTAATTCTGAATCCCAGCTTTGCTACTTACCAGCTATATGAACTAGAATAGGTCAGCATTTCTTATGAGCTCCAATAATCTAATCTGTAAAAGTTGCACTTAGACTTGATGATTGATTTGGAGTCTAAAAAAATCATTAAATCCAGCCTCCTTACTTTACAAAGCAGGCAACTGAGTAAAATGAGCTTAAACTCATCCTCACTAAGAAGTTAGCTAATATATATTTTTAAATAATGCCATTCATCCTGGGACATTAAAATCAAAAAAAAAAAATCAATCAATCTGTTAAAAGTGCTTATTAAGTACTGACTATGCCAACCACTATGGTAGGTACTGAGGATATGAACATGAAGAATGAGGATGTCAAGCCCTAAGGTTATTGGTCTTATGCACTGTTATGGGTATTAGGTAACATTTCACATTAGGGGTGAATTTTCCATAGACTCTAAAATTATACCTTGTAGTTAGCCTCCTTTTTCCAAGATATGTTCCTCTCCTGGGTAGGAGGTACAACCTTATACCAACATTAGCTTTGTATTCTCCATTTTCTTCCTATCCCATATCAGCAGGGGCCTCTGTGACCAATTCTACTGATCAAAGTGTGATATTTTCTGTCATCCTCTGTTGTGATTATAATGCTTCCCTCTGTCAATAATTTATAGGAAGAAATCTATCAAAAGCTGTGGATGGGTCCTTTCCTTTGGCTCAAGGATTGTCTTATGACTATATAGTTGTAGATAATCTGTAGGATACAATTAGAAATTTTACCTTCATTTGAGTGTTTATATGCTTTTATACATACACATATAATGTATTATGTATGTATATCATATATACTTAGATGTATACACACATATGAATACATACTTATGTGTGTGCATATATAACATACATATATACACTTAAATGAAGGTATAATTGCTAGTTGTATCCTACAGATTATCTATAACTATATAGTAATAAGACAACCCACAAGCCAGTGATTAATGTAATTATTCTTTAGGGCAAAGGGTAGAGTATAAGCCTTTTATTTCATTAGGGTGTTGAATTCAAAGTGGAAAAAATTCTTACAAATTGTAGAGATGGGCAACTCACCTAAAACTTATAGTTTTAGGAGTTGAATGGGGCACTGAGAGGGTTAAGTAATTCAACCATAGCCACAATATATGTCAGAGGAAAAATCTGAATTCAGATCCTGCTTACTCTAAAGCTGGCTGTCTATCCATTAATATCATGATGACTCTCTATGCACCCCCATCTATTAATTATATTGGATAAAGTCAAGGTAAATGAGATGTGGGGGAACTGGGAGCAAAGGAAGAAAGGGAGTACAAAGGTTACTAGAGCATCAGAGCAATTCTAAAGATCATATTTCTCTGATTAGAAGTCATTCATTGTGGATGAATGTTTGTAAATGTAAATATTAAAGATGAGTTTGTAGAAAACCTGCCAGAGGCAAGCACCCAGATAATTACTTGAGGTATAGCAGAGCTTTAAATATAGGCTCAATAATAATGGAAAGTCTGAGAATCCTTGATACTTCTAAGGCCAAAAGATATGCTCTATACAAAAGATACCAGATAAGTAGTACATTAAAACATTAGACTGATCACTCTCTTTTGTCTTCATCAAACAGTATTTTCAGAAAGGTCATCTATAAAACTCTTCTAGTGACACAGACAGCCTATTTGCTAGGAACTCACAGGTACTATCAATAAGGAGGAACCATACATGCAGTGGGTTACATATGAGCAGACTCATAGTGTCATGCTGCGCAAGAAGTCCAGACTTGGAGTCAGGAGATTCAAGTTCAAGTTATAACTCTGATTATCTGTAGGCTGGTCAACCCTTCCCATCTCCTGTAAAATAGATAGAAGAAGAAGAAGAAAAAGAAGAAGAAGAAGAAGAAGAAGAAGAAGAAGAAGAAGAGGAGGAGGAGGAGGAGGAGGAGGAGGAGGAGGAGGAAGAGGAGGAAGAAGAGGAAGAAGAGGAAGAGAGGAGGAGGAGGAGGAGAAGGAGAATAGGAGAAGGAGGAGAAGAGAGGAGAAGGAGGAGGAAGAGGAGGAGGAGGAGAAGCAGAAGAAGAAAAAGAAGACCTTTGTAATAAATATACAAAGTCAAGCAAGACACATTCCTTCATTGGCCATGTCCAAAAAAAAGTAAATCTCATTCTACAGTTTTAGTCCATCACTTCTCTGTCAGGAGGTGCACAACATGTTTTTTCATCAGTCCTCTGGAATCAAGGCTGCTCAGTGAACTGATCTGATTTCTTATATTTCCCTATGGTAATATGGGTCTACATTCACAGTGGCTTATGTTTTCATGAAAAGTGCCAAAGGGTTTTGTCTCCCAGAAGGAACTGACCAAACTTCATTTTGAAATATTCTGAAACCCTGACCATTTTTAAATTTCTTGATACTTGGCATGTGAGTGTGGATATCAACTTATGTTTTCCTAGCCGTAGGCTCTTGGATTTTTCAGCTATAAAATGAAAGTCAGAATTGATAGCCCTGAAGTTCCCTTCAAGTTCTGATTCTATTATCCTTAAGGGACTATTAATAACTCTTATGAAATTACCAATCACTATCCACAGAAAGAGTGGTAGTTTGTCCCCATAGCTCTAGCTATTTGAAGGTGATAGGAGAAGCCTACTAACAGCATCCTCATATACAGTGGTACCTGCCCATTCATTTGACAGTGAGTCTCATAAGTGACAATAGGCAGGTTATATCTATTGTTTATGACTATCCCTACACAACTGGCCACCTCAGCTTACTGACGTTTACAGTATGATGACACTGACTTTGAACTTCATCTGTATTGGGAAGAAAGTCATGCCAGATTTCAGGAGCCTAAGGAAAATGGCCTTTTACCTGTGGGAGAACAACACCTCTTTCTCTCTCTATGAGTTTGATGTGTTTCATTGATGAGTTCAAGAAGAAGATTGTTTGACTTATGTTCTCTGAACATCATGGAATTATCATAGGCCCTGTCAAGAGCTGGTTATTTTCTGAAAGTAGGTAGGAGTTCTATTGTGTTAATGGAGCTATGGGAATACTGGTGGTCTGCATTGAGGCTTGGATCATATGTTTTTTTTGTTTTTTTTTTCCTAAAAAAGAGGAATGTGAGGCTTTTCATTTACTTAGAGAAAGGTGGGAGTAGAATGGTGGGACAAGTCAGGCATGGATAGCAACATGGTTCGTTGGAAAGCATGTTGAACATGGAGTCAGGAAATCAAGGTTCAAATCCTACCTTTTACATGATTATTGTCAAATGTATGTTTTAGAATGGAGACAGCTCTGGAATCAAAAACTGAGGTCAAAACCTGTCTCCTACAACTGCTATTAGTATGACTTTGGACAAGTCACCTAAGTTCCCTAGGTGCTTCCTTATTACCAAAATGAGGGGTCAAACTAAATGGCTCTGGAGGTCATATCTAACTCTGAATCTATCGTCTTTTAACTTTTTCAAGGTTCAATCTCCTCATCATCTGAAAATTGAGGAAAATGCTGTAAAACTCAGTGCTATCTAAATGTGAGATATCATAGGTTTTGGAGCTGGAAAAGATTTGAGGTCATTGAATACAACTACTATTATTTTATTTATGAGGAAACCAAGGCCTCAAGGACATAGGTGACTTGCCTAAAATTATACAAATAGTAAGTAGCAGAACTGTTATTTCAATGTAGGCCACAGGATATTGGACTCATAGGCTCTAGAGATAGATGGAAGGAAGCTTAGAGATCATCTTGCTCTATTCATTCATTTTATAGATGAACAAATTGAAGCCAAGAATGATAGAATGACTTGCCCAAGGTCATGTAGCCAGTTGGGACTCCAGCTCCCTGATAGACCCATCCTGTCAGCTTCAAATAGCTAGAGCCATGGGCCTTTGAGCAGAGCTCTTTGTGATATATTCTTAACTCTGCCATATGCTTTATGATATTGATCAAATATTCAACTTGTAGATGAAGGTGTTTGTATACTATTATTATTCCCATAAAGTGTCCAAGAGTAGTATAAGATACAGGTTAAATGTTTTTGTTTTATCCACAAAAATAGATGGAAAATTAGAACTATGATTTCTTTCCTATATTAAAAATAAAGACTTGCTAATATAAAGTGTTATATTCCATTAAAAATAATTCAACAATCCTGCTGGGTTCTGTAATGTCTTTCACTGTAAGTCATATTGTAATAGAACAGTCTTTTCAATTGTTTCTTTAAGGAAGGTAGGAATTTTAGGGGCTTAGGTCTGATTTTCCCCCCTTAAAATATGTTAAGGCATCCCAACTGGGAAAGTAATTTCATGCTTGCTTTTTAAAGAAACTATTCAAAGAACTCATTAAAACCATTCATTTAAATAATCTGGTATATGTTCATTAAGCTGTGTCCTTTGCAGAAAATTTATGAACTTCTGCCAGAAAGCAAATGAGGGGAACAAATGTGTAACGTAAAAGGTTAAACCTTCATTAAAATTGTTTAAATAAGCAGCAACTCCCCCACTGCCCCCCAAATTCTTCTGAGAAATATTTATATTATTTTAGGAAAGGTGAATCATGAGCAGGGGTGAAAAAAAAACAAAACTCTTGGTCCCTTTCAGAAATCTTTAGCATTTAGGATTATTTATGCTTTTTGAATTTGGACTCTGGGTGAATGCAAAGTATATGATTCCCAAACATGATGGGGGGATATTCACAGATAAACTGAGAAAAGCAAATGTATAGGACTTGAACCATGTCCGTCTTCAGGGACTTTTGGACTGCCCATCTCCAGAGTTTGACATAAAATCCATCGCCCAATGAGTGTATTTCAAGATTCGGTTTGTCAGCCTTAGCTTTCTGGGGAATGTTGAAAAGGTCTTGATGAAGGGAGAAATGAATAATCTAAGTGATTTGATTCATAGTTTAGGAAGCATAGCTTTTGTTAAATGTGGCATTTCTATTTCCCATGGTGGGAGTACCTCTCCACCGAGTTTGTAAATCTACGGTAATTATGCCTGATTGGTAGGTATGTCTTAAATGCTTTGAATTCCTAGGGAGGCTGATCTCCTGTTGCTTTTTTCATTTAGTTCAGTTGAATGGCTTTCCCCCTCCACCTTTTCACTTTCCTTGTAGCTTCTGTGATAATTGACGCTGCACCAATTCAGCAGGTTGGACTAAATGTCTGACCCTCTGGCACTCTCTTCGAATGCATATAATTTGGGGAACTGTTCTCATTTCTTGCCCTTTCATTTTGCTTAAAAGATGACTCTCTGTGCACTTTCTGTTTCTATGAAACCTCTCTACACTTTTTCTCTCCCCTAATGGGGCTGCTTTGTTCTCAATTGTTAGAACTCTCCAGAATCATATTTCATTAGGCAGCTGGCTCAAGCCTCAGGATTTCCATGATATAATTTACATGGTTCCTTAGACCAGTATGTTTGTATTTCATGTATTATGTCTTGTTATGTATGATGTTGCCTGTTGAAGTCCTATAGCAATAAATACATCTGTAGAATACAATTTCAGTGATTTCTGTAGGCACTGGCATTGCTTTGACTAAGACAATTGACTCACTGGCTCAGAAAGCACATTCATTTTTCTGCGTCTGTATTTATACTCAAATCCTCCCGTTTATTGTTTGTTGAGACTCATTATGGCATCTACACATCAAGTCACCTCAAAATGTTGATGTAACAAGGCATGACTCAAACAATGGGCTTATAGCTAAAATTCATGTAGACGGAGAGATAGCTTCATGGTCCTTTTTTATTATATTTTTATGAAATCTGACTGCTAGGGTTCTGACATTGGAGGACAGAATAACACTGGATCATAGTACTATAAACAAAATATTTCAGCAGGAGTAATTGAAATTCCAATTATGCCAGGCTTATTAGACTTCCTTTCCCTCTAGCTTTCTCCCTCTCCCCTCAATAATTCCCACTCCACTAAAGGATCGGTTTTGTGACTATGGATAGAGATGATTCCTTCTTAAAAATAAAACTCCCAAAAGACTAAAAGCCCTTAAATATCTCAGTAAATGTTTAATTGTGTAACTACTGTGAGAAATAAAGGAGAAATATAAGACATATTCCTTGCCCTCAATACTCCTTACAGTCTCTTTGAGAATACATACAAAACAATGGGGGGTGGGGGTGGGGGCATTGCAATACAGCATTATTAATGGACTTTATGGTATAGGCAGTACTCTAAAAGCTCAATAAATGAAGTTCCATCAGAAACGATATAGTCAGGATAGTGGAAGTTAGTCTGAGCATTGAGGAATGGATGAAGCTTGCTAGGAAGATGTCCACAGGGAGACTTCCTTTACATTAGTTAAGAAAAGAAGTAATAAATGAATGGATAGATGATGGATGAATGGATGAAAAAGTATTTGTCAAGCACTTACTGCATGTAACATTGTGCTATATGCTAGAGACAACATAGATGCAGGTATGAGTAGAGAGTAGGGCATACTTTAAGACAATAAAGAAAGTAACCCTGGCTAGAACAAAGGGTATAGTTTGTGGAGTCATAAGAAATGAGACTGAATAAACACAGTGGAGCCAGATTATGGAAAATCTTGAAAGTCAAGTGAAATTTTTTTTGTGTGGTAGCAACAACTGGAAGCAAAGTAGTTGCCTTTGGCTGGTGAATGGCTGAACAAAGTGTTTCCTATGAAAGTAATAGAATATTATTGTGCCATAAGAAAAAATAATAATAGGTAAGTGGCTTGATTGTTGTTTTTTGTTCTTGAAGAGGATCAAAATGACATCGTTATGTTAGAGTCAAGGTTTTCAGAAGATACATATACATATGTATATACATATATGTGTGTATGTGTATGTGTGTACATATGTATATATGCATACACAATGCATATATACACGTGTGTATATCTGTTATATGTGTGTGTTTACATATATACACATATATGTATGTGCTTGTGTGTGTATATATATATATATATACATATATATAATTTGAGCTTCACAAAAATCCTGTGAAGTAGATGCTATTGCTCTCACTACTTTATGGATGAGGAAGTAGAGGCTTATAGAGGCTAAGTCACTTGCCTAGGATCACATGCAAACAAGTATCTGAGGGAAGATTCGAACTAAGGTTCTCCTAATATCAAATGTAGTGCTCTATACTCCATGTCATATTCAATATGAGGAAGAGAAAGAAACGTAGAAAGACTTATATGATTTAATGATGTAAGCAGACTCAAGAGAGAAATGTAAATAGTTACTATAGTTCTTTTATCAAAACATAATCTAAAAGGATAAGTGAACTCCAAGTAGTTATAATTAACCAATCTTGGACACAAGAAATAGATAATGAAAATAAATTCTTCTGTTTTGGTAGAAAGGAGGAAGTTTTCAGGTCTGAAATGTTAATATAGATGTATATACATGTACACGTATACACACACACATATATGTGTGTGTGTATACATGTGTATACACATACACATAAGCATGCATGCATGCATAATAAATGTGCATTGTCAAACATACAAATTCCTATCATGGGCATGGTCAAAAATGTATATCTTATTCTGCATGTTTCATCAGTCACCTTTCTGTCACAAGATGGGTAGCATTCTTCATTGTAGATCCTCTGGAAACATGATGGGTCACTGCATTGATCAGAAGTCTTAACTCTTTCAATTGTTTGTTCTTACAGTATTGTTATTATATAAATTGCATTTCTGATTCTGATCATCCCATATCAGTTCATACAAGTATTCCTACGTTTCTTTGAACTCCTCCCTTTTATCACTTTTTGTGTGTGGCATTATTGAATTCTATTACATTCATATACCATAATTTGTTCAGTCGTTCCAATGAATGGATGCCCCCTTATTTGCTAGTTCTTTGCCACTACAAAAAGGGCTACCAAACCTATTTTTCTGTAGATGAGTCCTTTTCCTCTTTCTGTAATCTCTTTCAAGTATAGACCTAGTAGTGATATTACTGGGTCAATGAGTAAACACAGTTTATTGGCTTTGGGGGTATAGTTCCAAATTGCTGTATATCATATCTGGGACAAATTATACTTCCACCAACCATGAAATCATGTTCCTGTTTTCCTTCAATCTCTCCAACATTCACTATTTCCCCTTTTTTTTGCCATATTTGCCAACCTGATGGGTAGAAGATAGAAGCTCTTATTGTTTGATTTTGAATAATTGTTTTTTCTTTAGTTGAAAGGGGTGAAAGGTAGAAAGAGGGAAATGGTAATACAGACAGATATGACTTTGCTATAAAAACAGAAAGCACTTATAAAACTTTATGGTTAAGTTAAGCAGAAGTATGGCACAGTTGAAAAAGTCCTAGATTTGGGTTCTGTTGACTTTGGTTCAAATCTCAGTCCCCGATTTGCTACCTGTTGTCCTCTTGGGCAATCTGCTCTTTATACTCAGTTTCCTCTTCTGTAAATTGAGAGTCTAGGACTAGAATTCTAAGGTTCCTCCTCTTGTGATATGTCTAGATATAGCAACATCAAGTCACAATGATGAAAAAACAGGGGCAGAAAATACAGTATAAGAAAATAAATGGTGACTATCATAGGAAAGTAGTTTCTGTACTTCATGATTTAACAGATTTAGTCACTGGGGCCATAGGAAAGTCCTAAACATACAACTAGAGGATAAAGTAGAGACTGAAATTCCCTAAAAGGTGACAGTCTCAGGCTTAACTGTGAGTCTAAAAGGGTTGGACTCTCTAGATCCAGAACTATCATTCCCAAATGCTCATGTGGACAAGAGGGTTTCTAGGACCCTTCCTTTCTCATCCACTAAAAGGGAAGGAAAAGGTAGAAATGACTGCTGGAGGCAAAAGTTCTCATTTCCAGATGGAAGGGAAAGCTAATGGTATCATTGGTCCTTTTTGAAAACAAAAGATGAATGACAACAATGTGTGCTAGAATCTCAAATAAACTGAGCCTTGGGATTGGGGTGGGGTGCGAGACAGACAGACAGACACGGACAGAGAGAACTTTTAAAGTAATATCTCTAGAAAAAAAAAGAACAAAAGTCCTTTAGTAGGGACAGGTGGTATAATGATAACGAAAGACAGGCACAAACCAGAACTCTTTATAGGCTATTTTGTTTCTGTCTTCTTTGTCAAGCAAAATAAACTTCACACTGGCAAGGGTACTATATTGGTCAGATCCCATCTGGAGTGTCAAGTTCACGTTTGGCATCATATTTATGTTTAAGAGGTTAGCTGACAATCTGGACAATATCCAGAGACAGGTAGTAACGATTCTGGGGAAAGCTGAAAAAAATGTAATAGAAGTGTCCCAGACTCATAGAGCAAGAGCCAGAAGGGACCTCAGAGGCCACCTAGCCCAACACTTCTCCCCACCTCCCCATTTTATAGATTAGTGGGTCAAAGTCTGTGCAAATTAAGTGATATTAAAAGTATCTTGGAAGATGGGAAAGAGTATTCCACATGGAATCAGAGGACTTTGATTTGAAGATCAAATCAGAGGATTTGGGATTTGAATCTTGAATCCAATATAATCTAGTGTAATTTTGAGTAATTCATATATACTGTCTGAGTCTATTTCCTCATCTGTAAAATGGGGTTTATAGTAATAGATAGAGTAATTATTAATCTAATAAGATTAACCACAGCAGCTAGGATTTATATAGCACATTACAGTTTACAAAGTACTTTACAATTATCTTATTTTACCCCTGCAACAACAACCCTGGAAGATAGGTGCTGTTACTGTCCCCATTTTATATAGGAGGAAACAGGGGCAAAGGTTAAGAACTTGCCATATGCCAAAGTATTGGGCTAAGTAATTGGAGATACAAATAAAAACAAGTAACACAAGTCCTGCCCTCATGAGTTTATATTCTAATGAAGGAAGATAACATGAAGGAGAACTGGAAAAAGATGGAGTGGAAGAAGAAGAGAGAGAGAAAATTCTTGGTGAAGGCTTGAAAGTGACGTGGAGACCTGCATGTGGACAAAAGTTCACCAATCAGAGCCCAGAAATGTATCAGGGGCAAAATCCCAGGTTCTGATGGGGATGATATGGAGACTAGGTCCTGAGAAATGACTAGGTCCTTTAGTCTTAGCCCACAGGATTGTTGTAAGAAAAGTGTCAAAAGCATTATAGAACAGTTACTAATAATGCAATAAGGACAAGAATATTTGCTGTTAAAGCAGGGCTGCCAACAATAACTTTCAGTTCTATTTCTAGTTTTCTAGTGCTACTTTGTGGCTTCACTGAGCTTCAAAGTAGGTCTTGGTGTTAGTCCTTGGGGTGTATAGAATGATGAGAATTGAAAACATAAATAGAAAGGTATATGAGCATTTTTTCCTAAGTTTCAAAAAGTCATTTGGAGGTGTTCTCTGGAACTTCTCTAGAGGTATCTAGCTGGTGTGGTGGACAGAGTGCTGAACCTAGAATCAAGAGACTTGAGTTCAAATAATGCCTTGGATACTTAGTAGCTTGTGACCTTGGATAAGTCACTTAACTACTGTTTGCCTCAGTTTCCTCAACTATAAAATGGGGGATAATAATAGCACTTTCTTCCTAGGGTTGTTATGAAGATCAGACAAGATAATATTTGTAAACTACTTACCACAATGCCTGGTACATAGTAGGCACTTAGTAAATGGTACCTATTATGGTTAATGATATTATTATTACTATTATTTCTCTTCCCTGTTGGGGTCACATTGTCTGAGACCCAAGACCTAGAAGAGATCAGTGGATAAAAGTAGCCATTGCTCAGCTTGGAGTGAAAAAAACCAGAGTCCTATAGTTAAGAAGGGCAGGTTAGGAAGTCACCATTTGGCATCACTAGTTTTGTGTACTAGCTAGACAGGATTCACTAACAAACCAAAACAAAAACAAATGAGCTGACTCTGCTTGACACATGGTAGCAGTAACAATTTGCCCTAGAATTTGTATCAGCAGCCGCAGCAGCGGTAACTGCAAAGTTTCCAAATATGAACAACCTCAAACTCAAAATGGCATTAATAACTTGGATCATCTGTATAGGTCTCTGGGGAAATTGTGGTTCAGTGGTCAAATCATTCTCTGGAAACTCCAAATTCCCTCTCTGCTTCAGGTGAGAAAGAGAAGGAATTGTTGCCAAATATACTTCTGGAATAACTGTATATGTTTCTATCTGAAATCACCTTCCATCTATTCTGTATATATGTTAGAAGTACCTAGTTATTTGTATTTTGTCTCCCTCATTAGATTATGAGCTACTTTTGGGCAGGAATTTTTTTTTTCAAAATTTATTTATTTTTAATTTTCTACGTTCATTTCCACAAGATTTTGAGTTCCAAACTTTCTCCCCATCTCTCTCCTCCCCCCCACCCCAAGACACCATGCTACCCCTTCCCCTAATCTGCCCTCCCTTCTATCACACCCCTCTCTTTATCCCCATCCTTTCTCCTTTCTTGTAGGGAAAGATAGATTTCTGTATCCCATTACCTGTATTTCTTATTTCCCCGTTGCATACAAAAAACAATTCTCAACATTCATTCCTAAAACTTTGAGTTCTGACTTCTCTCCCTTCCTCCCTCCAAACCTATCCCCACTGAGAAGGCAAGCAATTCAATATAAGCTATAGATGTGTAGTTATGGAAAAGACTTCCATAAAAGTCATGTTGTGAAAGACTAACTGTAATTCCCTCCATCCTATCCTGCACCCTATTTATTCTATTTTGTCTTTTGACTTCATCCCTCCCCAAAAGTGTTTACTTCTAATTGTTCCCTCCTCCCATTTGCCCTCCCTTCTATTATTGTTCACTCCCCACTTATCCCATTCTCCTCTACTTTCCTGTAGTGTAAGATAGATTTCCATACCAAATTGAGTATGCAGGTTATTCCCTCTTTAAGCCAAATGTGATGAGAATAAGTTTCACTTTTCCCCTCTCACCTCCCCCTTTTTTCTGTCCATTGAAAAAGCTTTTTCTTGTCTCTTTTATGAGAGAGAATTTGCCCCATTCCATTTCTTCTTTTCTCCCCCAATATATTCCTCTCATCCTTTAATTGTATTTTTTTAGATATCATCCCTTCTTATTCAACTCACCCTGTGGTGAGACGGCCTCTGTTTATATATGTGTATGTGTGTGTGTGTGCGCGTGTGTGTGTATAATCCCTCCAACTACTCAAATACTGAGAAAAGTGTCAAGAGTTGCAAATATTATCTTTTTGTGTAGGAATGTAAACAGTTCAACTTTAGTAAGTCCCTGTTTACATTTCCATGTTTACATTTTCATGCTTCTCTTGATTCTTGGGCTTGAAAGTCAAATTTTCTGTTTAGCTCTGGTCTTTCCATCAAGAATGCTTGAAAGTCCTCTGTTTCATTGAATGACCATTTTTTCCCCTGAAAGATTATATTCAGTTTTGTGGGGAAGGTGATTCTGGGTTTTAATCCTAGTTCCTTTGACTTCTGGAGCATCATATTCCAAACCCTTCGATCCCATAATGTAGAAGTTGCTACATCTTGTGTTATCCTGATTGTATTTCCACAATATTTGAGTTGTTTCTTTCTGGCTGCTTGGAATATTTTCTCCTTGACCTGGGAACTCTGGAATTTAGCTACAACATTCTTAGGAGTTTTTCTTTTTAGATATCTTTCAGGAGGTGATTGATGAATACTTTGAATATTTATTTTACCCTCTGGTTCCAGAATATCAGAGCAGTTTTCCTTGACAATTTCATGAAAGATGATGTCTAGGCTCTTTTTTGATAATGGCTTTCAGGTACTCCCATAATTTTTAAATTCTCTCTCCTGGATCAGGTCAGTTGTTTTTCCAGTGAGATATTTCATATTGTCTTCTACTTTTTCATTCTTTTGGTTTTGTTTTGTTTGTTTTGTTTTGCTTGGTTTGGTTTGGTTTCTCATAAAGTCATTAGCTTCTATCTCCTCCACTCTAATTTTTAAAGAACTATTTTCTTCAGTGAGCATTTGAATCTCCTTTTCCATTTGGCTAATTCTGCTTTTTAAAGCATTTTTCTCCTCATTGTCTTTTTGGACCTCTTTTGTCACTTTGGTTAGTCCATTTTTAAAGGTGTTATTTTCTTCAGCCTTTTTTTGGCTCTTCTTTACCAAGCTATTGACTCGCTTTTCATGATTTTCTTGCATCACTCTCATTTCTCTTCCCAGTTTTTCCTTTACCTCTCTTACTTGATTTTCAAAATCCTCTTTGAGCTCTTCCATGGCCTGAGACCATTGCATATTTTTTTGGAGGTTTTGAATACAGAAGCATTGACTTTGATATCTTCCTCTGATGGTATGCTTTGTTCTTCTTCATAAGAAAGGATGGAAGAAAATACCTCTTCACCTTCTATAGTCTTATTTTTTCCCTTTTTCAGGCATTTTCCCAGCTAGTTACTTGACTTTTGAGTCCTTTGAGTCCTCTTGAATGGAGAGTGTACTCTGGGGACCTGTAAGTTCTTAGTTCCTCCAAGGTGACACAATCAAAATTTGAAACGCTCTTGACCTGCACTCTGGTCTGGGAGCAATGACAAGCTTTTCTGCCCAGGATTGAAGAGTAGAATTCCCTCTCCAGAGCCTCCACCAATTCCACAATATCAGTGCTCCTCCTCACCCCAGGACTTCCACTCAGAGCTGAGACCCAAATCAGTTGCTTGATTCCCCCAGGGTCTTTAGCCCAAGGGCTCTAAAAATGGAGGCTGCTGCTGCAGTGGCTGCTGCTGGCAGGGCCAGACCAGCTCTCTTCTCACCCAGGAGGAAGAGCTTTTTCACTAACCTTTGAAGCTGTCTTTGGCATTCGTAGGTTGAGAAATCTAGGAACTGGAGCTGCTGCCCATGATTCCATGCTCTGAAGCCTGCTCCAGTACTGTCCCTGCTGTTCCATGAGGCCAAGGTTGGGCTGCACTCCACTCTAAGCCCGGTGTGATATATCTTTCCCCATTGACCTTCCAAAATGTCTTGAGCTAGAAATCTGTTTTGCTCTGTTGTTTTGTGACTTCTGTTGCTTTAGAATTTGTTTAGAATCAATTTTTACAGGTATTTAATGGGCTATGGGAGGAGAGCTTCTACAAGCCCTTCTTTCTGCTCCACCATCTTGGCTCTACCCCCAAGAATTGTTTTTAGCTTTGTATACTCAGAATCCAGCACATAGTAAGTACTTGATAAATGCTTGTTGATTAAATGACTCATTTTATACAAAATTCTTCTGTTTAATTTTGCTAGCTAGGGAATTGAGGACAACTTGATGTGAGCTAGAAATGAGACAGATGTTCCCACAAAATACCTTCTTCTAGTGAAGGCACAACTATATAGAGTACTAATTATTGATAAGCCTTTTAAATTGAACAGGAGTCCATTAGTTTATGGCTTTGGTCATTGGTCACTGATTATATTTTTATGTAAAAGGCTATCATGATAGATAACTGATAAGGTGGTTTGAATCAACAAAACTTGAGGTCACATCCAACCTTATGCATATTAGATGTGTGACTCTGAGCATGGCACTTAACCTCAGCCTGCCTCAGTTTCTTCATCTGAAAAGTGGAGATAATAGCACTTAACTTCCAGAGCTGTCATGAAGATAAAATGAGATAATGTTTGTAAAGTACTTTACAAATCTTAAAGTGCTGTATAAAGGGCAGAAATATCATAAATCATGGATGAAACAAGAGAAATAATTTGATTTGATATGAGGAAAAACTTTCTTGTAAGAATTGAATGAAATTGTAGATTTGTACGAAAAATGAATTGGATTGTTTCATGGATTAATGAGTTTCTTGTCATTGGATATATTCAAGCACAGGCTTGATCACTTTTCAAGGAAGTTGAAAAGGCATTGATGCATCAGAAAGGAGACTACATTAGATGACCTACAAGAATCTCTGAGTCTGCTGAAACACATCCAATAATATGGAACTCATTACCTCATGAATCAGCTTGATCCATTCTTGAATGTTACTAGCTGTTGGGAAGTTACAAAGGGAACCATGGGAAGTGTTTAAATAGCATAATAATCAAGCAAACACAGTTTTAAGAAGCAGTAATAATAGCTAGCATTCATATAGACTTTTAAGGTTTTAATAGTGTTGTCTCAAAAGGCAGCCATATGTAGGATAATTTACACTAGGGAAATGCTCTGGTAATAGAGGCTGGCTAACAGCAGTAATTCAAAAAAGAGGTTACTAAGGCTTTTACTTATAGGGTAGCAGCACTGAGAGCTTTTGTTATTGCTGTTCAGTTGTTTATCAGTCATGTCCAACTCTTTGTGACTCTATTTTCCCGTTCTTTCTCCAGTTCATTTTACCAATGAGGAAACTGAGGCAAAACAGAGTTAAATGACTTGTCCAGGGTCATACAGCTAGTAAGTGTCTGGATCAAATTTGAAATCAGGAAGATGAGTCTTTCTAACTCCAGGCTCCCACTTTATCTACTGTGACTTCTAGTTGCCTCATACTGGGAGTTAGAAGTATATTATCTAGAGGGAGCATGGCTTAATGGAAAAACAACTATTTTCAAATTCTGAGGTCCTGGGTTCAAATCTTTCCTCTGATGTTTCACTGAATATTTTTTTTTAATTAAAAAAAATGAGTTTATCAGTGAACATCTTTCTCCTGTCCCTGTAATTCCTTCCATCAGTTATTCCTTGTTAGACATGCTGCATTGGAAACATCAATTTCTTTCCTTGGATAATATGGAGTTTGGATTAGATAGACTCTTGAGGCCCTTTCTAGCTGTAGATCTATGACAATTTAGTCTGGCCCCTTCATTTACAGCTAAGAAGACCAAGGCCCAAAGTGAGGAAATGACTTGCCCAAAGTTACAGATGTAATAAAACAAGGATTTGAAACATGACTTTTTTTTGCCTCCAAATTCAGTGTTCTTTCAGTTATGCCATTCTGAGAGTAGAACATTACAAAGGAAAAATCCACAGACTTCAGAAACAGATTTTGAGTAAATATAAGGAATGAAATATGAGTCATAGCATCATAGGATCATAAATTTCAAGTTGGAAGGGACCTTGGAGGCCAACCCGTCCTACTTTCTTATTTTGTCAGTGAGGTGACTAAAACCCAGAATGGTTAAGTGAGTTGTCAGCAATCACATAGGTAAGAAATGACAGCCTAGATTTAATCCGCAGTCCTCTGATTCCAAATCCAGAGCTCCTTCAACTGTTACAGGCTAAAATTTCCAAAGTTTCATTAGTATTGAATGATTTGCTGATTTTTGCTAATTTTTATCTTGTTTAATCCCTTGGGACTGGTGAATGTTGGACCATTTTAAAGGGCTACTACATACTTGCCTGCTGTTGTGTAATCTAACCTGAACTTGTCCTCCCTCCACCCCCACCTCCCGGGAAACTAACGGGATGCAGAAATCTGTCATCAGTAGCATCCCTGCAGTGACCTAAAATTATGAGAATTTATTTGTCCCGTTGTATAAAAATAACCCAATGTCTCTGGCAGACAACTCTATCAAGATTTGTCTGATGGACAATAACGAGTCAACTAAGTGTTCATGGGACATGCAAAATAGTAAACAGAGCAAAGCAGAAGAATGTTTAATCACCAAACATTACTATAGGTTGGATACTATAGGGAAGAACTTGAGTGGATTTTGAAGATGAGGGAATGGATCATCATGGAAAAGGAAGGAGGGATCCCCATCTACAAAGCTCCAAGGACAAGCACCATGTTTGAGGGTAGATAATTGTATGATGATTTTAAACGACCTTCTCCTGGTATTAGACAAATCATTCATTCAACAAATACTTATTAAACACCTGCAGTTTACAAAACAATAAAAGAATTCAGAGATCAACTAGTCCAAGCTTATATCTGACTCAGTCCCCAGTGGAATAGGTCCCTGACAAATGGCCATTTGGTCTTTGCTTGAATATTTCCAGTGTTGAAAAACTCACTGTTACAAGGTCAGAGTAAGGGAAAGGGGGAGAGAATAAGCATTTACATAGTGCCTACTATGTTCCGGGCAATTGCTAAACACTTTTCACAAATATTACCTCACTTAGCCCTCACAACAATGCTGGGAGGTAGGTGCTATTATTACAAATTACAGTTGAAGTAACTATTAAGAGACTTACCCAAGGTCACACAACTAGTAAACGTCTGAGGCAGGATTTGAATTCAGGTCTTCCTTGACTCTAGGCCCAGCAGCCTATCCCCTGTACCACCATCTGTCTCAAGCTATGAATTTTCTTTCCTGGATATCTCTAATACAGACAAAAAAGCTTTTGATATTTTCCTAGTGTAATTCTATTTTTTCTGCTTTTTTTTTTTCAAATGGAGGAGCCCTTTCCGCTTCTTTCATCTCCTGTACAACGTAAGACAAGGTATGAATCTTTCTTGCCCTAGGGCCTCATTACTACATTTACCTGGCCTTTATTTAAGAAGCAGCCATGAAACTCATCAAGTTAACATCTCATTGATAATAGCATTCATAACACTGGAATTGGCTCTTTGCCATGATCTTCCAGGAGACAGACCCAGGAGATTGAGATTGAGATCAGAGAAGACAGATATCTTTCCACTAAGGGAAAGTACTGAGAGATAAAAGACACAGAGACAAACAGAGATGCTGGACTGCAAGTGGGCCTGCAAAGAAACTTCCACCTCCATACAGTCTCTTCAGAGAATTACTCACATTCAGGGATTTGTGCCAGATGGAGATATAGAAAATAATGGGGATATGGAACCTCAGCAAAAAGAAAGAAAAAAGATGCAGTGTCTTGATATCAAGACAACTCCATAGTCTATGGCATCTCTATTACAGATGGGGGAAGAGTCAGTGGATCAATGAGTCATATGCCTAAAGAAGAAACACAGACTTATCCCTTCAATTATATTGTGAGTCATGTATACTGTCCATTAAGAGGGAAGGTGGCACCCATCAAAGGAGAGAATTACTTGAATCCCTCTAGAAGGCAGCGGAGAATTTTCCTAGTAGTCAAAAAGCTCAGTTTTATCAGGTTAAATAAAGCCTGTCCTATATCCAATATCTTGTTATCCTGAATGCTTACAGGCAGTCTAGGGGCCCTTAGGGAAACATAAGCCAAATTCAGATGTTCCCAGGGGAAATTCTGAGGTGGGGCACAAACCATAGAGATTATTTATTGAGAGATGACCCTAAGGTAAGCCCACTCTGTCATATCTGCTATCAGGGACCAACTGATAACTGAGTTAAATGTAATACAATTCTAAGTCTTCTTACAGAATAGAAACTATAGATTCTGTCTTCCTTCCTGTTTCTCAATTTAATAGTGAATTTTCAGCTGAGTCATCTGTATCTTCTCTCTTATTCCTTTAGTACTTTCCACCATTTTTTTATTTTCTCATTACTATGCTCTCCCATGCTCATCTTCTTCTTGTACCAATATCAGATCTCCCTATTGCTCTCAAAGTATCACCACTCTATTTAAACCTGTCATGACAGCATCATAACTATATCACACTGCATCGCTGAACCTACTCCTCATTGCTGTCATCCAAGAAGGGATTGTAGTACCCTGCCTTTGGCATTGTCTCTCCTTGCACAAACTGGAGTCAAGTTTTGCTCCAACATGAATTTTGATATCAACACCTATTTTATGACCCATCAGTAGGATATGATTTAACAAAAGCAGTTGCTTTAGTCAGAAGATTTCTGAGTTCAAATCTCACCTATCATACTTACTAGTTGTAAGAGCACAGCAAAATTGCTTAGCTTATTGGAGATACACTTTCCTCATCTATAAAATGAGGATGATAATACTTATTGTACCTGCCTAAGAGATCCTTCTGAGGATCAAATGAGATATTTGGTTGAAAGAAAATAGCAAATTAGCATAAAGCATTGTGTAAGCCTTAAAATACCATATAAATGTCAGTTATTGTTATTAGGTTTATTATTTGGGAAAATGTGTATACAATGTATTGAGGAAGTGGAAAATATAATCCTTATGAGAGGAGCTATATAAAACTAAAAAATGTTTAAATGTCAAGATTTTAATAAAGGACAGTTAGAGGAATAAAAATGGAAAGAGATGAAATCAATATTTTAGGAACTTATGGGCTCTTATTACTTGAAGTCATTTGAATATTTTAACTCAAACTGTACAGCTCATTAGAAAATGAAGATTAATTGCTTCTGATGTTTTGACTCCCCACCCCCCATAAGTCTGCAATTTCTCAGCTACTGAACTGAAACTTTTGGCTGGGTGGGCGCAATAGATTCTTTTTAGGAAAAAATGCATTTTTAACATTCTATTGAACATTATAACTTGCTTTGGAGGTCATTATGTATCAATGAATTTCTTTTTCATTCAGCAAAAATACAGAATGACCCATTGGCTTGAACATAAGACTGCGATTGGCAATTTTCATTTGATGCTTTTTTTAATAGATTTTTTAGGTGGCCTTGAAAAAACTATTCTAGACATCAAAGATTAGAGGAAACAATTTACAAAAACATAAAATTAGATCCTACCATACAAGCAGTAGAAGGTTTTCTGAAGATAGGTGTGTAAGTATACAATGTGGTGTCTGTCTGTATTCATCCTTCCTTGTTGAAGAAGACCAAGACGTTAGAGAAATGATGACATGACTTGCATTTGACTTTGTTTTGAGTGAGGTAGGGCTATGCAAGGTCATCAGCCTCACTTTCCCCTCCTGAGTCATCTGGATCTGATGACCAGATATACATCAGGATGACTGGAAAAGGCCCAGAATGCAGTGGGAGACCTTGACCTATTCAGGTACTCACTTAGAATGAGGTAAGGCCATTCAGTGCATAAGCCTCTCTAAGAAGTAACTAGGGATTGGCCTCTTCAATGAGCATAATAAAAAATAAGTAAATCAAGCTGGGAGGGAAAGAGTAACAGTTACTATTGATAATCATTCTGAAGGCAGGAGGGTCCCTGGAAAACAGCCATTATGTGGAGTTTGGGCAGGGACCTATTGGTGCACCAACTATGGACTTGTGAGTGCACTGAGTTTAAGGTTTGGGGAAAGAAAAAGGAAGGAAGGAAGGAAGGAAGGAAGGAAGGAAGGAAGGAAGGAAGGAAGGAAGGAAGGAAGGAAGGAAGGAAGGAAGGAAGGAAGGAAGGAAGGAAGGAAAAGAAAGGAAGAAAGGAAGAAGGAAGAAAGAAAGAAAGAGAAAGAAAGAAAGAAAGAAAGAAAGAAAGAAAGAAAGAAAGAAAGAAAGGACAGAAGAGTGTGCAATAATTGCCTAAATGTTATTGTCCTCCACAATAAAAGCCAAACCCATCCCAAGTTGTGAAAATTCTGCTAACACAGTCACAGAAAGGCAGAATGGTATAACTGATGGAGGGCTGGCTTTGGCTTTAGAAAGTTCTAGGTTAAAGTTCTTCTGTGACTATGTGACTGTAGATAAGCTGATTAATTTCTCAGTGCACCAGACATCTTTCTAATAGATAAAAGAAAATTGACAAATGTTCCTATGGAAGGAGTTTCCATATGTGATGTTCCCTACACTAGTGAAACCATAGATCCAAACCCTTCCCAACTACCAGAAAGAAAAAAAATAGTCACAGTAAAAATATTACATTAAACATTTAACTAATGGGCCAGTTCTCTATATCTGGCTTACTAATTAATGACTCTAATATTAGTTAATTTTTTGTTTTTATAGTGAGAATTAAGAGAGAAAAACATTGAAGAGGAAGAAAGGAAAGGAGGGAGAAAGGAAAAGAAGAAATCAATATTTATAAAACACCCATTGTATTCCAGGCATTGTGCTATTAATAAGCTCTTTGTAAATAGTATATTGTTCTCCCCCAGATACTGTGAGGGAGCTGCTATATTATCCCCATTTTACATTTGAAGAAGCTGAAATAAACAGGTTAAGTGACTTGTCCAGGGTCTCCTAGATAATGTCAGAGGTCAGATTTAAACTCATCTTCCTGTCTCCAGGCATATTGCTTTTTCCACTGCACCTCTTAGCTGCATAATGGATAGAATGCTTACCTTGGACTCAAGAAGTCTTGTGTTCAAATCCCATTTCCAATGCATACTAGATGTGTGCCCATAGACAATTTACTTAACCCCTCCCCCCACCTTCAGTTTTCTCATATAAAAGCAGGAATGGTACTAATGGCCCTTCTTGGGAATTTTGTGTGTATCAAATGAAGTAGTCTATTTTAAGCACTTTGCAAACCTTAAATTATGATAGCAGTCATCATCTTCATCATCATCATTACCATCACCACTACTATCACCACTGATCTTGTTATTCCCAGCTTATATTACATGGAGTTCAAATAGAGGGAGTCATAGAACACATTTATATCCATTATTTTCTTTTATTTAAGGTGCAACCAACTATTGTACAAATAAATAAAAATGTTTCCTTTTTATAACTGAATAGAAGCACTGAAATATAAACCCATATTCTAAAGGTTCCTTGAAAGTATCTTTGGGACAGCTCTAGTAACAGACAAGATGATAGGAATTATTCTTGCCTCATCTTGTTCCTATATAATTTTGATTTCCTCTGCTAGTTCTCCATATTTTGAGAGCTTTTCATTCCACATAGTTTAGGGTGTGTATGAGTATTCAGTATAATGACATCTATTAAAGAAAAAACATTCTTGGATTTTTATGATTCTGTGTTGTGTCTGGGAGATTGTAGGCAACAGTTTTTTCCAAGTTTCAGGACAGTTTAATTGCTGTATTATCAAAGATATTATAGGTTTGTATTTATAATGCAAAAATTTGTCATTCACAGGCTTCTGATGTATAATTCTGGCCACTTGGTCAAGTCTTTCTAGATATTTGAGAGGAGCTCATTTTTTTCTACCTTTAGTGATGTTACATGGTTTTTACCATTTTCTCATAAAATCTCCTGTGCTTAACAAATTCAGACTCCTGAAGGATTTTTTTCTGTAACTTATGATAATACCTGGTCATGTCTCACTTTCATAAACCATTATGTTTCTGTAAACAAAGCCCCATGACCTAGTCATTTATTCAATAGTTCTTAGTCAACATATTGTTGATTGCCTTCAGGTGGATGTCACTCAGAGGGGTCCTTCTGGTTCTACTTTTAAATCTTAGCTGCTTCCTAGACTTTGCCCAGAAGTAAATTAATGCAGCTGTTTATGGTCGTTTTTTGAAGTGGTGTCCATTTTATAGAAATATTTTTGTTAGGCTTTAAGTTATTTATCATGTGATAGAGAATATCTATCATTTGTCTTCCTCCTCTTTGCCAAGGAAGTATTACTCTTTCTATAGATGCCTTGGAGTGGTGGATCTTATGTTTTATTAAACATTGTTTGTATGAGTTTTTTTTTTTTATTGGAATCAAACCAGATCAATTGTCTACTTTGCTATAACAAAATTTTATGTTGAGTGATACCATGAAAGTTTTAGTCATTCTAAACATAATTTTTTTGTTGTTATTCATCTTAATAACATCATCTTTCTTCAAGGGAATTACTTATTGATAGAAAAGGTACTGGAAAAGTCATTATCCTACTCTTTTTTTTATATTTAACATTCTGAAGATTATTGCAAAGGTGGAGGCCAGTAAGTCTTTTAACACATTCAGTTGTAAACATATTTGTCCAGATGATACCGAGATAACTGTAGGTATCACCCTCATCTAGTAGTTCATTGTGACCTCTGGATTCTAAGCAAGAACAATCAATTTCTGTCATTCTTTGCTGATACACAATTTCTGTCATTCTTTGTTAATACACTTCTCAAGTCCAAATGAACTTTTGATATCTTTGGAGAAAGATTCTACTCACTGAAGAATCTGTTTCATCTGTTTTTTGTGGGACCATGTATCTTGGTGACATTCATGTAGATCAATTAATAAGATATTTTCACTGGGTTCCTTTAGTTTGGAATCCATATTTAGTTCTCTTAAGAAGAGATGTTAATGGATTTAGAGCTAGGTAGAACCATAATGGGATTACGAAAATGCTTTTCTTACATCAACTTTTCTCGACGTTATATTGACAATATTTTCAATAGAAAAAAGTTCCAACTAGACATTAAAAACATTAAAGTCCTCACCATACTTGGCTCTATTTTATATATTTGTAGTGTGTGAATAATCCATAACTATAGAATTATATCAAAGGTTTCATGATAATCAATCAACATAATAATCTATGGTACTGTCTTTTTGGTCAGCTCCAATAATTATCAATAAGTAATTCTTTATATCACTGAAATTTTTTCCATATTCTTTATGCTCTTTAACTAGTATGCTGCTTCCTTCTTTAATAGATTGTTTAAAAAGTGATACAAGCTGTGAATACTTGTATAAAATATGTGACAAATAACTGGTCTCTATTTGGAGGAGTTGATAGTTTTCTCATTTTTGGATAATACATAAATGATACTTCCCATTAAAAAGGGTGGTAGCAGGCTCATGACAGAGAATATGTCAGTAAAGTGCTTTGTCAATCACATGCCACTCTGAAAGGTTTGAATTGACAATATTGTGTCTTATCTGGCCCAACAACTTTCTGTTTTGCAGAGAAGCTAGTTTCAGTCAATTTCCTTAATTTAAGTATTCTTTTGTTTGTTATATTAGCCGTTTGCAAGCTTTTATTTTTCCTCATTTGATCCAACTTGGCAGTTTTGTTGTGTTGGATTTTTTGCAAGCATATAGAAAACCCGAATTTTTCTACATCTTCCTTTTAGGGAAGTATTCTCTCTCACCTATAATTTGCTTACTTCTCATGACTCTGCCATGAAGTTTTTGTTTGATTTTTCTTTGTTAATTTTATTCTTTGCACTACTTTGATTCCTGGACTGCCTTAACCTTTTGACTATTGCTTTCAATTCATGACTAAGGAAATCAAGAATTTCTGGTATGCTTCTGTTTTCTAGATTCTTTTTCTCATTTTTGTTGTTGCATGTAATTGGGCAATATGATGGTCAAGCACTCTATTACATGCTGTTATTGTCATGTTTTTTGTCATTTCTGATACTTTGTGACTCCATTTAGGGTTTTCTTGGCAGAGATGCCAGAGTGGACTAGAATTCTTCTCTATTTTACAGATGGTGAACTGAGGCAGAGTTAAGTGGTGTGCCTAGAATCACATAGCTAATGAAGGTCTGAGGCCAGATTTTAATTTAGGAAGATGAGTCTTTGCTCCTGCACTCTTTCTACCTACTGTACCACCTAGCTGCCCCAAACCATTGCATGTACCCGCAAGATATTAATGGAATCTTCCTATGCCTTTCAGGAGGTGTTCAATAGCTCTCCCAAGATACTTCTGTCATGGCAATTCTTAATGCCAGTCCTTAGGAATATTCCTTAAAAGTACTACTTTTCTTCCTGTAGTTTTTATTATAGTATATACTGCTATGTGCAGGTCTTCCAATATGTTTGTACTTTCTTTCAAATGCTGTGCAAGATTGTTTTCAATCATGATAATTATAGTAGATACAAACTTTTAAAAGTGATCCTGTTTTGGCATAACTAGTCTATTCATTGTACTGATGTAAAACTCCAAAAGAACATTTTGGAATTTGACACTAAACTTGCCCAATTCCTTTTATTTTTTTTTATTTTTTTATTATTTATTTTTAACACAGTTTATAACAGATAAAGCAATTCCAACTTCTGGTCAGGTGATACATTCTTTTTAAAGCATTTACAATAAGGACCACAAAAGAAATTTTTTTTTAAACATTAACCAACTGAGACACAGATAATATTTATATTGCTAACTTCACAAGCTCTTGACCTAATTGTCTCCACACTATTACTAAGAATTAAAGGACCCTAACTTATTGTTGTTGGTCTAAAGTCCTATGCCTAATAGATTAATTTTAGACAACCTCGGAGGTTCCCCTACCCATAATCTATAATTGAATAGATCTGGTATTAAGCTTACAAATCTTTTGACTATAGGAAATTGCCACCAATAGTAAGGACATTGCAGGGATACAATATCTCCCCAACTTCATGTCAATTCCAGGCAGGATTAGATTATCCACTTGCATTCAGTCAGGCTTAAAGTCTGCCAGGTGTCAGTGGGGAAACTGAGCCAGGAGAATCCCACCTCAGCCCATGTTGAACAGCCGCTCTCCCACCCTTCCCTTGAGATCACCTATGCAGTTCATACCAGCATCTCATCAGAGCCCAATTTCTTTTAAAACCAATTGAAATGTTGATACTATTTTTGACATCTATTTTCATTATTAGATATAATTTCTGAAGTATGCATCATATTGATTTTGAGTGATCTAAGGGTCTGTAACATTTTACCAGCAAGCCAAACTTGTAGAGGCAGCAAAATGCCCTGAGGGAGAGATGAAGTAGTGGTATGTGCCAAGTAAGTCACTACCACTACCTTCTCAACCACCTCTTCTCCACAGACTACTATGGAAGACCCTGAAACTGAGATTCTTGGGAGTAGCAATGCTCTCCAGAATACTGGTCTTACTTCTATCCCAGGCCTGGCAGCCATCATTGAGAGGAAATATCAGTGTGGAGAAGGGGCTTACCTTCTTTGCCATCACCAAGACCAATTGCTGCCCAATGGCCAACAATGGACAGATAAATTCAAGATGCATGAAGTGACAGCATCTCTCCGGACTGGCAGTCCTCACAATGAAAATCCTTTGCACCTGATCATCGTGAAATCAACAGTCCTTGTCAAATGGGCTCAACATCAACAATTGTCATGGTTTTGTTAGTGGAAATGCTACTGAAGATGATACATTCCCTTCTGTTTTTCCATTGTTCGGTGAGGACTGTGACGTTTTTCTACTTGACTCAGCTGAAATCTAGATGTATTGTCTCCCCACTTAAAGCCTGTCTTGCTATTCTATATGTATCCTCAGAACTTTACCCTGTGCTTTATTGATAATAAGTGCTTAATAAATGCTTTCTCATTCATTCATTCATTCATTCGTCTCTTATTTAATTAAATCTTGTTTTGATTTGTTGTTTAAAAATTCCCTACACCAGTCAGTTCTACACAGTATTGAATTAAAGGTCATGGTACCCTTAACAAAAAGATTTGTTTTAGCTTGAGGTTTAAAATAGTATTGGTCCAGAATGTAAATAATCATGTCTTCAATCCATTTCATTTGTACTCATGATTTATCCACTTTAGAGTTCAGTATCATCTGTGATGAAACATTTCCAGCTGGCACTGTTATTTCTGATTTGTTCCAGTGTATCTACTTTTTGAGATACCAGAATATGAAGGAATGATACTCAGGCCACAGCTTTCCATGCCAAGCTGATCATTGTGACAGTTTCAGATGGGGCCCTTTATTTCCCCATCTGGTTTTCCGATCCACAGGAGCAATTCATCCTACTGGCTGGGGTGCTAATGCAATCAGAGGCATTCGGAGAATCCAGGTGTTTAGCATTTCAAGGTATAGACAGCTAAGGGCACATTCATTGGACTATTGCTTCCCTCCAGCTTCACCTCCCTCCCTCCCCCTCACATGAACTACCCATTGAATTTTGTTGTTGTTGCTACGAGAAGCTGTTTAGAAGGGCAGTTTTCCACAAAGGGCATTCTACATCTTTTGTGATCCAAAGTAGCTAGTTTATTCTTTTGGACATCCCTTCTTATTCCTGAGGTGTACATCGCAATTAGCTGGAAGTCTTAACTTACTGGGCTAAAAGAGCTATTGCCTAAGGAATATGTGCTAACCGTTTCTCGTGTTCAGAAGTAATCAAGCAAACATTTCTTTTTCCTCTTTCCAAATATGTGAATATTGTTTCACATGTTTTATCACTCCTCTGACAGGAGCTGAATTGTGGTAGCACATTCCTTTACTGCAAAGCGTTTACACTTTTTTCTTCTAAACTGCCTCTACCTTTCAAACTCTTCAAAGGGTTTAGTGGACCTGACTTGAATTATTGTTCCATCTCGCACCACTCGGATTTCATTTACTATTCCTTCTGCTCGGTATAACTTAACCAACACATACACACACACACACACACACACACACACACACACACACAAAATAAAACAAAGTAAAAAATATCTCTGAAATAAAAGGTCAGATGATCATCACGATGGAAGGGAATATTCTGCCTCAAGGAAAAACTACATATTAAAGGAAGAAGAAACTATTTGCATTATTCTTGCTGGTTTTGAGATATTTTAAAAGCTGTATCAAAATACCCTGCTAGTTTAAAGTATTTTTTTATCAATTAGGAGACATATCAAGGGATTTGTATTCAGTGTTGTTCTATACTGCATATGTTAATATCTTAGTTCTAATACTCTAGCTTATTCCATCAAAGAAGGGGAGCACAGATAATGCAAAGACCAGAGATAATTTGCCTATATGGAGTAAGGTCTTAACTTTACCATTTGAAATTCTTGTATGAACAGCTTTCTGATGCCACAAATGCCTAATGCATGGATGGATCAGAGAATCTTCTATCATTAAGCCTGAAAGGGACCTTAGAGACCATTGAGTCCAAATCCCTCATTATACAAATGAGAAAACCTGGGCCTAGAGCAGGGGTAAGGAACCTACAGCACTCAGGCCACATGTATCCCTCTCAGTCCTCAAGTGCAGCCCTCTGTGAAGTTTGGATTCAGTCAAAGGGATGTACTTGAGGACCTAGAGGGTTGCATGTGGCCTCGAGGCCACAACTTCCCCACTCCTGTCCTAGAGTCAAATGACCTGCCCAAGGTTACATGGCTTAGAAGTAGTAAAGCCAGATTTAGAACCTAGATCTATTCAATCCTTGTCTAGTGTTTAAAGGTAACTGTAGGACCATTTTTTAAAATTTGGGAAATATATACATATTTATAACATTGCTAATATTATTCTATATTATTCTGTTCTGTAACATTTTAATATGCTCTTAATATATTTGTAACCAATATAAGCATCTGGTGATATGGTGCATAAAGTGTTAAGACTGGACAAGAAGAACTGAATTCAAGTCTGGCTCAAAATCCTCATTAGCTGTGTGGTCCTAGGCAAGTCACTTAACCCTTTATTTGCCTAAGTTTCCTTCATTGTATAACGGGTATAGTAATATCGTCTACCTTGCATGATTGTTGTAAGGATCAACTGAAATAATATTTGTAAAATGTTTTGCACAGTGCCTGGCACACAGCAGCTACTTTATCAATGCTTATTCCCTTCCCTAAATATAAAAAATTGTATACCAATATAATGCTTTCAATATCTGATGGTTTTGGTTTTTATTGTATATAATATGATCGATCATATTTTCATAGTTAATTTCTATTTAGTGCTTTAAGGGTTGTAAATCAATGTACTTATGTTATCTCATATGTTCTTCACCACAACCCTCTGAGGTAAGGGATCTGATTGTCCCCATTTTACAGATAAGGAAACTGAGGCTGAGAGAAGGTAAGTGACTTGTCCAGGGCCACACTGTTAATGTCTCAGGCAATATTTGAACTCAAGTCTTCCTGACTCCAAATCTCTGACTCTTTACTATGCCATCTATCTAATTAAGAATGGAATTAGACATATCATACTCAGAAACTGAATTTCTAAACTGTATACCCCTGTCTATGTACATCATTCCTTGGTTCTACAAATAAACTTATACATACATAAAGTAAATAATTCTATGTCTCCAAAGAATCATAGACCTAGAAGAGACTTCAACAGGCCATATGGTTTCGCCCGCTGCCTCCCAGTAGGCACATTTTAAAAAATATTCAATATAAAATTATTGGATTATTTATCTTCTTATTACCTTTGGTTATACACACTCATGTGTGCATGTGCACACACACACTGATAGTGGACAGCGCCATTTGAAATAAATGGCAATCAATACATCAGTAAATGGATTTCTTCTTTTGTTCTCTCAAGTTTTCCTAGATCTTCCCTTTTAATAATAACCTTCCTTTCTTCTTCCTTCCCTCCCTCCTCAGGCTCTTCCTGCTATCCACAAATAGCTAAACTTCTTAGTTCCTCAGGCAATTTTCTAAAAGTAGATTGTGAGAATCCATTAGACAGTGAGTTTCTTGAGGGCAGAGACTATCTTTTGCCTCTTTTTGTATCCGCAGTGCTTAGCACAGTGCCACACACACAGTAGGTGTGCCATTAATAAATTAATAAACATTAGTAAAGGTTTTTGACTGACCCATTGACTAAATCTAGACAAATAACCAGTAGGAATTGGTGTACAGAGCTTCCACATGGGAGTTTTCTACATACATCAAGGTATAAGGCTAGATCCCCTACTCTCTAGCTAATCACACAAAAAAAAAACCCAACAAAAAAAAGCCCTGTAAGTTGTATGAGGGCAGGTACTATATGTTACGTAAACCTTTGATGTTTCACAATGATACCTCCACAAAAGAAGCTAGACACATGCTGTTGATTGTTTTAATTTAATTTTACGTTTATTTACGTTTTAATTTAATGTTTATTGAATTGAATTGAGATGAATTCAATTAGCACAGCTCAGGTAGAAGCACCATTAGGCAGAAACCCAAAGGTGTTGGGAAGTCATCTGCAGGAACCATGCTGATTGATTTAACTAAATTTAAAATCAGAATATATTCAATTTAAGCATTTATTGAGTACCAACTATGTACAAGAAGCAGAAGATTCATTTGTCCAGGCAGACACTTTTCTTTGGTCAGTTTTTTCTCAATAACTCAAGCCTCCATCAAGGTGTGGCTTAGTGTTTAGATGCACTCTGTCATCACAATTTAAGTAATTGCTCTTGTTCTTTCCCCTGCAAAAAGGAGTCAACATTCACTTTTTAATTACCCTTCCTATATTTGGAATCAGTTATGAAGTCACCCATTATCTGCCTTTTTTAATTTTAATTCTTAATTTCTTAGTCTAGCAGCCCTCGTATCTTTAGTCTTTCTTCAGAGGACCTATTTTCTATCTCCCTCTAATCAAGTTTGTTGCTTTGGAAACAATAATCTTATAATGACAAAACCATCACCGAGCATAATAGAAGGATTATTCCTGGGCTCTTTTTTTGTCTAAGTAATCTACCTGTTATCCCGGTTCTTTAATGACATTATCAAGATTTGCTTACCAGAGCCTGTTGCTGCAGGGCTCCTAATCTCAGCCAAGAGCCTCCATTTGCATGATCTCATCACAGTGCCAGGCCCAACTAAACTTGGACTACTTCCTGCCACACAAGAACAATATTAAAATTAAGGTTCTCCAATTTGGAACTATGCCCAAAAGACTATAAAACTGTGCGTACCCTTTATTGCAACAATACCACTACAGGGTCTGTGTCCCAAAGAGATTATAAAATGGGAGAAGGACCTACATATGCAAGATTATTTATAGCAGCTCTTTTTGTACTGGCAAAGAATTGGAGGATGGCCATCAACTGGGAAATAGCTGAACAAGTTGTGGTATATGAATGTAAAGGAACATTATTGTGCAATAAGAAATGATGAAAAACCTGGAAAGACTTACATGAAATGATGCTGAGAGAAGTGAGCAGGACCAGGAGAACATTGTACACAGTGACAGCAACATTATGTGATGACCAACTCTGGTAGATTTAGCTCTTCTCAGCAATACAATTCCAAGAGACACAAGATGGAATATGCTATCCACATCCAGAGAAAGAACTATGGGGTCTGAATACTGATTGAAGGATACTATTTTCTTTTTTTTTTCTTGTGGTTTTTCCCTTTTGTTATGATTCTTCTTTTACAACACAACTAACGTTGAAATATCTTTAATATGATTGTGCATGTATGTATAGCCTACACTGGATTTCATGCCATCTTGGGGAGGGGGTAAGGGAGAACAAAAGGAAGGAGAAAAAAATTATAGTTCAAAATCTTATAAAAGTGAATATTGAAAACTAAAAGAAATTAAAAATTAAAAGAAAATAAAGTTAAGGCCTTCCAACAGGAAGCTATTCCTAGGATTTAAATCTCCTTGATACTACATCTAGCACTTACTAAGATAAGACTATAAAGAATATTAATAGACCACAACGACAAGAACTAGAAATAAAGGGATTTTTTTTGAACCTAGGATTTCATTTCTATCTCATTAATGTAGAGCAGTAATAGTTCTATAAATTATAGTCTTAGAGAGTTGCCCAGGGACACTGAGAGCTTAAATAATTTGCCCTGGTGTCAGTGAATTCATTTATGGCAGAGAAGGGATTCTGTCCAGGTTTTCTTGACACTAAGGCAGGTGAGTTGACTGTCCACTAAACCACCCTGTAGTAACCACAGCAACAACAGCTAAAATTTATAAGGCACTTTTCAGTTTGCAAATCACTTTACATACCTTATCTGTTTATCAACTTTCCAACAATCCTACAAGGTAGGTACTATTATTATTCTCATTTCATAGATTAAAAAACAGAGTCTGGAAAAGATTCAATGACTTGGCCAAGTTCACCTAGCTGGTGAATTATCTAAGGTGGAATTTGAGCCCAGATCTTTCTCTTCAGTGTTCTTTCTAACTTAGTATAGTACAAGCATAGATTCAGAATTGAAAGAGCCTTTAGAGATCATGTAATTCAACTTCTTCATTTAATAGGAAACTGAAACACGTTAAGTGATATGCCCAAAGTCTTACAGGTAGTTAAGTCACAAAGCTGGATTTTGGATCCAAGTCTTCTGGCTCCAAACCTAACACAGAACCGTGACTTCTGGAAGACACATATCCCATTCTGTTGTATCTTCTTTGTGACTTAAAGGCTTTCACAAAAGTGGTAAATGATCCAGTAACATTTTAAAAAGGAAACCTTTACTACTCACAAAGTGTTTTAAATCTTGTGGGGGAAAAAACTAATGATGATGAAATGGTAGGATAAGAGACAGAATAAGGGTCCAAATGAGGCATTTTGAGGATCAACAGGGGTTATCAAGCCCTCTGGGCTGAACATGTTAGGATTATGCCAAGATCTCTTAATTCACAATAATAACTACTTTTTATATAGTGCTTACTATGTTCCTGGTCCTGTGCTAAGTGCTTTACAAATATGATCTCATTTGATTCTCACAACAATTCTGGGAGGTAAGTGCTATTATTATTATGCTCATTTTATAGTTGAGGAAACTGAAGCAAAAAACTTAGGTTAAGTGACTTGTCCAAGATCACACAGTTATGAAGTTCCCATGGCAGAATTTGAACTCCATTCTTCAGGACTCCAAGTCCAGAACTCTTATCTGCTGACACCTATCTCCTAATTCAGTGGATAGGGCGCCTAGATTTTTTTTTGTACTTTTTTGAGACTAATATGATTTGGCTCTTCATAAATAATGTTGATCCAGAATGAGATGGTTGTTGAATATTAACATTGTTTAAGATTTGTAAGATTAAAAGTCTTTTTCCACACTGATTTAATAAAAGTTTAGGGCAGCAGTTCTCAAAATGTGGTTTATCAGTACCTGGGGGTCCCTAAAGCCATCTCAGGTGCTCTGTGAGGTCAAAACCATTTGCATAATAATACTAAGTAAGACATTTTAATTTAAAATATGGTAAATATTTATAGACATAGCTAAGACTATGCTAGTAAATGTTTAACAACTGGCTCTGGGGGTGGGGACTTACACATTATATACTTTTAAAGTTTAATCTTTGTTATTAGCATTTTCTTCCTCACTGTCTTAAAGATAGACAATCAGTCAAACAAGCTCTGATTTGTGGTATTTGCAGATTTCCAAGGTGTAAATAAATGTTCACACTCTTTGCATGCCAGTACAAACCAATTCCAAAATATTCTGATATTCCCACAAAAACAAAAGCTCTTTGGTGTCACAGACCTTGATGATGATTATAAGTATAAAAGAATCCTGGGACCAAACAGTTAGAGAACTGCTATTTTAGAATTTAAAGAGATCTCAGAAGATATATATAGGTAATGCTGAAGACATTCTCTCTAGTATCTTTGAGAAGCAATCATGAAGCTTCTGATTAAAGTGCTTTGATTATATGAATTTACAAACTCACAAAATAATCCCTTACATATTTTGAGTTGAAGTTTTCCATAACAGGCAGTTAACGTACAAGAACTGGGGTCAGGAAAACCCAGATTCCAATCTGATGTCATATACTTCCTAATCATGTGACTAAGCAAGTTGCTTAACCATTCAGCCTCAGTGTCCTGATCTCTATGTGTGTATTCATCCTTCATTGCTGAAGAAGACCATGCCATCAAAGAAATGATGACATGACTTACACTTGATTTTGTATTGAGTGAGGGAGGGCTGTGCAGTTCACCAGCCTCACTTCTCCTCCAGAGTCAATCTGAATCCAGTGACCAGATATTCATCAGGATGATTGAAGATAATCCAGGATGGGGCAATTGCAGTTAAGTGACTTGCCCAAGATCACACAGCTAGTGAGTGTCAAGTGTCTGAAGTGAGATTCTTCCTGACTCCCTCACTGGTGCTCTATTCACTGCACCACCTCCTTTGAAAACCTAAAATACTACATAAATGTTAGCTTTACTTTTTTTAAGTTGTCATTGTTGGGAAATTCTTTCCTGTATGCACTCAAAATGTTCAGCCCATGAGTCCTGATCCTGCTCTCCATAGGACGTATCTTTAAATATTTGAAGACAGTCATTATGTTTCCTTTCGGTCCTCTCTTTTTCAGACTAAACATCCTCAGTTATTTCACTTGATCCTCAAAGAACACAGCTTCAAGGTTGCTTATAGTACCTATTGCCCTCCACCGTCCATGTTCCTGCTTATCACTGTCTTTCCTGAAATGTGGCCTCCAGGTCTGACTGCCATGTTGCAAATGTGATGTGACCAGGAATACAGCAGTGCTACAGAAGAGAGATGGAAAAGGTAGAGAAATGGGAGCTGTCACAAGTTACATTCTAGCAGGTCTTGGCAGAGCATAGACCAAAAACCAAGTCTCCCAGACTAATCTTCTTTCCACTCAATCTCACTTTGCTATGTACCCCTAAATAAGTCCCACCTATCCCCAGATCCATAGAGCTGACCTTGAGCACCTCATTTTGGATTACCATTATTTAAATCTTCTCTTAGTCTGGGATCTTTAGGGATATGATTAACATGGGGGAGGGAACAAATAGGGAATACTTCTTAGAATGTGCAGGAATTCAAAGGAATCTTGCTCCCTCTCTGGAAGGGAGGAAACAAATAAGCATTTATTAAGCACCTAGTATGTGCCAGACACTGTGTAAAACAATTCATAAGTATTATCTCATTTGAGCCTAATAACAACCCTAGGGAAGTTAAAGCAACTACAGCAGACAGCAGTTAAGTGACTTGTCTAGGATCACACAATTAGAAAGTATCTCAGGCCAGATTTCAACTCAGGTCTTCCTGACTCCAGGTCTAATGCTCTACCAATGTATTACCTACCTCCCTATGTTGAAATAGTTCTCCTAGCCATGCCAGGGTAGAGAGGTGTCCACAACGGGTGCCAAAGATCTCCAATTTCTTTAGTTAGGAATGATATCCATGATGTTTCATAAATCTTAAGTAGAGGTCACCTGAGTCACTTTCCAGTTTGGAGACCAAGAATCCATCAAAATTTCCCTAGTGAGCAGCCCTATTTTACCATCTCAGAATGACAAAAGTGACTTACCCTAGACTTATAGTTTTTTTTTTAATTTGTTTGTTTTGAACTAGTTTCATGAGTTCGTTAATTTAGGGAACCTCCAGTGAGGAAATTTCCTCTATCAGTGCAGATTTGGTACTTGATCTACATTGTCTAGCCTTATTGAGTTCTCTGGGGTATTAAGAGGGTAAATGACTTTCCCAGGGTTAATCACATACCAGTATGTATTAACAGCAGCACTTAAACTCAGGGCATCCTGACACTGAGGCCATCTCTCTGTCCACTACATCTCTTGAGATTATTTTCAATCTAGTTTATCTCTCTCAAATCCATCCTTTTTAGTCACCTACCAAAATACTCCTTTTAAGACTATATTACTCTCCTACCCAGATAGCTTTGATGGTTCCTCATTGCATATAGTATAAAATGCCAACTCCTTAGACTGATCTTTACGGTCCTTAGTCAAGAGAACAAGCCTCAAAATCTGAAATAACTTTGAAAAGAAATTTACTTGGTAAAGGAGAGAGCTGGAAGAAGATATGACTACCAGTCAGCATATGTGAGATTTACATTATAAAGAGTTCAGACAAAGACATTTGCCTGATTGGCCTCAGGTAGGCAGTAGATTGTTGCTTTTGTGTTTATTCTTCATTCTCAAAGAGGACCGTGAAATCAAGATGATGACATGACTTGCAGAAAACTTTGATTTGAGTGAGGGAGAGCTGTGCAAGGTCACCAGCCTCACTTTCTCCTCCAGTGCCATCTGAGTCCAGTGGCCAGATGTTCATCAGGATGACTGGAGATAGCCCAGGTTGCAACGTGAGACCCTGGCCATTTTAGGTTAAGATCTTATCAGATTCTCACTTTGAGTGAAATACACCCATTCAGTGAATAGATTTCTTTAAATAGTTACTCAAGGGATAGCCCCTTTAATAAAAAAATCAAACTCTCCTCTCCCCTCCCTACCCTTCCCCTCTTCACTTCTCTCCTCTCTTTCCATGCAGGGGAAGGTCCACTTCCATGACCAAAAGCTTCATTTTTCCCTTTGGATTTACAGGCTAGATTTCTTGCTGGAAGACCAAGCCTTAAACCCAATTCGCTCTGTAGTTCATAGATTGGACCACAGGTCTCCACTCACTTAGCACAGAGTGAATGTAAATACTAAATAGTAACTTTCTGTTTTACCCAGGAACCCTGAGGGTCTTCCTCTCCCAGGTAGTAGACAGGCTCCAGAGAAAATAAATACCAGCAGGTTATTCATTGTGATTTGAAAAACCTAAAACACAAGTTTTGGGTGGACCCAAAACAATCACTCGGTGAGATTTAAGAATTCCTTCCAGCCATCCGGCTTTTCTGGGACTCCCCAAAGTTTATTATCTCTGTAATAAACTTTTGAGTCAGACATTTTCTAGCCATGTAAAGCTAGATTCAAACAATATTAAAAAAATAGTATATAGAAAAGTATTTTTCCACACTGTATAACCTGGCACCCAGCTAGCTTTTCAGCCCAATTTCAAGTATCCTTTAATTCAGACAGTATGATAACATGGACCCACCATCTTTGTCCAGAGTTTTGTTGCTTCTCCATGTTGACATTTTCCATGTTTTTGTCATCATTGTATGTGTTGCTATTTTGGATCTACTTTCTTCACCCTGGCTTACTTCAAACAAGTCTTTTTATACTTTTTTCTAAATTTCTCATATTCAACATTGTTTAGTAATATCCTCTTACACTTATATACATGATTGGCTCATTCATCAACCATTAGTCGAACACATATTTTGTTTCCAGCTCTTTAATCACAAAATACTACTAGAAATGTTTTTGTACAAATGATTTTTATTGTTGTTATTAAACTGACTTGGACCATAATTTGAGCAGTAGAATCTCTTTGTCATATGGTATAAACAATTTAATAAATTTTCTTGCATAATTCTAAATTATTTCCCAGAATCATTGAACGAATTCACAGATCTACCAGCAGTGAATTAATATTAAGCCAATCTCTTTTGTGTAATTAGATCACAGTGAGGAGGGGCTATAGTGTACTAGTGCTTATGCAGTCAGCACAGTGTCATAGGCAAAAAGAAATATGGAGAACTTCATGACAGAGAGAAAATGCCTCTTCTAGTTGGAATTTTCTTATGGCACTTTGGCAGGTACATTTTTGTTGGGTTTTATTTGAGAGTGATACTGAGAATAACAACAAATTTATCAGTGTTATTTTATATAGTATTCACATCATTTTACATATTAATTGGGGATAACTTTTATGTCATTGGAGTAATCAACAATTAGCATAATAGCATTTTGTATTCTCTACAACTATGAGCAAATTTCTTAACTCTGAAAATGTCACTTGTTACAGAAAATGACTGGTGAAAATTGCCTATTCCCTTTTTATATTTTTATCACATATACCCTTATTGCATTCAGGAACAATTCTCATAAAGATTTTATAGAGATGAAAAAGCAGGAGTATGGGTTGGAAGCTGTTGGTATTGCTCTACTCACCTTTATAGAGGGAACAGGAAACTAATATAGTTCACAATGTCTTCTATCCTTTGCAAATCTTTATCCTTTTTTAAATAATCTGAACATTGATATGAATTATTGATATTAAAAGCATATAGTCATTCTGTATGTATTTGTTCAGGTCTAACCATTCTTCTCCATTTATCTTCATTAAGCGTCATTTCCACTTATTGACACAGCACATTAAATACTGAGATGTTGGTATCCAGTTTTGGCAATTCCACCGACATCAATGATGAAAATAAATGAGTGTATAAACGCTGGCATATCTCTTCCATTTCACATCTTACTGTTGTCCTCCTTTTGGTTTCATATATAAATTATTTCAGGATGATCTGGTTTACTTCATTCTCATAAATGCTTAACTTTCTGCTGGCTGATTTTCAAAGATTTTCAGTTGTCCTGCTTCATAATGGGCTGAAAAAGAATTTATTATGCCTTTAGCTAGTTAGTCTGCCTTCTTCAAGAGGAAATCAAATGTTTGCTAACTGACACATTTCTGGGTCCTTTTGGCCTCTCCATTGTGGTAACTGTTTTACATAGTTTAAATATATCTAAAAAATAGTGATAAGCAGGGTTGATGACTCCTCTTTTTACCATTTTCTTCCCAGAGTCAACAATAAGTTTAAATAGGTTGACTGGTAAGAGGCATTTGTACATGTGTGGTCTTCTCAACTTTATCTTTTAAAAATCTAATTTGGTGTTGATTTTGCCCTTTGTTCTAATCTTAAAGCCTGACTATGTAAAGCTAGTGAAGAAGAAGATGATGATGATGATGATAAATCTAGCATGTAAACATTTGCAAGTTGTTTTTCCCCCTCACAGTTGAAGCCAGGGCACAGACCCAGATATTTTGCCTTTACGATTCAGTGTTCTTTTAGTGAGAGTTTAAATCCTCCCTCTGTCACTTACTGGCTATGTCACGACCTTTCTGAATCTCTGTTTTCAAAACTATAAAATGCAGAAAATAACAATGCCATCATCTACCACAAAATAACGTGTTAACTGCTTCATGTTTACCTGCATCACAGGTGAGGATCAAATGAAATAATATTTAAAAAAACAACACTTAAAACAGTACCTAGTATGTAGTAGGTGTTGTATAAATACTTATTCCTTTCTATTTCTCTTCCTTTTGCAAATAAGAAAGTTTAAAGCGAGATGTTACTGTTATTGTAACTATTATTATAATAACACAATAATATTAGTACATATTATTATATAATACATTGTTACTATTGCTACTGATACTAGTGGGGCAGCTAGGAGGTGCAGTGGATAGAGCACCAGTGCAGGAGTCAGGAGGACCTGAATTCAAATCTAACCTCAGACACTTGACACTCATTAGCTGTGTGACCTTGGGCAAGTCACATAACCCCAACTGCCTCATCAGTCATTCTGATGAATATCACGTCACTGGATTCAGATGGCTCTGGAGGAGAAGTGAGGCTGGTGACCTGTACAGCCCTCCCACACTCAAAACAAAGTCAAGTGCAAGTCATGTTATTATTTCTCTGATTGCATGGTCTTCTTCTGCAACGAAGGACGAACACACCTATACTAATGATGCTAGGGATCAGCAAATACTTCCATTTCTTATTTAGCACTATGTCATTCTTTACTTCTCTTCAACTTGCACATATTACCACCCTCCCTGCCACTGTCTCCTTGCTCTCTTCCCCCTTCCAACATCTTACCACACACACACACACACACACACACACACACACACACACACTTTTCATCTCTTGCTCTGGGAGTAGTAGTCATAGTAATATTATCATTGCTTCTAGAAGGGGTATACCTATCAACTCTCCTGAAGCTCCACTCAATGTTGCTGTGATTTCCTATTTAAAAACTCTCTTCCTTGGCTACAACTCACCTGTTTTTATTTCTTGCCTCTATTTTCTAATAGTTACTTGATTTAGCTTACTGTCACACTTTTGTATTTGTAACCCCAGCTTTTATTGTACTGTCTGGAACAAAGTAAATATTTAGTAAATTCTTTCTCATCTGTCCATTCATTCAACCATTCATTGAAGTCAATCAACAAACATCAATTAATAAGCACTTATTAAGCATCAACACTGTGCTAGGTGCTGGACATACAAATAAAAACAATGAAGCAATCACTGCGTATAAGTAGCAATACTCCTCAAGGAAGAGTGTATGAGGTGGGAGAGGGAAGAGAGAAAGGAAAGCCAGTGCTGGAAGAGGGGTGACATGGGATTCAGTGTCTTCAGGTAAAAGGTACATCTCATTTAAGGGTCAATACTGGGATGGAGCATGAGGCAAAGAGGTCCAGAATTAAGGGAGTTTGTTCACTATAGAACAGCAATTCAAAGAGCTTAACCAAGAGATCAGTTCCTTCTGGAAGGTCAGACATATATGAGGCACGATGAGAAGTGGACCCTTAAAGTTTAATGTTCTGTAATAAAGCAAATGGATTGCCATAGCCAAAGAATTTATTGCTTTTTTCTATGTGATTGGCCTACTTGGAGGTGAGATGCAGTAGTTAGTGAGGCTGGTTCTCAAATATAATCTGTTACCTGTACTATACTCAGTCTTTCCAGTGCAGTAACAGAGGTGAGCTTTGCTTCTCTTAGCTTATTATTGAAGAATTCAAGGATGGCTTCATGCCACGATGAGACATTTGGGTAGTACTGAAGAAGTACCAAGAATGGAATCGTACTGAATGAAGTACAGGGCATTAGCAACCAAGAGCCGGTTTCTAAACTTGCCTCTGACTAGGGGTTAGTTGAGTCTAGGCAAGTCTTTGTTTAACTCCTCCATGCCCCAGACAACTCCTTAGGGTTTCTCTAAGAAGTCAGAGGGTTGTGATAGAGGAAATTTTCACATAAGTCTTGGTTTTCTGACGACTTTAAAAGGATAAAGACATAGATTTTTGGTTTGCAAGAAGAGACTTTTTGCAACTGGGAAAAGCCAACAGTAAAAACAACTGTGGATTATCTACTCTTCATCCCAAAGAAAACACAAATCAATTTCTGTGAGAAACTGGTTGATAGAATGTACTTAACAAACATTGCTACTATTTTTCCTCCTCTTCTTTTCAGAGTTAAATCAATTAGAACAGTAATTAGAGCAATTAAGAGTACAGCTAAGTAGGCACAGATAACAGACAGATCAGGCAGAGATAATAAAAGAAAGAATAATCTATACAGTTACATAATGGGGAGGGGGGAAACAATGTGTGCTGTAATACATCTGCCACGATATTTTTTTTTAAGGAGCTGTTTTTGCCCAATAGATCTCCTGGTGACTGGTTAAAATATGTCTGTGTTGTTGATAGTACTTTGATGGAAGGAAGGAAGGAAGGAAGGAAGGAAAGTAGGGAGGGAGAAAAGAGTGGGAAGAAAGGAAAGAGAAGAGAGAGAAGAGAAGAGAGGGAGGAAGGAAGTGTGACAGCAAGCACCCCAGCATACACAGGAGGACCTGCTGCACAGGTTCTTAGATCTGGTTTTCTAAAAGGAAAGTGACTTTTGAGGGTTCAACAATCTTTTTAAATTACATTTGCCAGCAGAGAAAATACAAGCAGAGAAATAAAGACCAACAGGCAGGGTTTCTAATTGTCTGACCATAAGTGATGCATATATACATCATAGATCAACAGAGAAATCCGACTGTCTACTATCTGATCATTACAGTTTTCAAAACGGGGGGAGTGCTCTTTAACAGCTACCCAGAGTCTCATCTGGCGCATGAACCTTCTTCTCAAAACAAAACCTCATCTGAGTATAAATACACTTTTTCAGAGCCAGAAGGCACAATCCTTATGACCTAGTGCCTCATTACTTAACAAAAGGTGCAGGCGTTCCTACAAAACAAGTCTCCCCTAATCAAGCTCCCCTTAATGGGCTTGAGGTGAGGTCTATTAATGGGTGGGGAAGATCTTAAACTCCAATTAACATTAAAAGAAGGAAAGGAAGGAAAGAGGGAAGGAAGGAAGGAAGGAAGGAGCCAGCCCTTATTAACATTTGTGTGCCAGTCACTCTGCCATGCACCTTACAAATATCTCATTTGATTTTATGGTTATAACAAACCTAGGAGTTAGATGCTATTATTATCTTCATTCTACAATTGAAGTCATCGAGGCAAACGGAGATGGAGTGACTTGCCCAGGTTTACACAGCTAATAATTGACACTGGATTAGAACTGAAGTCTTCCTAACTCCCCACCCAGCACTGTGTACCACTTTTTATTTTTTTTCTAATGTAATATTCTACCAAAAGCATATTAATGAGCAGAATAAGTACCAGATGTAGTTTCTATCATTCTAGCCATGTAAGTCATATCTGGGCAACCTAAGTGACAATGATCCTCAGTATTCACGTTAATATTCTTTTACATGATAAAGGGGCTATTATTTCTCAGTTTACACTTTTCTTGGTTTATTCATTGAATTTTTATTCATTTGGGAGTTAAGAATTGGTATCTTTCAGATGACGGCCCTCTTCCTATACCTAGAAAGAACTTGCTTCTCATCTTCATTTCTCAGAATTCTACTATACTTCTAAGGTTAACTCAGTGTTATATCCCTTTTGACACTTTTCTTAAGCTCTCATTTGTGTATCTGTCCTATCTGAAATCACTTTTGACTATGGAGTGGCAAAACATGTGTTATTCTAAAATCTGGCCTTCAGACCTAAGCTTCCAAAACATGATTCCTTGGAAAGGGATCTGATGATATAATTTAATCCAAATGTCCTTTCTACTCATCATGTTGGCAAGAGAGAGGAAGACAAGGATGAAGTTGGGAACAGAGAATATTTTGGTATGGGTAGCTGTTCTGGTTTTCCTCTGCAAAGTTATCTATGTTATGGTAAACTTGTGGAGGCAAAGTACCTCCATCCCTTCCTAGCAATAGTGTTGCTGCTGACACAGAAGTTCACATGGAGTAAAATAAGTACAGTTGCACATGAATTAGAAGAAGAATCTGAATACAAGACATGCTGACACCAAAGTCAGGTCCTAATATACTGCTAATATACATGTCACTTGACTTCAGCATAATGTATACTATTCTCTAACTCTCTAGGACTGTATGTATATTTGTGTGTGTATATGTATATATGCATATTATATGTTCACAAGACTCAACAACAACAAAAACCAAACTACCTCCCTCCACATATTATTGTCTTTCAGTTGTTTCAATTATATCTAACTCTTTGTGACCCCATTTGAGATTTTCTTGGCAAAGATATTATATTGGTTGTCCATTTCCTTCTTCAGTTAATTTTACAGATGAGGAAACTGGAGCAAATAGGATTAAGTGACTTGCTCAGGATCACACAGCTAGTAATATCTGAGTCCAGATTTGAACTCAGGAAAACAAGTCTTTCTGACTCCAGACCTGACAGTCTATCTACTGTGCCACCTAGCTGTCCTCCACAAGTAAATGAATAAATCAATATCTATGTATGAGAGAGGTTGAATGGGATACTGGATAGAAAGCCATGGGAAGCATGGATTGGAAGCTCCATGAAATTGATGGGCAACTAATATTGGTCTGAAGTTTAGAAAATCAGTTAATTGGTTTGTGTTAATAAACACAATATAGGTATTTCCCAAATTCAACACTTGGATTTTTCCACTTCACTTATTTAATTCTTCATAATTAATGCATAAAACTAATGGGAAAGCATCCCAGTCTAGAAAAGAGAGGTAGCATTTTGTCAAAAGCACATTAATGTGACAGGCAAAATACTTAAATACCAGGTATAATTTCTATCATTCTAGCCATGTAGGCCCTTTCTAGGAAACCTAATTGACAATGATCATCAATATTCGCTTTTATGTTCTCTTATAGGATAAAGGGGTTATTATTTCCAGAAAAGAGAGTTGGCCTCAAGTTCAGGAATTTCTAGATTTAAATCTCACCTCCCATACATAGATAGGGGCTATGTAACCTTGGCAAGTCGTTGAATCTCAGTGTTGCAAGTAGTTTTCTTAGATTATAAATCAGAGAGCAGGTGTAGGTTTGAATTAATTTAAGAAATTTCCTCAAAATGCTTTTCTTATAACACTGAAATCGTAAACCTAGTCTGGGAAAAAAACCATGTAGATGTTGTTATCATTTGTTTCTGGCATGGACTTAAAGGCAGTCAGTTACTTCATGACTTCATATTCCTGATGGGTCATCTCAAGAGGGTACAGGAGAAGTAATTTAGAAGACAAGGACTGTTAAAGAGTCTCCCCCTTTTTTTTTTTTACAAATATTAATTTTTTAGTCTTCTGAGTGAGGAATTCATCATTTAGAATAAAATATCTTAGAATGAGACCATGGGAAAACTACACCTCCCTATTTTCTTAATTAGACAGGAGACAAAATGGAGGATAAACTTGGTTCTTGACAGAGCCATTCAGTCTCTGGAAACAACAGGAATTAGACCTCTATTTTTACGGTAGTCAATGAGATATTTCTTTTTAATTCTTCTGCCATTCTACAATCCACTCAACTAATACGGGTACATATTAAGGTGTGAATGATAACTGCTTCATGAATTAAACTTCCTACGGTTTACTTGCATATTCAGAGAGTTGTTATCTTACTTGTTAGTGCTCTCCCTACATCCCCCTCTCCCCAAATTGCTTACTATTTACTTGGTATACATTTAGCCTTCACATATGAGTATTTGTTCCCTGCTGCATTTCCTTCTTCCTAAAATGTAAGCTCCTTGAGAATAAGGGCTGTTTTGACTTTTATCCTAGTATTTCTAATGCTAAACATAGTGCTTGACACATAGTATACAGGTAATAACTGCTTTTTTAAATGAATTGGATTGCATTGAACTACAAAATTACAGAAAGCAATAGAAAGAATGTCTTGTCAAATGGGCATTCTCAACATCATTCTAGTCACTTCATGTGAAGAAGAAAAAGCATAATCACTCCCTTCAAATACTGATGAGGGATTGATAGATGTGAGAATTTGATCAAGGCTCCTCTACCCTCTGGGCCTCCGTTTCCTCATTTGTAAAATGGAGGTTTGAAAAAAATACCTCTACTCCCTGTTTTATAAGGTTATTTTAAGGACTAATGAAATTTTATTACCATAAAGTGGTAAATGATTGTAAGCTATGAGTATGGACTACATCAATCAATCTGTCTTATTGTAGCCCAAAGAATAGTCCAAATGTCTTATTGTAGCCCAAATGCCACACTCACAGAATAGGTCAGACAGTGGTAGAGTCTGGTTTTTCATTCATTCATCCAGTGAATTTTACTTATTCCCTCTAATGTTGTTTCCACTTGTTTACTCCATAGAAATGTATATTCAACAGAAAAATGACAAGTGTAGGTGACTTGTTTCAGTGACTACATTTCAATAAGTTCTACATATTCTGATTTAAAGCAGTGTGACAATTTAGGTGGCTGATGACTATGAGTAAACTTTGTGGTTAAAGTCTTGATTTCTGTAGGTCCTATATATGGCAGGTATAGACCAAGAAGAGTGACTTTTCAAAATTTGTATGGTTAATCATAGAATGAACAAATATTTCTATCACCTTGCAATCATTCCTTCAAAGTACACATTCCAGTCCCATAGATCTAATGTCTGCTATGTAAATGTAGCATCTGAATATATTTAAAAGGGAAATGAAGTTGAGAAACCTTTCTATCTCTAAGAAAGTGTTAACAACAAACATAAGATGAAAGAGTTCTTCTGGGGCTATGCAATGCACTAGAGAAAATTAGCAGGGTGATAGCAATGATTAGGGGGTGGAGGAACTCAGCTAAGGCAGTTACATTGGAAATGAGCACGCAATTAATTCAATTCAATTTGACAAGCATTTATTAAATATCTACCATGTTCCCAACACTGTTAGGCACTAGATATACAATGGCAAAAGTGAGAGTCACCTCAAAGAGCCTGTATTCTCCTGTACCTGGAGAGGTAAATTGAATAAAATATGTATAAAATAAACACTAAGTGATTTAGTGGCACAGGGTAGCACTTATAATTGAGGAAAGTGTGAAAGACTTCTAGGAGTTCACACATGAGCTGATCCTTGGAGCTAGAGGTTCCAAGAAGAGTAGAGGAGGGAAAGCGTGCCTGGCAGGTGGGATAGCTTTTGCAAAGGAATGGTTAAAAGAGATGGAACATCACAGTAGGTGAAATTCAAAGAAGCCAACTTATCTGGAACAAGTTGAGTGTGAACTGGGACAATGCATGATCAAGTTAGAAAGATAGAGCACTTGGATGCCAAACAGAGGAGTTTCTATCAAGGACTCCACCCAGATCCTCTAAGTATTTAAGCCTGGTTTTGTATCATTTTTATTACTGGTGTACCTTGGTCAGATCAGCCCAAACCCTGAGAGAGTGAGGAATGGAACAGCAAATGAGCTTCCCAGGAGCAGTGTGATCTGGTTTGTCCCACTTGTATGGTCATGTGTGTTTCTGGATATGTACCTCTGTACACACTTATGGGAAAGTGTAGTTAGTTGATAGGACATTTGCCTTTTCCTGTGTCTTATGTGCTTCATACCTGGTTCCTCTACCATTCAGTAGTACAAGGCAGAGAGTACAGCAAAGAAATGAGTACAGATATGTCCAGTAAATTCAGCCTCAGAGTTATTCTGACCCTGCATAACTAAGATTAATTTCCCATCATGGGGGAAGGCATCACAAGGGAAAGCATTTTCAAAATAAACTGAACCAGAAAGAAGACTCCAAGGCCCCTAAGGACTTTTCAGTTTATTATTTGAAATCCTAATTGTCTTTGAACTTGTTAATGTATCGCCCAGAAAAGGGACAAATATGGAGTTTAAAGTATGAAAGTTTTAAGCATTCATTTTGAAATGAGCACATGAAGCACACAGTAATTGGCTAATGTAAAAATACAGATAAGCTGAACATGTTTTAGAAACATGTTCTTCTTATTGCAAACTTAACCTTTGAACCCAAGCAATATTTTATTAAAAAATGTGATTGACATTTTTAGAATAAGCCACCCTAAGGTATTTAGCATGAACTCATCATTACAGATGGCAGCTGCTCTATTAGCCTATAGAACTGGAAGGAATTAAACTCTGCTAATACTTCATTTCAGGCTTTAAACAATTGATTTTAAGAAGGATTGGTTATCAAATGGGGAATAGCTAAATACATTGTGGGACATGCATGTAATGGAATATTACTGCAATGGAAGAAATAATGAAGATGATAAGTAGAGTGAAGTTTGGGAAGATTTACGTGAACTAATGCAAAATGGCATAAATGGAACCTGTAATACAATATACACAGTGACTGCCACAATGAAAATGGAAAGAACTACAACAACGCAAGCAGAACTGAATGCTGTGAGCTTTTGATAGTCAAACTTGGCCTCAAGGAAGAATTATAAGAATAGACTTCACTCCCTTCTTTGTTAGAGTAGTAATAGGTCTCTGTTTGCAGAGCTCTGAGTGTAATGTCTAATTTTGTTAATGTTTTAATTAGCTTTGCTGAATTTTTTTTCTTTTCTTTTCTTTTTTTTTTTATTCCTTAACTCTTTGGAAGGAGTAAGAAGGAATCAGGCTATGTAAAAACAAATTATATCAACAAAAATAATGAATGGATAGGAAACATTGCCTACATATTGAGATTTTATGACTCGAGCATGCATTCTGTCATCTGAGCCTTGCAATAGTTCTATAGAACAGAGACTACTAATACTATTATCTTCCTTGAGGACAAAATAGAGTTTCAGAGAAGTTCAGTGTCATATTCAAGGTTAAACATCTAGAAAGTGACAGAGGCAAGACTCAGAGCCTAGTATAAGAGAGAAGGGAAAGAAAACGAAGCATTTATACAATTCCTAAAAGCATTGTGCCAAGTGCTTTAAAAATAGTATCTCATTTAATTTTCACAAAAACCCTGGGAAGCAGATATTTTGTTATTATCCTTATTTTATAGTTTGGAAAACTGAGGTATAAGGAGGATAACAGACTTGCCCAGTGTCATACACTAGTGTGTGTGGTTAGATATGAACTCAGGTCTTCCTGACTCCAAGACCAGCAGACACTATTCTCTGAGCCACCGAGCTGCCTCTAGTGTTCTTTCCTGTAGTATTTCTTGCATTATTGCACTTTGCACAAGTAACTCTTAATCAATCAACAAGCATTAATTGTGTCTACTATGTACAAGGCACTGTGCAAGGCACTGGGAATTCAGGTACAAAGAATGAAACATCCACTTTTCCTAAGGAGTTTATGTTTTAAATGGGAAGAAAATAAATATATATAAATATATACACATATACGTATGTAACAAAAATTGAATTAATACAAATATATACAAGACAGGAAAATACAAGGTAGCCAGAGGAAGTGGACAAAGAATTAGGGGTGGGGCAGGGACAGTCAGGAAAGGTTTGACTGTGCTTTTAAATCCAAGTCACTCTGGCTCTCACTGATTGGCCAACAATGGATCCCAGCCCAAGTATCAGTTGCTTAAGGTTTGGGTTTTGATGGCTCAAAGTGATTGTAAATAGCAATCATTTCAGTTCGGGGCAGAAACTCTGAGAGTCTTTCCCTCCCTGATTCTTTTGTGAAGGCAAAGTAGGCCGTATTTTACATCCGTTTTTGCCTGGCCTTCAACTACTGAATGGATGTTGCCTCAGACAAACTGAGATGAGGGAAAGACCTTAGCTTCAAAAGGTCAAGGTCTCCCATGACATCTGGACAATTACCAGCTGTCCTGACTTTTGCCTTGGCACTGGACTCTAATGACTGGAGGAGAGACTGAGGCTGATGACTTTGCACAGCCCTGCCTCACTTAAAACCAATTCACTTGCAAGTCAAGACTTCACCCTCCTGATATCATTCTTCCTCTTCAAGAAAGAAAGACAATTATATACAAATATATATATATTTGGATGATATACTTTTTAATTTTAATATATATTGTTAGCATTTCTCCATCATATTCTTAGGTCTGTATAATCAATAAAAGAACAAGCCAAGCCCAGATTTGTAAAAAATTACAGAAACGGTCATTCAATCCATGGGAGCTGATGAGATCCTCTAGTGAAGTAGTATAGAGGGAGAAGACAAGAGATCTCAGGACAGAACACTGGTGGGACACTTTTGGTTATGAGTGAGATCTGGATGAAGATCCAGTAAAGGAGACTGAGACAGTGTAGTCAGATAGGTACGCGGAGAACCAGAAAAGGATAGTCTCCACTCTACTCTGCATCTAGTGGAGGGAATATCCATCCATTCTGGTGAGATCACAGTTCAGTTGAAGTGGTATGCTGGAAAAATTGCTACATTTGAAGTCAGGGGACCTAAATTTAAGTTTCAGGTTTGTGTACTCTTGGACAAAGTACTTGGGCTGGGTGGACCTCAGTTTCCTAATCTGTAATGTGGGGACAGGACTACACAATTTCTAGAGTGTCATTTCTAAATCTATACAATAAGCATTTGTGGGAGAAAAACTTACATAAACTATTATTTTGTTTGTTCTTTTTTTTCCCCTAAGGATTGAATTTTTGAAGTCAAAACTGATTTCTTGCTTTAGGCCAAATTCTACTACTTGCCATTTTTGCTTAGAGCTGCTCCTATTTCTAGGGGGTAGGGAGTAAATGTGTAATTTTATTGGCATAGAGAACTGCCAAATGAGGTAACTCCTTCTAGCAGTGGCGGTCTGTACCTTATCTGCTACTTAAAAGTTGAGTAGATCATAACTGGGCTAACTTAGCTGATCATGTTAAAAAATATAGTAGGAATCAGAAGCGAGAGAGTCCTGGCTCCAAGGTTAGCTCTCTGTTATGATGAAATGACCTCTTTTCAATCCTCATTCTCCTTGACCTCTGTGTAGCTTTTGATGCTGTTAAATATCATCTCTTCCTTGGATACTCTCTTTTCTCTAGGTTATCAAGACACCAAACAATCTAATAAATACTTATTAAAAGCTTACTATGTGTCAGGCACTCTGATATACACTAGGAATATAACAGAACAAGAGTCTTTGCCCTCAAGGGGCTTATAATCTAATGGTGGGAGAAGGAGACACACAAAAGGATTCAAGAAAGGTGGAGATAATGGGAGGCCAGGGGATACCAGTCATGGAGGAATCTTATTCTGTGGAACTGAAACCAGGCAGAACAGTAGATGTAGAGTAGAGTGGAGACCACTCTTTCCTTATTCTCTTCCTACCTATCTGACCACTCCTTCTCAGTCTCCTTTGCTGGATCCTCATCCAGATCACATCCATAACCATAGGTGTCCTACCGTGTTCTGTCCTGAGAACTCTTGTCTTCTCCCTTTATATTACTTCACTAGATGATCCCAACAGCTCCCATGGATTTAATGACCTTCTCTGTGCTGATGATTCTCAGTTCTACCTTTCCTGCCCCAACCTCTCTGCTGACCTACAATCTTGAACCTTCAATCACTTTTTAGACATCTCAAACTGGATTTCCAGTAGACATCTTAAACACAACACATCTGAAGCAGAACTCATCATCTTTCCCCTTAAATTTTCTACCACTCCTAACTTTGCTATTACCATCAAGAACATTCCTCTCTGTCCTTCAGTCTCTCAACCTAAAAGTCATCCTCACTTTTCACTCTTTTTCACCTCCCCCCCCCATATTCAATCTGTTGTCAAGTCTTGTCAATTCTCCCTTGCAAATCATCTCTCTAATAGCCCCCCTTCTCCTGACGCTGTTGACACTCTAGTACAGGCCCCCATCACATCTTGTGTAGACTATTACAATAACCTGTTGGTGGGTCTGCCTGCCTCAAGTCTCCCCCCCACTTCAATCCATCTTCCATTCAGTCACTAAAGTGATTTTTGTAAAATACACATCTGACCATGTCACCCCTATTCAAAAGACTCTAATGGCTTCCCATCACCTCCAGGAACAAACAGAAAATCTTCTGTTTGGCCTTCAAAACCATTTATAGCCTAAATTTCTCTTACTTTTTGAGTCTTCTTATCTCTTATCTCTTCTTCTTACTGGCCTCCTTGCTGTTCCACAAATAAGACACTCCATCTCTTAGTTCTAAGCATTTTCTCTGCTGTACTTTATGGTTGGTATACTTTTCCTCCTCATCTCTACCAGCTTCCTTGACCTTCTTTGAGTCTCAGCTAAAATCCCACCTTCTACAGCAAGCCTTTCTCAATAGCTCTTCATTCTAGGGTCTTCCCTGGATTCTTTAGTCCCTATGTAAACTGTATACATTTTATTTTTACATATTTGTTTGTTTGTTGTCTCTCCCATTAGATTGTGATCTCCATGAGGGCAGGGATTGTCTTTTACCTCTTTTTGTTTCCCCAGCACTCAGGACAGTGCCTGGTACATAGCAAGTACTTAATAAATGTTTATTGATTAATTGATTACACCAAGCTACTTTTTATTTCTTTTATCTAATTTAAATGTTCATGAATTACTATTCCAGTTTTGTTCTTCCTTTAAAGTATTGAATTTAATCTTGTGCACAATGTTAGCAAAGCATAAAAACTTTGAAAAGTCTTCATAATATTAGAATGAGTCAACATCATTCACTTCTAACAAGGCTTGTTACCTAGAGTCTAGGAAGATTTAGAATCATGTCAGGTTTATGCTTTACTATAGCAAAGATGGTCCATTTTCTTTCAAATTCAGTTCTACTTCTTAGGTTGCTATGCTTTCCCTGGAAGAGTGAAAGTAAATATGTTAAAAGAAACGTATTTATTTTTTGTAAAGCACTGGTAAAGACAGAAATGACTTTACATTAAGTTTGACCTTGAAATAGAATCCTCAAAATTAAGGGAGGGAATGTTTTTTCATGCTTCATGCTCATGTGAAATTTATGATTGGGGAAAAAGCAACCTAATATTAGTGCAAAACTTAAATCACCCACTGGCTTCCCTATCTTAAGTCTTTCAATGTATCAGAAGTTGAAAGGCAGAAAGAATATTCACAGAGGGATAAATCCTTACACTGGAGGGAAGTAACTGATGAAGAGGCAAGGATTCCATTTCTGGTCATGATGATTTATAATGAATCCCTTTCAGAAAGGGGAGAAACCAATTTATACATGACTCAGATTGGGGTTACTTCATTAAAGAAGCCTGTGTTATGACATCTGTGACTCTTCCAACCTCCTCACCAGTGCAGAGAAAAGGACATTCATTATTGTGTCAGCTCCTAAATTAGTACAGTATTTTAGACAGGATGAAACTTTCTTGCTCAAAAACCAATACCATATAACTTATCTGATATTAAAGAGAGTAGAGAAGGATACATTAGAAGCCTTCTTAAGCCCCAGAGGTAGAAAAGTCTATGTATCCTTCCTTCATCTTGAGTTCAACACTTGGAGGCTTTTAAAATTCAATATTAATGTCTCTGCTTCCTTGCCATTCAGAAGCAATGACACACACACGTACAGTCAAGTTTTTCTTTGGTTCCTGAGGATGATTGAAGACTTTTTCTCTGCCTAATTAGATTCTTCAATTGTTATTACTTTGGGAAACCAAAAGGAAAACAAGGACTATAGAATACCAGTCATTTAAATTCCCTTTGCGGTGCCTGAATCCTCTGCTTCTTCCTCATTTGAACTGACTGGTTTAATAATTTACCCAACTTGAAAAAGAAAAAACTATAATGAAAACATTGGACTTGGGTTTTCTAGCCTGGCTTAAAACATTATATAGTAGTTGCTGAATGTTTTGATTTTTTGGTGGGGATGTTAGGGAGGAGAGTGAGTATCATTTTTACTTTGGGGTAAATTAGATGAAATAAGGGTGAGGTACATTTTAATGTCTAGCTACTGTGGTATTGAATTAGGAGTTAGATTCTGGAATGGTAGAAAAATCTAAATCCAGTATTTCCATTATGGTTTTTCTTTCCTGTGTTTGCACAGCACCTGCTGGAAGCTGTCTATTCTTTCAACTGACACAGTATTCTGCCCTCTTACTGTCATGAGGCAAGGACGCAGAGATTATTCATAATTGGACACCTCATACCAAAACACCAAGACCTCAATGATTGGAAGGAGCCCAAAACTTCATCATCTCCACAACTGAAAACTGAGTCACCATATCCCTGAGAATTTCAAGAGAGTGACAGACAAATGTTCCCTGGGGTGGCCCCGATAGTGAGAGACCTATTCATCCTCTTCACTAGAGACCTGTAACAGGGATATGAGTCATGGATCCCTTAAGCAGTATAATGAAGCTTATGGACCGCCCCCCCCCCATTTGCAGAATGATGTTTTTAAATACACAAAATGGGATTATGAAGGAAACCAATTATATGAAAACAGTTTTAAATATATATATATATAAATACGTACACACACATATATATGTATACACACATATATATACACACATACATAGTTGCATGTGTATATGTGTGTGTATATTTTTTTTCACAATTCCCAGGCTAAGACCACCCCCGCTCAATCAATCAATCAACATTTATTAAGCATTTATTATGTGAAAAGCACCATGATAAATTCTTAGAATTAAAAAAAATGCAAAAAAAGAGGCATAACCTCAAGGTTTCTGCTTTGTAATGGGAGAGACTATAAGTAAATACATATGAGATACAATCTGGGGTAGAAAAAAGGCATCCTTAGAGATGGAAGGCTCAAATGGCTAGATTTTTAAGTTCCTTGGGTAAAGGGATCATTTTATTGTTGCCCTTGTATATCCAGCTATACCTAACACATAATAGTACATAGTACCTGACACATAGTAAGCACACAATATTATTAATTGATTAACTGGAGAAAAATATAGCATAAAGCCTACATAAAGATTTGAACTCAGGCTATTAAAACACAGATATCTTTAGAGTATCAGAAAACTATTTGCATATTGAATTCTTCTCCATTGTACATGTGATTAATGTCTTTTCCCTAAATCTCCCCAATTCCCAGAATGTAACTAAACAAAATAGAATGATGAATGAGAGGACTGGGGGAAAATATTGCTGTTCTTTCTTTTATGTGTTACTCAAATGGGTATTCAGCATGTCATTTGATATTGTTGCTGTCTTCTCATTATTTTTTTGTGTCAGTCCACCATGGTAAAAATAGTTTACTTCTTATCAATTAGTTTAATAGAAATACATTAAATACTTCTCTGCATATAGAATGTCATGGTGATTTTCCCTGTCATCCCTTTCTTCCACAAAATACTTGACATGATCATTGTTTTGAACTTAACAATATGCAAAAGACAACAATAAAAGTAAGTTTTATGAATATATAGTTGCATTCCCAAAGAATTTTACTGTCTTTTAACATTCAAACATTTTTTTCAGTTCTAAATTCTTTTTTCCTCTCCTTTCCCACCCATTGAAAAGGCCAGAAATACAATAGTCATTATGCAGATGAAGTCTTCCAAAAAAATTTACTTATTAGCCATGTTGCAAAAAGAAAGACAGAAAGGAAGGGAGGAAAGAAGGAAAGAAGGAAGAAATTGGTTTCTTCCAATTTCAGTCTGCATTCTGAGCCCATCAGTTCTCTGTCTGAAGATTAATAGCATTTTTCATAAGTCCTTTGGAATCATGATGTATCGCTGTAGATTTTTTCCAGTTGATTATCCTTATTGCTGCTACTTTATTGTATTGGTTCTATTTATTTCTTTACTTTTTTTTAATTTTATTAATTTATCAATTTTTGGTTTTCAACATTCACTTTCACAAGGTTTTGAGTTCTAAATTTTCTCCCCTTTCTCTCTTCCCCCCACCCCAAGATGTCTTACAATCTGATACAGAATCTACATATACGTTCATATTAAACATTTTCACATTAATCATATTGTAAAGAAGAATTAGTGGTTCTATGCATTTAACTTTGTATCAGTTCATATAAGTTCTGATTTTTGTGAAAAAACAATCCCCCTCATCATTTGTTATAGCATAGTGGTATTCCATCTCATCTATGTATTGTAACTTGTTTAGTCATTCATTCTCCAAACGTTGTGCATCTCCTGAAGTTCCAGTTCTTTGCAATCACCAAAAAAATTCTGCTATAAATTTTTTTTTTTTGTAAACATAGGTTTTTTATCCTTTACATGGTATCTTTGAGAGTGTAGACCTAGTAGCAACATTTATGGGTCAAGGGGTATTCACAGTTTTCTCTCTGTTTTATAGTCTTTGGAGAATTTTTCCAAATTGTTTTCCAAAATGTTTAGACTAGTACAGAGATTTACCAACAGTCCATGATGTACCTATTTTTCTACATCCCCTCCAAAATTTGTCATTTTCTATTTTCTGTCATCTTTAGCCAATTGGATGGGTATAAGGTGGTACCTCAGAGTTGTTTTAATTTGCCTTTCTCTCATCATTAGTGATTTAGATTTTTTTATGTGATTGTTGATAACTTTGATTTCTTCATCTGAAAGCTGCCTGTTCAGATCCCTTGATCATTTATCAATTGGGAAATGGCTCTTATAATTTTTTCTCAGTTCCCTTTATATTGGAACAATGAGACCTTTCACAAAGAAACTTGCAGCAAAGATTTTTTCCCACAGTTTCCTGCCTTTTATATATATATATATATATAATTTCGGCTACCTTGTTTTGTTTGTGCAAATTTTAAAAAATTATGTAATCAAAATTATCTATTTTATCTCTATCTCATTTATAGTCACAAATTCTTTCCCTATGCATAGATCTGATAAGTAATTTGCTCATGATATCTCATTTTATGTTTAAATCAGGTAGCCATTTTGACCTTTTCTAGTTGTATGTTAGATGCTGGGCTATGCCTATTTTCTGCCTAACTACTTTCTTGCCTTCAAAGCTTAGCTCTCTGGATTTATCAAACACTAGATTACTATGGTCATTTATCTCCATACTGTGCATCTAAGCTCTTCTGTTGATCCACCCCCTCTATTTTTATTTACTACTAGATTTCTTTCTTTCTTTCTTTTTTTTGGTGATTACTACTTTATAGTATACTTTAAAATCTGTTACTACTAGTCTTACTTCCTGATCTTTTGTTTGTCCAGATGAATTATTTTTGAAGTAACTCCTTGGTAGTTTGATTGTTATGACATTACCAATTACCAAAACAGTATTGTCATTTTTATTATATTTGTTCAACCTGCTCATGAGCAATTAACATTTCTCCAATTATTTACGGTTATTTTTATTTGTATAAAGAATGTTTTTTAATTGTGTTCATATAGTTTCTGGGTGTGTCTTGGCAGGTAGATACCTGAATATCTCGTACTACCTGCAGTTATTTTGGAATTTGTTTTGATATTTCTTCCTACTGAGTTTTGTTGGTAATATAAAGAAATGCTGATGTTTTGCATGTCTTCATTTTGCATTCTGAACTTTGCTTAAGTTGTCAATAGTTTCAACTAGTTTTTTTTTAGTTGATTCTTTAGGGTTCTCCAAGTAAACCATCATATCATTTGCTGAAAAAAAAAATTATGTCTGTTCATTGCCTATACTTATGCCTTCAATTACTTTTTCTTTTCTTATTGCTATAGCTAGAACCTGCAGTACAATACTGAATAATAATGATGATGATGGACATCCTAGTTTCACTCCTGATCTTTTCAGAAGGGCTTCTAGTTTATCTCCATTACAGATAATGCTTTCCCTTCATTTTTAACGTATATTACTTATCATTTTGAGAAAAACTATTTCTATGCTTTCAAATTTTTAAAAATAGAAATGGATGTTTTGTCAGAGTTTTTTTTAATGCATATATTGAAATAACAATTTCTTTCATTGTAGATTAAGTCAATTACACTTAGTTTTCCTTATATTGAACCAATTCTGTATTCCTATTATAGAGTAAGGTCATAGAATATGATCTTTCTCATAGATTGTTGCAATCTCCTTGCAAGTATTTTACATTAAAGTTTTGCATTTTGCATCATAGGAGAAATTGGACTATATATATATATATGTATATATATATATACACATACATACATATATACATGTATGTATGTATTTCTGGTTTTGCTCCCCCTAGTTGGTGTAGAAAATCATATTTGTTCATAGAAGGAATTTGATAGGACTCCTACTCTATCTATTATTTCAATTTATATATTACTGAAATTAATTGTTCTTTAAATGTTTGTTCTACTGGTCCTGGGTGTTTTTTTTTTTCCTTAAGGAATTCATTTATTGTTTACTCAATTTCATTTTCTAAAATAGAATTGTGTTCTATTTTCTCTTCTCTTAATCTGGGCTATTTATGTTTTTGTAGATACTTTTCAATTTCACTAAAATGTCAGTTTTATTGACATATAGTGGGGTAAAATAGCACCTATTAAACACTTTTACTTCCTTTTCATTGATTGGGCAATCATATCTATTTTTGACATTGAAAATTTGGTTTTCTTTCTTTAAAAAAAAACAAATTTATCAATAGTTTTTCTATTTTATTTTGTTATTTTGAAATGCCTGCTCTTAGTTTTATTTATTATTTTTTTCAAATTTATTTATTTCTCCTTTGATATTCAGAATTTCAATTTTGGGCTTAATTGGCCGTTTGTAAGGTGATTTATTTCTAGTTTTTTTGGTAACATATTCAATTTAGGCTCTCTCTCTCCATCTGTCTCTTTGTCTCTGTCTCTGTCTGTCTCTTTGTCTCTCTGTCTCTGTCTCTCTCTCTCTGAAATTTACAAATTGAAGTTTCCCCTAAGTACTGCTTTGGCTGCATCACACAATTTTTGATATGCTCCTTCATTGTTCTCATTGTTATTAATGAATTTATTTATTGTTTCTATGACTTGGTCTTTGAACCACTTATTCTTTAGGATTGTTATTTAGTTTTCAATTAGTTTTTAATCTATACTTCAAAGGTCCTTTATTAAGTGTATATTTCATTGAATTATGCTCAGAACAAGGGTCATATAGTATTTCTGCTTTTCTGAATTTGTTTGTGAGGTTTTTAATGCCATAATTTATGGTTGATTGTTGTGAAGGTGCCATACACAATTGAAAAATAGGTATATTCCTTTCTACTCCCATTCAATTTTCTACAGACATGTATTGTATCTACCTTTTCTAAAATTCTATATGTTTCTTAACTTAGTTCTTGCTTATTTTGTGATTAGATTTATCTTGCTCACAGAAGGGGAAACTGAGATTGCCCAATAGTATGATAGCATAGTTTTACTATCTATATCCTCCCGAAACTCAATTAATTTTTGATTCAAGAATATGAATGCTATGTCATTTGGTATATATATCTTCAGTACAGATATTGATTTGCTATCTATTATACCTTTTAGGAAAATGCAATTTTCCTGACTTTTCATTAGGTCCATTTTTGACTTTGGTTTAGGCTGAGATCACGGAGTTTATCCTTGCCTTTTTTTTTTTTTACTTCTTCTAAAGTATGATTCTGATTTAGTCCCTTATTTAACTTATTAATATATCTTTATGTTTCACTTTCCTCTTCTAAACAGCATATTGTTGGATTCTACTTTCTAATTCATTCTGCTATTCTCTTCTGTTTTATAAGTGAATTCACCCCATTCCTATTCACAGTTATGAATGCTAATTGTATATTTCCCTCTATCCTATTTGCTTAAATTTATCCTTCCCCCCCCTTTTTTTTTTACCATATACAGTCAAGAGTTTGTTTTGCTTCTGACTGTTGTTTCCTTTAATCTACCTACCTTCTCATCCTCCTCCCTACCTTTTACATACCTCTTTCTCCCCTACTTCTTTGTTGGATAAGATGAATTTCTACACCCAACTATGTATGTGTGTATATGATTTCCTTCTTAAACTAGTTCAGATGAAAATCAAAGTCAAACATAGCCTGCTTCTTTCTCTTCTTCCTACCCCTGAATAAACTCTTCCTTGAATGCCTCATGTATCGCAATATAATTTTTACCATTCTTCCTCTTAATTCCCCTTTCTCCCAGTGCATCCCTCTTTTTCATGCTTTCATTCTTCTTTTGAGATCATCTTAACATAATAGACTCACACTTATGTCTTCTGACTAGATTCTCTCTAACCGTTTTGGTGATTATCAGTTCTTAGAGGAATAAAAATAGCTTAACCTTTTTTAGTCTCCTATAATTTATCATTCATATTGTCCCTTTTATGCTACTCTAAAGTCTTACATTTCAATGTCAGATTTTCTATTTAGCTCTGGTTTTTCCTCAGAAATGCTTGAAAATTCTCTACTTCCTTAAATGTCCATGTTTCTCCTGTAGGATTACACTCAATTTTTCTTAGTAAGCTATTCTTTGTTGCAATCCAAGCTCTTTTGTCTTCTAAAACATCATCCCAAGTTCTTTGCTTGTTTGTAGTGATAGGTGCTAAAACTTGTGTAATCAGCTATAGTTTTACAGTACTTGAATTATTTCATTCTGACTTTTTGCAATATTTTCTCCTCTGTTGAGAATTTGAATTGTAATATTTTGGGGAATTTGGAGATTTCTATTTGGATTTCATTTGGAAGCTTCATTTTTGAGATTTCTTTTAAGAGGTGACTAGTAGATTCTTTTGAATTCTAATTTGTCTGCTGGTTCTAAGATATCTGGGCAGTTTGCTTTTGTAATTTCTTAAAATATGATGTCTAAGCTATTTCATTTTTGTCTGTGTATTTCAGTTAGTCCAATAATTCTAAAAATTTTCTCTGTCTTATCTTTTTTAAATATCAATTATTTTTCCTACAAGGAATTTCACATTTTCTTGTATTTTTCCCTAAAGTCCTATAGAGGCATTAGCTACCACTTGGTCTATTCTAATTTTTAAGAAGATTTTTTCTAAATCTTATGTACCCCTTTGACCATATGACCAATCCTGCTCACTAAAGAGCTATTTTCTTCAATATATTTTGTGTCTCTTTTCCCAAGCTGTTAATTGTCTCTTTGCAATGTTCTTGCATAGCTTTCATTTCTTTTCAATTTTTTTTCTCTACCAATTACATTTGATTTTTAATTTTTTCTCCCTTTCTAAAATCTCTTTCTTTAGATCTTTGAGGAACTCTTGTTGGGTTTGTGTCCAATCTGCTTTTTTTAAAAAAAAAAAAGTTTTCTTGTAGGTGTTTTCAAGTCATTACCTTCTGACTCTTGAACTTCCCTGTCATTATAATGTTCTTTTCATTAGGTTCTTTGTTGTTGTTGTTTATTCATTTTTTAAAACTACTTCATGACTTTGAATTTTATGTTAGAGTTGGGTTTTGTTCACCTGTTGTAGTGAGGGGAAAGATGGGATAACTGCCTGAGCTTCTGTTTTGTATGTCTTTCTGCTGCTTTCATAGCTCAGTCTCAGGGCCTGTAAGTTTTTGGTGCTTCAAACATGATGTGATCCAAGGAGAGATCTATTCTTTGCCTTCCTGGTCTGTGCTTTTCTCTTTACATAGATAGGGCCCCTGCTGTCTCATGACTACAACCATTACTTTCTACCTTGGAATTGTGACCTGAAATTGACTAATGGACTACAGAGCTATTTGATGGCAACTTATTCCTGATCACAGTCCTACACAAGGGTTGCCTGGAATCTCTTTCTGACCAGGTATTCAGTCCCCTTAGCATCCCTGGGCATTGGTCTACTCCCCATGCCTTCTTCTGTTGCCATAGCCCAGTACTGCTGCCCCATGCCAGTTCTTTTGCTGTTCTCTTATTGTTCTGCACTCTTGGCCAACCCCTACTCCGGTGTCTACATAACTCTCCATCTTCCTAAGCTGTCTTGGACTGGCAAAATGACTCACTATGACTTTTTCTTTACTTTCCTGGTCAGAATTGAATTTGGTGCATTTTATAGGTTGTTATGGAAGTGACTGGTAAGGGGGTACTGCAGCAAAGTTGCTGAACTCTCATTCTGCCATCTTGACTCCACCCACCAAATCTTATTTTAATAAAACTTTCAATGATATCCTCTATGCACACCAAAAAAGAAAATATGAATATTTTTAAGGTATTAATTAAAACCCAAATACAAGAATGATTCTTTCTGTTGAGATTTTAGACTGAGGTTAACTTGAAAACATAGTTTTGTATTTTCAGGCAGCATTTACTTATCTATAATATCTGACTAGATAACCCTAAATTATAGACTGTCAAATACCTGGATTAATTGAAAAAAATTAGTTGGAAGCTTAGATACTTCCAAAAGTCCTTGTGTTCTTTATTATTGGGCAAAGCATCCAAAATTTTACACGGCTCTCAGTTTCCTACAAGTATTGTCAGTCTGTAGATACTCACAATTTTACTTTTATTGATTTCTTTCATAAGTTTTATAAACTTATTCTATATGATATGATTTATGTGAATTTAATTTTAGTGAAAAATAATAACTATCATTTCTATAATATTTACTGAATGACAGGCATTTGCTAAGAGCTTTAGAATTATCTCATTTGATCTTCACACCAACTCAGACAGGTGGATGCTATTATTATCTCCATTTTATAGATGAGGAAATTGATGCAAACAGAGGTTAATTGACCTGCCCAGGGTCACCCAGCTTGTAAGTGTCTGAGGACAGATTGGAACCAAGGTCTTCCTGATTCCAGGCATAGTGTACTTATCCACTGAGCCACTGAACTGTGTCAGTTGTCTGACTAAGTTATGTACTCCAAGAATAGACAGATATAAATGGTAAAAATAAATGCTTAAAACCATTTTCCATTTGAAACCAGATTGTTATAAAAAGTCATCACAGATTTCATTCTTTTCAGGTAAGTATCTTTTAAAGTATTCAAGTAAGGCAAATGTGGTATTTATGTATTTCATAAAATCTAGCAAATTTCATTTGATGCTTGACTTGTCAAAAACTCATGGTTTATTACCCCTGTAGCTTATAGATTTGGTAATAAATAAATAAATGAACAAATGATGATATTTTCACAGATCTCATTTACATATTTCAGCAATAAAATCCCTCTTCTTTATTTTTTTCTCATTGTATAATGCATTTCCATAGATAGTATTGTGGTAGGAGTATTTGTACAAGAGAAAAGAGGAAAGCACATAAGACATAATTGAAGGAGGGAAATACTCAAATGAATCCGCTCAATCATATTGATCTCATCAATCAATCACAACACAATCAATCAACAAGCATTTATTAAACCCTTCTCATATGTCAGGCACTGTTTAAGTACTAGAGAGACAAAGAAAAAGCAAAAACAACTAGTATCAAGAGAAAACATGAGCCTTAGAGGAGAAGAAAAGCATTAGAAGTTGCAGGAACAGGGAAAGCCCTCCTCTAGAAAGTGATACTGTCACTCAAAACAAAGTCAAGTGCAAGTCATGTCATTACTTCTCTGATGGCATGGTCTTCTTCGGCAACAAAGGACAAGCACCCACTGTTTTAAGAGATGGAAATGAGAAGAGAATATTTTATGATGGTGCACAGATAGTTCATTCTATGCACAAGACATAGAAATGACTGCTTCCTAAGAAAAAGCAAGCAGACCAGTATGGCTGGACCATAGAGTATGTAGAAGGGACTGAGGTGTAAGGAAACCAGAAAGACAGAAAATGGGAAGGTTCTGAGGTCTTTAATGCCAAACAGAAGAGGTCATATTTGCTTCTAGAGGTAATAGGGATATTGAAGCTCTTTACTTTTTATTCTTTAGAATCCAAAATGCTTCATGAATAGCCACCCTACAACAACTGTGAGAATGTTGTTATTTAAATTATAAGTCTTTGTCTCAATAAGAAACTTAGTATGGTTAAAAGAACTTTGCAATTGTCCAAAGACAACCCAGTTTTCTCATCTTCTATTCAATTTTGGACCCAACTCACTCTCCATTTTCTGGGTTTGTCACAACTGCATCCATACTCATAGATGTAAAAACTCATTCACCTAAGTATATCAAAGTTGGAATGGCAGGCATCTCTCTTCCACTTTTTTTTTTCTTCTTCTTCTATGAGTTGAGTTGTCAAAGTCTTTTGAGAGATTATGTATCTTATTCAGAACACTCCACGATGTCTGGTGGCTTGATGCAACAGCACTCTGTCATTTGCTAACAGGAGAATCTGAGTGACATTATCTATAGGGATGTTTTTTCATCCTGGATTTCATTTTAGATCTTCTCTTTTACAGCAGCAAACACAGAATGAGCTTTTGTTGACCCTTTTAATCTTATGCCTAATGTTAATCATCAGAGAGTCATCAATCAAAATTATCTCCATTGTTACAGTTTTCCAGAAATCTAGTATAATTTTTTTAGAGGAGAACCTTTAGAGTAGAATTTTACTTTGATGAATCAACTATTTTTTTTTACAGTTAACCAACAATATAGGAGGATTCCATATCTGCCAATGTCATGATGGTAAATAATATACTGTACTGTGGAGTATCAGTTGTGAAAGCCTGCTTATTCTGTTCTAATTTCTTTATTAAATGATATCTTTGATGCATCTATAGATAATTATCATTAAAATTTATATGAATGGGAAAGTAGACATGTGGGTTAGTAATTATTAATATCCTCCCAATCACCTTTCTTTCAAGAATAATAGTCCCAAAGATTTTTTTCCCTATATCTTTGGAATCTTCCTCTCCAGATACCTCAAGAATTAGGCTCTCAATGTCCTCAAAACTGTAACATGTAGTTGTATTTCCTACCTTTTTTTTTTTTTTGCTACAATTCCACTTTTACCTCCTTTAGAAGTCCATTTGGGACTGTGATTGGGATGCAAATGTTGTGGTTCCTCTTCACATAATGGAGAGAATATTTGGTTATGAAAATCCATTCAGATCTTTTCTATTTTTTGCTTACATATTTTCTTCCTTCTAATTTCTTTCTGTTGCTTTTATGTCTGTCTTTGGACTGAACTTATTTGATTGGATCTTTTGTTATGATCTCTTTAAACTTTTTTCCCCTCCCTTATTTTGCACTATTTTATGAGAATACTACTTATAATTTTTGACTATCCTTTTCTTGAAGATTTAAGAGAGTTGATATTCCAAACTGATGTTGGCATTAGGTCTCATGCCTTTTTACTTGCAAAGTAAATCAAGTGTTTCTAAGGTAATTTTAAAACTCTTTTGGTCTTCTAATTTTAGCAATTGATATGCATTAGTTGAATTTTATGTACAAGATTGCTAGTTGACACCAGTGCTCTTTTCTCTCTCTATTTTCTATTTTAGCATCAATGGCTTGAATACATCAGACTGGGGTTGTTTTAGTTGTTTAGTATTAGTTCTCTCCTTTTTAGTGTCTCTCCTAGATTTGTATAGGTTTTGATCTTTGTTCTAATAATATAGTGATACAACTGTACACAGACAGTTGATTCCAGAATGAATGACACCAATATCAGTAACAAGTTGTTGACTGGATGTTAAAAATTGAGTTTTCATTAATTCAGTAATCACTACCCAATTCTTTTCTTGAAAAAATTATTAATAATAGTTATGAGGCTTCTATGTATCCAAATCTTTGCCTTCTCATTCTTTACACTGATTCATACTTTCCTGATTTTCTCCATCTTTCCTTGTTCCAACCTTTGCATAAAAGGCACCAAAATATAAAAAAGATGTTGATTTAACCTATAGGGTATTATCAAGTTCTTTGTATTAGTTTCTTTTCCTTGTCATGCTCTGAAACCAATGTTGGCACATTAGCTGCAATTTATTTTCCAAAGAAATTTGTTAGCCAATATTTAACCAGTCAGCCTCAGTTTTCTCATCTGTTAAGTGAGATACTTTGACTAAATGGACTCCAAGATCTCTCTCTCTCTCTCTCTCTCTCTCTCTCTCTCTATCTATCTATCTATCTATCTATCTATTTGATATTCAACCTTACTTCTCTACTGCTTTAGTCCCACATCACCAACTGCTCACTGCCTTTTCTAGCACAGTGCCTGCTATACATCTCATACTCCACATTTTCAAAATGGAATTCAGTATCTTCTTCAGATAGGCACTTCACCAGACTTCTCAATTTCTCTTGAGAGTACCTTCATTGATGTCATTTTTGAATCTCTTTGAGAACAAAAGACAACATCCATGCAACCAGCATGGTACCATATCATCACAGATTTAGGGCTTCTTTTAATTCTAAATGACCATAGTCATCATCTAGGCCAGCTCCTTCATTTCACAGATAAGTAAGATGAAGCCCAGTGAGGGTACATAATTTCTCTGAGGACACCTAGAGAGTAAGTAGCAGAGCCAGGAATTGAACACACATCATTGGACTCCAGATCTAATACTATTTCCAATACACCTCCATGTTTGCAGTCACTCAAGTTTTGCATCTTTAGAGTCATCCTTATCTCTTCACTCTCTCTCAAACCCCATGCTAAATGATATTCCGAATTTAGCTCCTTCTAGCTTCACAATATCTCTTGCCTTAGTTCTCTTTGTTCTTATGACCATCACTGTAGTTCAAGGCCCTCATTTCCTGACCTATTACTGCAATCTCCTAATTGGAGTTCCTGCTTCTAGTTTCTCCCTCCTCCAATCCATTCTCTGCCCCGTTACCAAATTCTCTTCCTAAAGAGGAGCACTCTCAATATCACTGCCTTGCTTAAATACTTTTAGTAGCCCCTTATTGCCAAACTGTTCAGCTTCACATTTAAAATCACAAAGAGTTTGGTTCGGACCTTTTCCAGAGCTATTATACAATACTTATCTTTATGCATTCTCATCCCTCCAAACTCTGTTCTTTTCTGTTCCCTGAATTGGCAATGTATTTCCCACTTCTATACCTTTGCAAAGGTTGTCCCCATCCCCACCGCCATACCTGGAATTCACTCCTTCTCCTACTTCTTAGAATCCTTAACTCAAGATCAAGTCAGGTGCCACCTAGAGGGGAAACATTTCTTGATTCCCTCTACAATTTGTGCTCCCTCCCTCTTCAGATCATATTGCATTTTTAATTAATTTATTCACAAAGATATATCGAGCTCCTCTGATGTGCTAAGTATCGTCCTAGGTGTTGGAAATACCAAAACCAAACAAAAAAAAAGTTCCTCACTTCAGGGACCTTAGCTACTATTACAGAAGAAACTGCATATGCACAAGTAAGTAAATATAAAAAAGGAAGCAGCGCTAGCAATGGGAGAATCGGGATAGGCCTTGGCTAAGAGGTATCCCTAGAGCCGAACTTCCAGGGAAATTAAAAATTTGAGAGGGAGAGGAGGAAGTGCATTCAGGGAATGGCAGACAGCCTATGCAGAGGAACAGAGATGAAAGATGGAACATCAAGCAAAGGGAAATACAAGTAGGTTGGTTTGGAATAGAATGGAAAGTTTATGAAAGAAAATTATAGTCAGTAAACTTAGGAAGTCATTCTGGAACTAGATTGTGAAAGACTTACATTATCAAAAAGAGGGATTGGTATTTTATCCCATAAGCGAGTGGGAGCCACTAGAATGTCTTGAGCAGGAAAATTATACAGTCTGGCTTTTGGTTTAGAAAGTCTATATTGGCAATTGTGTGAAGGACATTTTAGAGAGACGAGAAGCAAGGAAATGACGTAGGACAGTATTGTTGTAGTCCTGGCAACAGTTGTAAGTGTTCAGATGAAAGCCATGGTGCTTTCTGAAGGGGTTTGAGGCAGAGATGTTGTAAAGTAGGATGCCCCAATAAAATATAAAGTCATTGAGGATAAAAGCTGTATTTTTCCTTTATAGTTCTGTCCCTAGAATGTGGCACAATGTCTCACATGCAGTAGGTGGTTAATAAATGCTTGTTGAATAGGTGAATGACTGAGGGATATCATTTGTTCTGTGGTATTTCTGATTTGTAGGAATGCATTAGATGAAGCCACAAATAACATGCTAGTCAACTTTGAAGATGACACAAACCTGGGAGTACAATCCACATCCTGGATGATAGAATAAGGTCTAAATTGGTACAATCACTTTGGTGTCATCTAGTAGTTATGATATGAAACTTCCAGTCATCATAACTATTTCTGTTGAAATGTTTCTCTCTGGGACTTGGGATTGGAGTAGGGGAAAAGCTAGCTAGCCTGCACCAAAGGGAATGGGGGAAAATTCATAGTATTTTAAAGGCAACAAAGTGATCTGCCACCTCATCTGTCTACTTTATCCTCTCTGTAAAATCTTTATGAGAATTGCATATGTATACCATAAAAGTGTCCTTGATGAGTATATGAGAGGGGAATGGGAAGACTTTTACAGTTAATTGTCTGCAGCAGACAATATCTTTATAATTACATATTTGACTAAGAGAATACAAAATCCTGTTGTTTCCATTTGTTGATTTTTTAAAAGCATTTAACTTAGAGTAAAAGGCAGCCTCAAAGTCTCTTTTCAAACAACATGTCTCCTATATGTAGCACAAGATCAGAAAGGATTCCATGACTATATTATTTCTATTTCTGGCATCACCCAGTGCCCCATGTGTGTAACCTTGGGATAAGTGGCTCCTCCATTTCCCACATCTAATGTTCGTGGCCTGTCAGTTCCATCTCCACTTCTTTTTATTCTCTCTGTTTCTATCCAAATTCAGACCCTTATCATTACCATATACCTTGATTGCCCAACCTTATGCTACAACTGTCTTAAAGGTTTTCCTACATCTTATCTCTCTCTTCTTAAACCCATACTTAATAAATATCACTATCAGGGGAAAATATTCATAGATCTGGTCATGAGACTCCTTTGCTCAAAAACCTTCATTGGGAGGTAAGCGATTGGTGACATTCCTTTGAATGAGGATAGGATGATATGTCAGTTTTCTTCTTTCTGCTTTTGTTATGCTTATACCTAAATAGAAATGAATTTTAAGATTTGGGTTTTTCTGACAGAAGAAAATATTTTCCTCTTTTTATTCTTTTTAAGAGGTTGTATAATTTGCAAATTTAGGGAGAAAATTGGATTTAAAAAAAAACAATTCAATGTTACTAAGCATGAGGGGAAAACTTAGTTCAAATGCAACTTCTGAAAAGCAGAGCATGATTATGAAGAAGCCTGCTTTGCTCTGTGAAAACACAATTACAAGTAAAAGAAATAGGAAAAAATAAATTATTGAGCACCTACAAGGCACAGTGCTAATGGGAAGGAAAAGTGCGTGAGTGCTGTTGTAAAGGATTTGTGAAGTGGACACTATGCAAGGTAGATAGGAATATTTCATATTAATTTGACATGTTTTAGAAGCATGAGAGTAACATAGAATATGAAAATCAGAGAATTTATGTTGAAGGGAGCTTACACATAATCTAGTCCAACATTTATATCTTTATTAAATTAACATGCATTAGGTGACTACTCCATATGATGGGTCCCTTTTGTTTTTTTCCCCATTCAAATCAAAAGTGCCTTCTAGTGCTTTCCTAAGATGACTTTCTATAATCTCCTATCTCCAAACCTTTGCACAAATATAATGTCTCATCCTTGCACCTCCCACTGTTAGGTTTTTCATGTATAGTTCAATTGTTACCTCTTGAGCAAGATGGCTCCTAAGAGTTATTTTTATTATTAACACCACGTTATTAACACTCTTTCTGTCTTGAAATTGCTTTTTGTTACTTTGTATTTACTTACTTGAAGAGATGATATACTCCCCATGCAGAATATAAGCTCCTTTAGGGATGGGAGCTGTTCCATTTTTATCTTTGTATTCTGATAACTTGGTACAATGCCTAGAATATTTTGGCCTTTACATGTGATTTTGTTTGATATTACAGACGTTTCTGCAAGAACTACAATATAGTTCTATCTTCACATCTTAGGTAATGATTGAAATCATTTAGAAATAGCAGTCAAAATATTTTAAAAACTTTTAAATGATAAAAAAAAATGGGGGATAAGTTTAAAAAAATTAATTAATCTAGCATAAAGAAGATAGGATAATCTCATGTTGAAATTATATTTATACAATAGACAGTATATAATACTTGAGAGTCTTTCAGTCCAAGCGAAGAGAGATTTTTTGAGGTTTTCTTTCTAGAGTTCAGTTTCCCAGGCTCATTGATAACATCTGATGGACTGATCTCTTTTGAACCCTGATAATTCACAGCCATGCTGAGTCATCTAGGCTTTGTGCCTACTGACCTTGAGCCAATCAAGAGCCAAGTCTTTGCTATATATTCTGGCAGGTTGACATTTTGCTTTGGTGGTTTGTTTATGAGAAGGACCTTTTGATTCCCTACTCTGAGTTGGCATTTGTTAAGAGCACCCACACACATACCTGCTCAGATGTTATTGGTGCTCCCCAATCTGGGGGGTATATAAGTGGTTGTATTTCTTTGTTCAAATAGTAAGAGCACTGTCTGTTTATCTTTGTGCTAATTTCTCTGCTTGTATTTTCTCTGTATTTTCTCCATATTCAGGGTGCTGACCTTTTTCCCTGAACTAGTAGATGTAATTAAAGTAAGATTGTTCATCTCTTTCCTTTAGCAAAGCAGATCAAAGAACCTGTGCTAGCAGCCCACCCTGTGTGCTAGAGTACTTGTTAATATAGTCTACCTGCAAAAACACACACAATGAATATATGAACACAATTATTAGAAAACATTTTTTCAGACAAATAAAGACAGATCTAAACAATTGGAGACATATTAATTCCTTTTGGGTAGGCTGAGGCCAATATAATAGAAATGAGAATTCTACTTAAATAAATTTACTTATTCAATGCCATATCAATCAAACTGCCTATATTAGTAATTAGTGTACAGACGGAGCCCGCTATCACAGGTTCTTAGATCTACATTCATAAAAGGAAAGGCAACTTTCGGGGGGTTAATAATCACTTTAATCAAGCACATGTATCATTCTTTTAACCAAGTGAATATATCATTCAGTTAGTTCAGGGAATCAGCACCCTGAATTTAAAAGAAAATACAGAGAAATCAAAAGAACAACAGACATGGCTTCCTCTGCCTGAATTCTACAGACAATTGGACCCCAACTGTCTGACCATAATTACCAGAAAGAGAAGCACAACATCTGGGTTCTCAAAGTCAGGGGACTCCTTAGCAGCTTCCCAGAGTCTTCATCTGGCCAAACAAATACTTCTAGTCAGTAAACCCCAAAGTAATCAACAGACAGGGCTTCCTCTGCTTGACCATAATTCAACAGACAGGTATAGCTGTCTGACCAGTTACCAGGGAGGGAAGTATGACATCCGGGTTCTCAAAGCTGGGGGGCTCCTTAAAGCAGCTTCCCAGAGTCCTCATCTGGCACTCCAACTTTCTTGCAAAAAATAAGCCCCAAAGTAAAACCTCAGGCATAGAGTATTTATACCATTTTTAGAGCCAGAGGGCATTCCACCCCTTGAGAACCAGTGCCTCATTAACAAAAGCTGTGGCTATAACAGCACAGTTTATCTGGAAGAGCAAAATCTTAAGAATATCAATGGAATCAATGAAAAAATTTGTGAAGAAAAGTAGCCTGGAAGTACAAGATTTCAAACTATATTGCAAAGCAATAATCATTAAACAGACAAACAAACAAATCTGCTTCTGACTAAGAGATAAAATGATGGATCCATGGAATAGATTAGGTACAAAATTTACAGAGTTAAATGACTGTAGAAATTTAGAGTTTGATAAACTTATAAGGCAAAAATCTCACTGTTTGACAAACTGCTTAGAAAAGGAAGCATTTGACAGAAACTAGGCGTAGACTGACATCTCACATCAAATATCAAAGTCAAAATGCATGTATAAGTTATGCATAGGGGTGACATCATAATGAAATTAGAAGAGTATAGAAAAAATTACCTGTCAGATAAAGGGATAAGGGAAGAATTTGCAACCAAATAAGAAATGGAGAGGATCATGGGAAGCAAAATGGATAATTTTGATTACATGAAATCAAAAACTTCTTATACCAACAAAATCAATGCACCAAAATTTGAAGTAAAATAGAAAACTGAGAAATATTTACAGAAAGTTTCTCTGATAGAGGGTTTGTTTCTCAAATATATAAGGAACTGGGTGAATTTTACTAAAAAAAAATCCTTTTCCCAATTGAGAAATGATCAGAGGATATGAACAGGTTGTCTTCAGAAGAAGAAATTGAAGCTACTAATAATTACATATAAATTGCTCTAATTCACTAATAATTAGAAAAATACAAATTAAAACAACTCTGAGGTACCACCTTATACCTATCAGATTGGCTAACATGACAGAAAAGGAAAATTGCAAATGTTGAAAGACATGTGGGAAAATAAGTAAATTAATGTATTTTTGGTAGAGTTATGAATTAGTCCAATGATCCTAGAGAATAGTTTGGAACTCTGCCCAAAGGGCTATAAAACTGTACATATCTTTTGACCCAAAAATACCACTACTGGATCTATATCCCAAACAGAAAAAAGAAAAAGGGAACTATGTGTATAAAAATACTGATAGCAGTTCTTTCTGTGGTGGCAAAAAATTGGAAACTGAGGGGATGTCAATACATTGGGGGAATGGCTGAACAAGTTGTGGTATGTGATTGTTATGGAATACTATTGGGTTTATAAGACATGATGGGGGTGATAGGTTCAGAAAAATCTGAAAAGATTAATACGAACTGATACTAAGTGAACTGAGCAGACCCAAGAAAACATTGTACAAATAATAGTAATATGGTAACAATGATTATCTATGAAGGACTTAGCTACCCTGATCAATAGAGTGATCTATGGCAATTTCAAAGGATAATGAAAAAAAATGTTATGGACTTCCAGAGTGAGAACTTACAAACTCTGAGTGCAAATTTAAGCATATATTAAGCATATATTTTCCATTCTTTCTTTCTTTTTCTTCCTTTTTGCCTTCCTTCCTTTATCTCTCTCTCTCTCTCTCTCTCTCTCTCTCTCTCTCTCTCTCTCTCTCTCTCTCTCTCTCTCTCTCTCTTCTTTTTTTTTTGCAACATGGCTAATATTGAAATGTTTTCCATGACTTCACATATATAAGGGGTATTATAATACTTGCTTTCTTGATGGATGAGGATAGGGCAAGAGAGGAAGAAATTTGAAACTCAAAATTTTTTAAAGCAAATATTAAAAAATTATATTTACATAGGATTTATTTTTTAGAGAAAATTAATCAGTAGGGGCCAAATTATGACTGATGAACTTGTTTGATTTTTTTTTTTAATGTAAGATCAGCAAGAGACAGGACCTCCTTGTGAAATAATTGTTACTCAATTGATTTGCAAATTTTCTTACTTGAATGAATGGACAAATAGTTGTTAGGGGAGTCAAGTGTGAAGCCAGCTGAAAACTTCTTGAGAAATCATTCTAGCTCTGGAAAAATGGATGCATGTGTGATTGAGGATAACACTTGACCAGCCTTTTTCTAGCTGATTCAAGTGGTTGCATGATATTAATTTCACTAACTTCTACTTAGCTATTTCAGAGTCATCAGTATAAAGAAGGGGAACATTTACAAAGACAATTAAAGAAAATAAGAGCTATCAAAGAGGAAGAATTGAGTGAAATGACCCCAAGTATGAAAGTTTTGATGGAGGAAATGACTAGAGTTTTAAAACTTTCTGGAAAAGATGCTGGGATCCTCATATACACAAGCATTTCCCGTTATTAGGGGTCATAATAGAATGGATAGGCAAGAGAAAAAGCCCAGTTTCCCCATAGCTGATGTAAAATAGAAGAGGATCCATGGAAAGAAGATTATTTACAATGGCATAAATAAGGAGATGTTGTTTGGGTAAAATGAGAACACTTTAAAGATTCTTAGAAACAATAGCAGCAATAGCTTTGTAAAAGGGAGAGAGTAAACAGAGAGACAGACACACACACAGAAAGATACAGAGAGAGTAAAACACAGAGAGACAGACACACAAAGAGATACAGACAGAGCAAGAGAAACACAGAGAGATACACACAGAGACACAGAGAGACATAGAGAGACAGAGACACAGATATACAGAAACACAGAGAGAGACAGAGACTTTCATCACCAAGCTAATGATGAGGAACCAAGGTCCATGAAAACAGGATGTCTTAATACAAATCCTGCATCCAAACTGTGCTGTACTTCATCAGCATGGCAGTGCTTCACTGATTTGTAGAAAAGACAGTCCTCTCTGAACAGGGAAATTGTGTTGTATGATTCATAGCCAATGTGGAATATGTAAAGTCCTTTGGGTCCAGAGGAGAACAGGCTTCACAGCATAATACTCACTACTTTCCTGTCAGAAGCTGAATAAAAGATCCTTTGGGTGAACTGAGGAGGCAGTTAAAATTGCAGCATTCCAGCCATTTTCTCTGCCTTGAAAAAGACAATTTCTTCTCCTTTGAATACAACCCGGGCATACGCTTAATGATTTAAGCCCTGTGTGCCAGGTTGCCCAGCGTCCCACTCTTCTGCCTTTTGGTCACTGCTGTCTCTTCAGGGTGCTGACTTTTTTATTACTCTGCCTTAAATATTTAAATTTCACTAGAGAAAGTCAGGAAAATAACAGGAAAACAAATGGGAACTATAAAGAGAACTATAAAGAGAACTTTATGTAAATAAAAAAGCTAAAATAATTAGTTCTTGTTATTTAAGTGAGGAAAAACACCTGAAACTGACATTATTTGTATTCAGTCACAATAAATCTTGGACAACTTCCAGTTTTTGAATTTTGAACCCTGGCTGAATATCTTCCTCTCTCTCTCTCTCTGTCTCTCTCTCTCATGGCATCAATAGGGAACTCCTGAAGGTAGAAACCCCTATTACCAATTATTCTAGAATTTATAGTCTCAGATAGTTGCCTGGGGCACTAGAAATCTATGTGCCTTGCCCAGGGTCATGCATGTATCAGAGTCAGGATTAAAGCTTCTTGTGTCTGAGACTAACTCTGTTCCCTAAATTAGATTGCCTTTCTGTGGAGCCTCATGATAAGTTAATTCTACATTTGAGATAATTCAGTGTGTTCGTACTGTTGCTGAAGAAGACCACATCATCAGAGAAATGTTGACATGACTTGCACTTGACTTTGTTTTTGAGTGAGGGAGGGCTGTGCAGGTCACCAGCCTCACTTCTCCTCCAGAGCCATCTGAATCCAGTGACCAGATATTCATCAGGATGACTGGAGATGACCTAGGATGAGGCAATTGGGGTTAAGTGACTTACCCAAGTGAGTGTCAAGTGTCTGAGGTGAGATTTAAACTCAGGTTCTCCTGACTCCTGCATTGGTTCTCTATCCACTGCACCACCTAGCTGCCCCTAAGATAATTCTAAGTACTCCTTGCTTTTCTCTGCAATACTATTGGTAGACTTCTTAGAATTTTAAATTTAGACTGTCACTTGCCCAATCACTTAAATAATATCTCACCCCTTAGTTTCTACTGATCTCTCAGCAGAAGCAAGTTGGTTTGATGGAGCTGGAATAGAAAGAACAGGGTTCAAATCCAGCCTCAGACTTCCAATTTTGTGACCCTGAGAAAGGCATTTAACTACTCAGAGCCTCAGTATCCTCACCTTTAAAAATGACAGTCAGATTCTATTACCTATGCAGTATGTTTCAGCTCTAAATCTGTTATCCTAAATATCTTTTGGAGGATAATTTGTATGATCTACATGGCTGATAATAATTATAGGGACACTTTAGTTCAGGGTGTGTGTGTGTGTGTGTGTGGGTGGGTGTGGGTGTGTGTGCGTGTGTGTGTAATATTTGTACATAATTCTCTGCATGTTGTCTCCCCCATTAGACTGTGAGAGCCTTGAAAGCAAAAGATGTCTTTGGCCTTTCTTTGCATCCCTAGAGCTTAGCACAGGGTCTAGCACATAGTATAAGTACTCGATAAATGTTTGCTGATTGACTGAACAGCATTCCTAAATAATTCTAAATAGTCAAGTAAAGGAAACCTAAATTCATCTGAGGTAGCCCATGAAACTTTTGGGTAGCTTTGTTAGAACATCTTTCAACAAGCCTAAATTGGCACCTGCAACATTACTTCTAGATTTACCTTCTGGGGTAAATATAAACAAGTCTAATCCCTCTTCCACAGCACAATCTGTCTTATTCTTTTGTATAATAGCTTTGTTGTCCTCTATCCTCCCTCCCCAAGTCTCTTAACCAAGACACACACACTTTTTTCCTTCAAACTATGTTGATTTATATTGATACTGAAATCTATGGGGAAAAAACGGCAGGTCTTTTTCTGTGAACTTCTATTTACCCATGCCTCTCTCATTTCACACTTGTGAAATTCAGTTTTTAAACCTACCTGTAACATTTTTTATTTATCGTTATTAAATTAATTATTGGATTAAGTACAACATTGTAGCTTATCAGTATTTTTGGATCTTAATTCTGTCATCCAGTATTATTAGCTATACCTCCAAGCTTTGTTTCACATGCAGCATTGATTAGTATATTATCTGTACTTTTATCCAAGTTATTAACCATGCAATCAACATAGAGTTAAGCATTGTTCTTTCAGTCATTCTGCCAGAAATTTCTTTCCAAGTTAACATCAGACCATTAGATCTAATCATTCAAATCTCTCTAACTATAGTGCTATTAATCTAAAACCTTTCCATTTTCCCATGAGAAATTTTGACAAAAGTTTGACTAAAATTCAAGTGTTATCTGCACCATGTTTCTGATCCATCAAGAAAAAAAAAATTAGGTTAGTCTGGAACACTGTTCTTCATGAAGTCATTACCTCACCCTGGCCTGATTAACGCTGGTAGGCGGGGAATCTCATTATGCGGTAAAAACACACAAAAAATGTACAAAATGTAAGAAAGCATCTGCAAAGATGATTTCACTCACCGTCGACACATGGAATGTGCACACAGTAATAGACAGCACAAAATCCAGTAGACCTGAAAGACAAACTGCTCTTGTTGCAAGAGAACTCAACAGGTATCACATCCAAATAGCAACCCTGAGTGAAACAAGGTTGGCAAATGAATGCCAGCTTACTGAAGTTGGAGATGGATACACATTTTTCTGGAGTGGGGGCAGTGAAGGGGAGTGTCGTGAAGCTGGCATAGGTTTTGCTATCAAAACTAACCTAGTCAGCAAGCTGGTATGCCTGCCAAAAGGAGTGAATGACAGGCTCATGACAATGCAATTGCCACTCCCAGGAAAACGCCATGCCACCATCATCAGTGCCTATGCTCCCACCATGACAAACCCTGATGAAGTTAAAGAAAAATTTTATGAAGACCTAGAGAACCTTATTATCAATATGCCAAAAGAGGACAGGCTTATAATTCTGGGTGACTTTAATGCTAGAGTAGGCTCATGCTACCAGACTTGGCAGGGAGTCCTAGGGAGGAATGGACTTGGAAACTCCAATGGTCATTTACTGCTGAAAATTAGTTCATCGCAAGACCTTCTTATCACCAACTCTATTTTCCATTTACCTAAACACAATAAAACTTCATGGATGCTCCCTCACAGTAGCCATTGGCATCTAATAGACTATGTGATTGTAAGGAGAAGAGACAGACAAGATGTGAGAGTGACAAAGGCAATGCGTGGTACAGAGTGCTGGACTGATCATAGACTTATCCTTTCCAAGTTAAATATTTGTATTCATCAAAAGTTCTGCCTCCAAGGTAAAATGACTACCAGGAGAATTAATGTGAACAAATTAGAACTCTTCTCTGAATGTGAACAGTTTGTTGCTAACTTGAGGGGAAAGTTGAACCAACACATAGTTGGCAATAGTGGAGCAGAAAAGGAGTGGGCAGCTTTCAGAGATTTGGTTGCATTTGCTTGTCTGGGTCAGAACACCCCAAAACACCAAGATTGGTTTGATGAAAATGATGGAGAAAGCCAGAAGCTGCTAAATGAAAAACGAGAACTCCACAGGATATACCAGCAGGTTAGTTCATCCACCTCTAAGAAGACAGCATTTAATTCCTTCATAAGCAAAGTACAAGAAAAGCTTAGAGAGATGCAGGATTCCTGGTTCAGTAAGAAGGCAGATGAAATTCAGTTTTATGCTAATAGTAACAATCCAAAGCACTTTTTTGATTCCCTGAAAGTTATTTATGGACCAAAAACCTATGGTGTATCACAACTACTCAGTGCTGATGGAGCCATATTGATTAGTGATAAGAACATGATCCTAGAGAGATGGGCTGAGCACTTACATAGTGTTCTCAACAGACCATCTTCAGTCAATGCTGAGGTCACTGACTGTTTACCTCAGGTTGAAGTCAATCCCTCCTTAGCAGAACTTTCAACTGAAGAAGAGTTTTTCAGGGCCATTAGGCTTTTTTCATATGGCAAAACACTGGGTGCTGATTCTATTCCAGCTGAGAATTACAAGGTAGAAGGCCATTGCTTACACAAAAGCTGACTGAAAATTTCCAGGTTATATGGCAAGAGGAGGTCATCATCCCCCAAGAGTTCAAGGATACCTCCATTGTCCATCTCTATAAAGGTAAAGGGAATAGATTGTCCTGCAACAATCACAGTGGGGTTTCTTTCTTAATCATTGCTGGAAAAATTCTTGCTAGAGTCCTCCTTAATAAGCTGATCCTTCACATGGAAGATGGTCATATACCTGAGAGCCAGTGTGGCTTCAGAAAGGGCTGAGGAACAATCGATATGGCGTTTGCTGCCCGACAACTCCAGGAGAAATACTGGGAGCAGAAGAGAGGTCTGTACACAACTTTGTAGATCTGACCAAGGCCTTTGACACTGTTAGTCATGAGGGTTTATGGAAAATTATGTCAAAATTTGGTTACCTGGAGAAGTTCACCAGTATTTTACATCAATTTCATGATGGCATGTTTGCCCAGGTTCTAGATAGTGGACAATGCTCTTGTGCCTTCCCAGTCACCAGTGGAGTAAAATAGGGCTGTGTGCTTGCACCCAAGCTTTTTAGTATAGTGTTTTCAGTCATGTTGTCAAATATTTTCAACGAAGATTAACACAGCATCAAGGTCAACTACCAAACTGATGGTAAATTCTTCAGTTTGAAAAGGGTATAAGCCAAGACCAAAGTGAAGGGAGTGTTGGTGCATGATTTTCTGTTTGCAGATGATTGTGCACTCAGTGCAGCTTCTGAAGCTGAGATGCAACAAAGTATGAATCAATTCTCTGCTGCCTGTGCTAATTTTGGCCTAATAATTAACACCAAGAAAACATAGGTGCTCCATCAGCCACCACCACACCATCCATATGTGGAACCATCAGTTGCAACAAATGGAGAAGTTCTGAATGCAGTGGATAAGTTCACTTACCTTGGTAGTGTACTTTGCAGTACATATCGACAATGAAGTTGACATACATATTGCCAGAGCTAACTCAGTGTTTGGGAGGCTCCGAAGAAAAGTTTGGGAGAGAAAAAGTATTAGACTGACTACCAAATTGAAGATCTACAGAGATATTGTGGTGGCCTCATTGTTGTATGCCTGTGAAACATGGACAGTCTATTAGAGCCATGCCAGGAAACTGAATTGCTTCCATCTGAACTGTCTTAGGAAGATTCTGAGGATCACCTGGCGTGATAAGGTACCAGACACTGAACTCCTTTCTCCAGCTGAACTGCCAAGCATTCAGACTATGCTTCAGAGAATGCAACTCCGATGGACTGGCTACATTATTTGAACGCAAAATATACACTTGCCAAAAAGACTATTTTATGGAGAACTCACATGAGGCAGGTGATCACATGGTGGTCAGAAGAAGCAATACAAGAACATTCTCAAGGTCTCTCTCAAGAACTTTGAATCTGACTGTGCAACATGGGACACACTGGCACAGGACTGCTCAGCATGACTGAGACCTCAGAAAGGGTGCTGTGCTCTATGAGCAAAGCAGAGTTGACACAGCACAAAGTAAACATAGGATGCGCAAATCTGGAGTATCCACCCCCAAAATTCATACAGATTCTCTGTGCCCAGCCTGTAGTAGAGCATTCTGAGCACATATTGTTCTGATCAGCCACAGTCAGACACACTGAGATTTCACTTTATCCTGGTGATGTCATTTTGGTCCAGTCCTCTTCGAGAACAAAGGACAACAACCAACCAAGAATGATTACTTTCCTTTCTAGATATTCAATAGTGCTTCCTTTAATAATACATCATAAAATTTTGCTAGGAATTGAATTAATTGATTGAGCTATGATTTTCAGGTGCTACTGTCTTCTTTCTTTAAAAAAAAAAATCAGAACATTTTCTTTTCTGCTTTCCTATAATACGATGGGAAATCTCCCATTTCACAGAATCCTTCAAACATTAATGAGCTTACCTTAGTAACCACATAGTCAATCTAGTTTTTCCAAGCCAATCAAGAGCAACTAGATGTGCTCCTATTATCTCTTGTTATAGCTCGGGTATCAACTTTCTCTTAGCCATTTTTGGGTTCTACATTTCTAGGCCAAAAGGCATGCTTCTCTGCAGAAAAGCAAAATAACAATTACGTAGCAATGTCTTCTAATCATCGTTTGTTACCACCATATTTTATAATCAGAGCAACACCAATCCATTCTCTGCTCCTCCTCTTCTCTCTCATATAGCTTAAAAAAACAAAACAAAACAAAACACTTTCCTGCCCTATTTTTCCCGTGTCCATTTCAACTCATTCTTAATTTTAATACTCCTGACATTATTCTAACAAAACTATGCCATGTTCCTCTATTCATCCCCTCCTACTTGGCCATACTGATATCTTCTGCACATGTAGGTTAAATAAATTTAATTCAGTTGGTGAGTTCTCTGGGCATCCACATTAACTAACCTCTTTAAACAATGCCTTCTTCCCACCATAATTGCAAATATTTTCCTTTGCATCATCAGAATTTTATTCTTAAGAGGTTTCTATCAATCCAGGGCTGACTTCTCTGTAACATCTTTGGCCATGAGACCTCACCCTTGATTCCTTTGAACTCTTTAAAATAGATTCTACTAAAATCTAGGGGTTAGGTCGTAACATCTTAGGCTTTCTATTTATTTTGCAAACTCTAAAATGTAATGGTTAATTCTCCCCAAATTTTTCATTTCCCCCCCAACAACTTCTTGCTAAGAACCACATGCAAAATAAAAATTCTCTTCATTAGCTCAACTAGATTTGGAATGATAAAATTATCTTTAGGGAAGTCAGGAAATTATGAGGTCCTTGATTTGGGGGCTGTCATTTTGAGCCATGGCCCAGAAATCTAAATTCTATTTTCAGATGCCAGTTTCAGTTGTTCACTGCTTAAATCTTTCTTTTTCTCCTGAATCTCTTGCCTTTTATTGAAAATTCCTTCCTGTTGTTCAGTTTTTTGCCTAGGATATAATAATCTTAACAACATAAGTAATTGCTTAGTGACAGTTGTTTCAACTTTTGATTACAGTTATCTTTGTGTGTGCAGAACGCCCCATACCAATTATAGTGCAAGTTCCTTATAAAACTTGCATTATACTTTACCATTGTATACCCATTGTGCAGCACAAGTCTTTGCACATGGTAGGAGTACAATACATGTTTGCTGAAAGAAAAAAAACTTCCTATTAGAATTCTGAAAGTGGAATGGGTAACTGGGGAGATACTATGTTCCCTTTTAGTCATGTACAAAAATATGACCATGTATTAGAGATCTTGTAAGGAGTTATTCTGTCGGCAAAGGACCGTATCTTCATAGCCTTACAAGGGCTGTCAGAAGTCACCTTGTACAATACCCTAATTTTACAGATAAAAAAACTAATGTTGAAAGAGGTTATTCTTTGTTCATGGTTGTACATCTAGTATGTATCAGACGTAAGACTAGAGCCCATGCTTTCCAGAGCCCTGATCCATCAGTCTATCCACTATGTTTTCCTGCCTTTCATCACAGTGCCTTCTGTACCCAGGTGCCTTTTGTACTATATACAGTATCTAAGAAATGTTATGATTTCTCTTTCTCTGGCAAGATTAATGCAAATCTCTGTAATACAACAATTGAAGTCAAGACAATAAACTAAATTATTCCCCAAAGTTCTTTTCAGTATACCATTCTATTGGATATTATGATTCTTGAACCTTTCCTATTAAAAACATTCATACTTTAGGATACTATCAAAATATGTAATCCAATTACAAGGAAAAACTAACCTCAGTAATTATACTACAAATGAGAAAGGATAACCGAGATGAGAGGGTACAATGCTGACAACAATGTATGGGCAATCTGATTAAAAGTGTAAGTATTTTAACTGAATTATAAATACATTTGGATGTGACCTCTTCTTTTCTAAAGTATTCTCTGGTGTTTTGTGGTTATTTTGGATTCTTATCTTCATTAGAATAAAAAAAAATCAGAATGAAATAGATGGCAGGAAAATAACTTACAATATATTAAGTTAACTGGCTAGGGCTAAGACCTTCAGTCTTAGATGTATATTCAGTTGGCAATATTTGTGTTCTTTTTTTAAAAAAAAGAATTATTTTGCTGAGAAGTGACAAAGCAGAAAGATGATTTTCTACTGATTCAGGTAGGGTTAATCTTTATAAAAGCTTTCATAGCTAGGGTATTTATTAATGAGGCACTGGACAAAAATATCAGGAAATGACTTATATACTTCATGGGTTGTGAATTCCTAAAGTATATTTCACTTTCTCCATCTGGGGAGAATATCTCATTTTATTAATGCATTAAAAACTTAGATACATTTTATTGCAGTAATTTGTACAGCAAGTCTAAGTGCCTCTATTTGTAGCAAGATGATAATAAAAGAAAAGCTTGTAATTTTCTAGATAGCAATAAATGAATAGCATAGCACACAAATGCTTGGCTATTTTGTTGTTATTTGTTTATAATACTTTCCAGTCTTAGATCTACAATAAAAGAACCCCCCAAGAATTTGCTGATCAACACTTGTCTATTTAGGTTATACTCCTCAAACCTTATATTCTCAAGGTAGATGTATATGGCCAAAGTTGAAGTTGAAAGATTAATAAAAATCTTGAAAGTGTAGGTACCTATATGGATAATTCATTGTGAAAACTCCAATATTGTCTCAGCAATCTAGATAATTCAAACAAAATCCAATTATTGTGTTTTACTCTTTCCCCCCTTCGCATTTAGACAGTTCTCTGATTTTTTTTGCATTACATATATAGCTGCTATAAAACTTTTGAACAGTTTAAAAAAAACCAAAATTTGTTTTCATCACTTTCAGGATATATTTCCCAAAATTAAATTACTGGGTCAAAAGGACATTTGAGGGGCAATTTTTACTGCACACTGGCTGATTTTTCTTTATAAAGGTCTTTTAAGTATTCGATTTCACTAGCAATGGATAACTCAATTGTGGCTTTTCTTTCTGACTATGTAGATATCTGTAGCACCAGAGAATCTAGCTAGACACATTTATCTCCTAAAAATGAAACTCATCTCTCCCCATCTATTACTTATATTATTTTTTTTAAAGCAGAGCTCTCCCTCACACTCTGTGGTCTTTAGCTATCCCCAAGTTCAATGTGAGATATTTTAGGTCTGAGGTGTTAATCACTCTGGGACTTCAACACTCCAGAGCGTAGTCTAAACCAGATTAAAATAAAAATTATTTAACAAAATAGATTTAAAAATACAGTATTATAGAGAATTAATAAGTAGTTTTTTAAGTCAATATACAGCAAATCCTGATCTTTATGTATGGTTTATTTTGAGTTTGACACCTCTGTTTTGAATAATTTGTTGTACAAATAACACCTTGAGTCCATATTCTGTGGATTCTCTCTTATAGACAATGGAAGAATCATAAATCACATAGTAAATTGTTTAATTAAAACAGAATAGAAAAGTAACATTGTTAAATAAACAGGCAACAAAATCATTCTTAGTGCTCCTAAGAAAAATGATGATCTCCATGGCCAAGATTATATTCTTGCCATCCTGTGTCTTCCTTCTTTAAACCAGCTATTCCTATTAGTGCAATTTTTGTATACAACCACAAATATTCAAAGATTCAGATGTCTTAGGGCTTCCCTCACTGAATGCTTGCCTCTTAAATTCTATCTGTTTTGTAATTCCTATTACACTTTAGAATTCATGAAGCCAGGAATCACAATTTGCACTGTCATTCAACTATATACCCCAAAACCATAGATGAAACTAGGTAGTTTGCTTAGCTCACTTATTCAATTGCTTCTTTATATTTTGTTGAATGCATTTTCACATTTAACCAAAAGTAAGGGCAGCGAGCAATGTAGGATCTTTTGCTGTGTTTGTTTTAGTATAATCAAATGCCTCTGATTAAATAATGTGATTAAAGAAGATCTTCCCCACCCATTAATGGGCCTGAGAAGATTTGTAGGAGGGCCCATGCCTCTTGTTAATGAGGCAGTGGTTCTCAAAGGTTGTGATGCCCTCTGGCCACAAAAATGCATAAATACTCAGGTGAAGTTTTACTTTGGGGCTTAATTTCTGGAAGAAGCTTTGTGTGCCAGGTGAGACTCTGGGAAGCAGCTTAGCAGCCAATCACCCTCTCCCTCCCCCAAATAAACAGAGGTGTTGGTGCTTCCCTCTCTGTTATCTATGTATGGATGTAATAGTCAGACAGCTGGATCTGGCTGTTGATATATGATGTATATATTACTTATATGTCAGACAATTGGAAGCATGTCTGTTGATTTTGATTTCTTTGTATTTTCTCTGAAGTTTAGAGTGCTGACATTTTTTCCCCTGAATTAAGTGAATGATTCATGGGCTTGATTAAAGTGATTGTTGACCCCTTGAAAGTGGCTTTCTTTTAGAAATACAAATCTAAGAACCTGTGATAGCAGGCCCTCCTGCGTATGTCTTGGTGCCTGCTTTTGCTCCAAAGGCTGGAGATTATGTTACTTAATCTTATAAAATAGCTCAATGTTGGTTGCTTAAGATGACATTTTATATATTTTCTTTCATTTCATTGTGTTGCACTTAATAACTTCACATCCTCTTGTGCTCTATTAAATAACTCTCCTGTGTTTGAATTCTTGTACTCTTCATAGTATGTTCCAACTTAGGCGTTAAATACAGCTTGTTTTTGATGTGTGTTCATCCTTCATTGCCAAAGAAGACCATGCCATCAGAGAAATAATGGCATGACTTGCACTCGACTTTAAGTGAGGGAGGGCTGTGCAGGTCACCAATCTACCTTCTCCTCCAGAGCCATACGAATCCAGTGACCAGATATTCATCAGGATAACTGGAGATGACCCAAGATGAGGCAACTGGGGTTAAGTGACTTGCCCAAGGTTACACAGCTAGTGAGTGTCAAGTGTCTGAGGTTAGATTTGAACTCAGGTCCTCCTGACTCCTGTACTGGTGCTCTATCCACTGCACCATCTAGCTGCCACTGCTTGTTTTTGATAAAGCTATATGGATTCATAGTGATCACCATTTCTCTGTCTGGATATTCACAAACCATTCTTATAGTTTCACAGTCTAGAATTTTGTCAGGGGAAGTATAGCCAGAATCATACATCAGGCCCTCAAAGCAACACTCTGTTCTCAAAAAACTCCATATTGTATTAACTTGCCATTATTTATAATTATAAAACATTTTTTAAAAAATTTATTTATTGGGGCGGAGCCAAGATGGCGGAGTGAAAGCAATGACTCACCTAAGCTCCTGGACAAACTCCTCTGGATATCTCTGAAAGGAGAATCTGACCAAACTTTGGAGGTGTGGAATCCAGTGGGTAATAGACTTGGACAGATTCGGAGCCCAGGTTAGACTGGAAGGTCCACGGGAAGGATCTGTTCCGCGGGGGTAAGCCCCCAGTGCACAGTGCAGCACAGTCAGTGCAGCAGGGCGGAAGGGACCTGAGAAGCCCGAGAGTGGTGGGCGAAACCAGCGGAGCAGGAGACAAGCCAAACTGAGCTGGTGAGAGCCGCTGAGCGCCAGATATCAGCGCAGCAGCCCTTGAAACCTTCAGCCTGAAGACTAAACTTCGATAAATCCTGGATCAGAGGGAACAGCAGAAGGGGGCAAATAGTCTCATAACACCAGAGGCTAGAAAAATAGCAAAGGGGGATTCTTCCTACTGTGGAGGAGGTGATCTGGAAGGACAGATGACCCAGGGCAGAGAAAATTCGCACTGAGATCCAGGCAAGCCTCAGTGCCGGGAGACAAGCCCCACGAGGGGCGGGAACACACATTAGCATCTAGCCATGCCCCAGCCCTTTAGGGGAAAAGGGAAGACAATAGGGAAGCTGGGATCACCATCCCCTGACCTTGCCTTTGCCTCAGGTCAGCTGAGGAGATCTCCTGAGACCAGACCACCCCTCCCACACACCTAACAAGCTAACCCCAGGGTTGATCTGGGAAACAAAAAACAAAAACCTGCTTTTAACCTCGACACACATCAGCTCAACACAAAGATCTCTACCTTCTGACTGAAAGAACCAGAAGCTACAACACTCAGCCAACATCATGAATCGGAAAAAGCAGACGAAAAGTGAAAAAACCATAGAATCTTTCTATGGGGATAAGGACCAAAACACAAACACCAAAGAGGTCAGAGCTGAGACTGTACATCCATCTGAAACCTCAGAAGGGACTATGAATTTCTCACAAGCTCAACTAGATTACCTGGAACAGCTGAAGAAGGAAATAAAAGAAAAACTGGACAATGATTTTAAAATTATAAAAAAAGAATTCACTGATGAGAACATCACTCTGAAAAGGAAAATTGAACAAATGGAAAAGGAAGTTCAAAAATTAACTGGAGAAAATAATTCCCTAAAAGGAAGAGTTAATCAAACGGAAAAGGAAACCCAAAACCTAATTGGGAAAATTGATCAAATGGAAAAGGAAACACAAAACCTAACTGGGAAAATTGGTCGAATGGAAAAAGAAGTACAAAAATTAAATGGAGAAAATAGCTCCTTAAAGGGAAAAATTGGTCAGATGGAAAAGGAGATGCAAAAGTTAACTGAAGAAAACAATACGATGAAGATTAGAATTGGGCAAGTAGAAACTAATGACTCAATGAGGCAACAAGAATCAGTCAAACAAAATCTAAAGAATGAAAAGATAGAAGAAAATGTAAAATATTTAATTGGAAAAACAACTGACCTGGAAAACAGATCCAGGAGAGAAAATTTAAGAATTATTGGCCTGCCAGAAACCCATAATGAAGAAAAGAGTCTGGACAATATCTTCCAGGAAATCATCAAGGAAAACTGCCCAGAAGTACTAGACCCAGAGGGCAAAATAGTCATCGAAAGAATCCACCGTTCCCCTCCCGAAAGGGATCCCAAACTCAAAACCCCAAGAAATACCGTTGCCAAATTCCAGAACTATCAAGTGAAGGAGAAAATACTACAAGCAGCCAGAAAGAAACAATTCAAATATCAAGGACATACAGTCAGGATCACACAGGACCTTGCAGCTTCTACATTAAAAGATCGAAAGAATTGGAACCCAATATTCTGTAAGGCAAAGGAGTTGGGACTTCAACCGAGGATCAACTACCCAGCAAAGTTCAGCATAACATTTCAGGCAAGGAGAAAGTCATTCAATGAAATAAGGGATTTCCAGAGCTTCCTGACCAAAACACCAGAACTCAATAGACAATTTGACCTTCAAATGCAGGTCTCCAGAGAATCATAAAAAGGTAAACAGGGGGGAAAAAACAAAAACAAAAACTTGCTACTCAATTAGGGCAAACTGTTTACCTCCCTATAAGGGAAAATGATACCTGTTAATCTTGAGAACTGTGCAGCTATTATGATAAAAGGGATATATGTAGAGGGAACGGGTATAAAGTAAATGATGTCATGTCAAAAATGTGATTTAAGTATGAGAAGGGATTGTAATAGGAGGTGTGAAAAGGGGGAAGCAGAAAATGACAAATTATATCACAGGAAGAAGTACAAAACTATAGTAGAGGGAAGGAGGGGAGGGAGATGAGCATTGTTTGAGAGGTACTCTCATCTGATTTGTTCAAAGGAGGGAACAATAATCTTAAGTAGATAATCCTAACTAGCTCTATAGGTAGTAGGAGGGGAAGGGGGAAGAAAGGGGAGGGTGGCTAAAAGGGAGGAAAGAAGCAATAAGAGTAAAGGGGAGTAAAAGGGAGGGGGGCTAAAAGAAGGAGGGGAAGGCTGCAGGAGGAGGGGGAGAAAAGTGAATACTATTGAGGAGGGGAAGGGAGACAGGAGAGCTAAAAGCACAAATGGTGGGAAAGAAGTTGGAGGGAAATACACAGATTGTAATCATAACTGTGAATGTGAATGGAATGAACTCTCCCATAAAACGGAGAAGGATAGCAGAATGGATTAAAAGCCATAATCCAACAATATGCTGCTTACAAGAAACCCATTTGAAATGGGGGGATACACATAGGATAAAGGTCAAAGGATGGAGCAGAATATATTGTGCTTCAGCTCATGTAAGAAAGGCAGGAGTAGCAATCGTAATCTCAGACAAAGCAAAAGCAGAAATAGATCTAATCAAAAGGGATAAGGATGGAAACTATATCCTGCTAAAAGGCACCATAGACAATGAAGCAATATCATTACTAAACATGTATGCTCCAAGTGGTATAGCATCCAGATTCTTAGAGGAGAGGTTGGGGGGGTTGAAGGAAGAAATTGATAGCAAAACTATACTAGTGGGGGACCTCAACCTCCCCCTCTCTGAACTAGATAAATCCAACCTCAAAATAAACAAGAAAGAGGTTAAGGAGGTAAATAAAACTCTGGATAAGGTAGATATGATAGATCTTTGGAGAAAATTAAATGGGAATAGAAAGGAATATACCTTTTTCTCAGTGGTACATGGAACATTTACAAAAATTGACCATGTCCTAGGACATAAAAATCTCACAATCCAGTGCAGAAAGGTAGAGATAATCAATGCATCCTTTTCAGATCATAATGCATTAAAAATCACATGTAATAAAAGGCCATGGAAAGAGAAACCAAAAATCAACTGGAAACTAAATAATCTAATTCTAAGGAAGGGTTGGGTTAAAGAAGAAATCATAGAAACAATCAACAATTTCATTCAAGAGAATGACAATAGTGAGACAACATACCAAAACTTATGGGATACTGCAAAAGCAGTTATTAGGGGAAGTTTTATATCTCTGAATGCCTACATAAATAAAATAGAGAAAGAGGAGATCAATGACTTAGGCTTGCAGTTGAAAAAGCTAGAAAAAGAACAAATTGAAAATCCCCAAGTAAATACCAAATTAGAAATACTGAAAACCAAAGGAGAGATTAATAAAATTGAAATTAAGAAAACTATTGAATTAATAAATAAAACCAACAGTTGGTTTTATGAAAAAACAAATAAAATTGATAAACCTTTGGTCAATCTGATTTAAAAAAAGAAAGAAGAAAATCAAATTACTAATATTAAAAATGAAAGGGGTGAACTCACCTCCAATGAGGAGGAAATTAAAACAATAATTAGAAACTATTTTGCCCAACTTTATGCCCACAAATTCGATAATCTAAACGAGATGAATGAATATTTTAAAAAATACAAATTGCCCAGATTAACAGAAGAGGAAGTTGAATACTTAAACAACCCCATCTCAGAAAAAGAAATTGAACAAGCCATCAATGAACTCCCTAGGAAAAAATCTCCAGGGCCAGATGGATTCACAAGTGAATTCTATCAAACATTTAAAGAACAGTTAATTCCAATACTATATAGACTATTTTTGAAAATTGGGGAAGAAGGAGTCCTCCCAAATTCTTTCTATGATACAAATATGGTTTTGATACCCAAACCAGGAAGAGACAAAACAGAGAATGAAAATTATAGACCAATCTCCCTAATGAATATAGATGCAAAAATTTTAAATAAGATTTTAGCAAAACGAATACAGCATCTTATCACGCGATTAACACATTATGATCAGGTAGGATTCATACCAGGATTACAGGGCTGGTTCCATATTAGGAAAACTATTAGCATTATCGATCACATCAACAACAAAGCTAACAAAAACCACATGATTATCTCAATAGATGCAGAAAAAGCTTTTGACAAAATACAACACCCATTCCTACTAAAAACACTGGAGAATGTAGGAATAAAGGGAACTTTCCATAAAATAATAAGCAGTATCTATCTAAAACCTTCAGCAAGCATTATATGCAATGGGGATAAGCTAGAAGCATTCCCAATAAGATCAGGGGTGAAACAAGGTTGTCCATTATCACCACTATTATTCAATATGGTACTAGAAATGTTAGCTGTAGCAATTAGACAAGATAAAGATATTCAAGGAATAAGAATAGCCAAAGAAAAAACTAAGTTATCACTCCTTGCAGATGATATGATGATTTACCTAGAGAATCCCAGAGATTCAAGTAAAAAATTACTTGAATTAATAAACAACTTTGGCAAAGTTGCAGGGTACAAAATAAACCCACACAAATCTTCTGCGTTCCTATATATTAGCAACAAAGTCCAACAGCAAGAGATAGAAAGAGAAATCCCATTTAAAGCTAGGGTAGACAGTATAAAATACTTAAGAGTCTACCTGCCAAAACAAACCCAGGGATTATATGAACACAATTACAAGACACTTTTTGCACAAATAAAGTCAGATTTAAGTAAGTGGAAAAACATTAGTTGCTCATGGGTAGGCTGTGCTAATATAATAAAAATGACAATTCTACCTAAATTAATATACTTATTTAGTGCCATACCAATTAAACTATCAGACAATTATTTTCTAGAGCTGGATAAAATAATATCAAAATTCATTTGGAAAAACAAAAGGTCCAGAATATCAAAGGGACTAATGAAAAGAAATGCTTGGGAAGGTGGCCTAGCGCTACCAGACCTCAAACTGTACTATAAAGCAGCAATTATCAAAACCACTTGGTATTGGCTAAGAAACAGAGAGGTAGACAAGTAGAATAGACTTGGCACTCAAGATGCAGTACGCAAGGAATATAGCAACCTTCTGTTTGATAAACCCAAGGACCCCAGCTTCTGGGATAAGAACTCATTGTTTGACAAAAATTGCTGGGAAAACTGGATAACAGTGTGGCGGAAATTAGGCATAGACCCATACCTGACACCGCACACAAGAATAAAGTCCAAATGGGTACATGATTTAGGTATAAAGATTGATACCATGAATAAACTGGAGAAGCAAGGAATAGTGTATTTATCAGATCTATGGAGAAGGGAAGAATTCTTTACTAAAGGAGAGATAGAAAGCATTATGAAATGCAAAATGGATAACTTTGATTACATTAAACTGAGAAGTTTTTGCACAACCAAACCCAATGCAACCAAAATCCAGAGGGATGTAGTAAATTGGTAAAGAATTTTTACAGCTAAGCTCGGGGATAAAGGCCTCATTTCTAGAATATATAGAGAACTGACTCATATGTATAATCATACAAGTCATTCCCCAATTGATAAATGGTCAAAGGATATGAACAGGCAATTTTCGGAGGAAGAAATTAAAGATATCTATAATCATATGAAAAAATGTTCTAAATCACTATTGATTAGAGAGATGCAAATCAAAACAACTCTGAGGTACCACATCACACCTATAAGATTGGCAAACATGACAGAACAAGAAAATGATAAATGCTGGAGAGGATGTGGGAGAGTTGGAACACTAATTCATTGTTGGTGGAGCTGCGAGCACATCCAACCATTCTGGAGAGCAATTTGGAACTATGCCCAAAGGGCTACAAAAATGTGCATACCCTTTGACCCAGCAATATCACTACTAGGACTATATCCCCAAGAGATCATAAAAATGGGAAAGGGTCCCACATGTACAAAAATATTTATAGCAGCACTCTATGTAGTTGCCAAAAACTGGAAGTCAAGGGGATGTCCATCAATTGGGGAATGGCTGAATAAATTATGGTATGTGAATGTAATGGAGTACTATTGTGCCATCAGAAATGATGAACAAGAAGACTTCAGAGAGGCCTGGAAGGACTTATATGACCTGATGCTGAGTGAAAGGAGCAGAACCAGGAGAACTTTATGCACAGCAACAACCACAGTGTGTGAGAGTTTTTTCTGGTAGACTTGGAATTTTGTAATAACGCAAAAACTTCTTATAAAAAAAAAAAAATCCCAAAGGTGGTTCTCAAGGCAAAATGCCTTCCACACTCAGAGAAAGAAATATGGAAGTCATTCACAAAATGTAGCAGATCATGTTTGTGTATGTGTATGTGTTTGTGTATCAGGTTTTGATTTGTTATATGATTTCTTTCATTTATTTTAGTCTGACTACATAGCATGACTATAGTGAAAATATACTCAATAGGAAAGTATATGTAGAACCTATACAGAATTGTGTGCAGTCGTGAGGAGGGAGGGGGTTAGTGAGGGGTAGGTGTGGGGGGGATAAAATCTCAATTGTATGGCAGTGATTGTTAAACATTAAAAAATAATAATAAAAAAAAGAAAGAAAAAAAGAAATAAAATAAAAAAATAAAATGATTAACAGAAATAAAAATTTATTTATTATAAAGTTTATTGACATTCTTTCCTTTCTCTGAAAATAATGCTTTTTAGGTTTCCCACTACTTTGCTATTGTTAAAAATTTTTAAGTTGGTTAGAATATTTCTCTCTTTTCTTGCTTTTAATGCCCTACGTAAAGATGGATAAAGTCATTGTATGGATTAGTTTGAGGGAATTATATATACTCCAATTTACCAAACATTTAGCAAGTGCCTATTTTGTACAAAGCAAGAAATTTCATTTTCCAGCATTATTTGTTTCCTCAATTTTTCCTTTTTCATTAAGGTTAGTTTGATTTGGTAGTGCAGGAGATATTTTCCCTAAGGTAAATATATGTCAGGGAAAAGTGATAAAAAATAATTTTGCATTAATTGTCTATAACTTAGTCTGATACAAACACAACACTACAGAAATTTTTTTCAAAATCAGGAGGCTACTGGCTTCAACATTAAAATTACTTTTCATCCTTTCATCTGCCACTAGGATGATGGAGGAGTTTGAGGAGGTCCATGCATTCCCTCCTTGAAAATTACTAGTATCTGCTTTTAAAAAATAACTAGCATTAATATGTACCAAGCCCTGTACTCAGCATTTTACAAATATTATCCTATTTGATCCGCACAACAACACTGGGAGGTAGGTGCTGCTGTTGTCCCCACTTTACTATTGAAACTGAAGCAAACAGAGGTTAAATGACTTGCCCAGGATCACACAGCTGGTGTCTGAGGCCACATTTGAATGCAGGACCTCCTGACTCTAGGTCCATTATTCCTCAGCTGCTATAAATCTTCAAAGATTTGTGGTCCAATTCCAATGCATTAATTGTTAGGATAGAATTTCCTTTGGGTGCTATTACTTGGGACTATTACTATGATTATTAGGAATTGTGATGATTTAATCTGTATTGATAACACTAGAACAGCAACTCAAGAATGGACATCATCATTCATAGTATGGGCTTATCTTAGAGGCTATAACCTTCCAGGCGGCAATAGCCATTCCGGCAATCCAGACATAATCGGCGGCCGAGTACTGTAATTGATTTCCTGTAGCCTCAAACTGCCCTGTTCCTGTAAATTGCTGATAAGCCTGGGGGGCCTGAGCCCCCAGCCCACTGGTAGTGCTCTTTACCTTCTGAGAAAATTCTGACACCCAAATCACATTCTGCCCAGGGGTAAGGCAGGCTCTGGCTAAGCTCTTCCAGTCATTAGGAGTCAGAATGAACTGACCACTGAGAGTCTCAAGCATGGCTATGACAAAGGGTGAATTGTGGCCGTGCTTGGTACAAGCCTCTTTGAGAGTCGCTACTCTCTTCCACTCTATGGGTATGTGGCTCCTCCGAACCCCACCGGGGACACTGGGGTCTGCTATTTCTACCACAGGGAATGTCCCTACATCTTCTCCATTCTCTATGGCCTTTCGTATTCCCTTTTCCAAACTGGACTGTGGCCCTGGACTGTCTGACCAATGGAGCATGCTATAAGGAGGCACAGAGGGAAGACACGGTGTATGCTCCCTTGCCTCGCCTTTCCCATCTGCTAGATGGAGCTCCAAACCTATTTTTTCTCTACACTCCTTAACTTTCTGCTTGCCAGGGTTCTCCCCTCCCCTCTCTCCGCTTCCACTCTCATTCCAATCCCTCCCTCGTCTCTCCGGGCCTTCCAAAAGGCTTTTAATCACACCGAATATCAGGAAATCTAAATCCTCCAGCTCCCCGGGGCATTGTTGTTCATAAGCGGTCATTTGTTCTCCGACTGCTCCTCATCTTTCTCTTGATATTCCGGTCTGCTCGAGCCAGGGAGAGACCTTCCAAATCCTTTTACAAAATTCTCGGAGGTCGTTTAACTCTATAGTGACCCCCGCCTCCCTGCATTCCTTGTAAAGTATCTTAGCCCAGACCTCCTGTTCCTCTGGCTTTATTACTGGCAATTGATTCCCCATCCCTGCCCTTTTCCCATGGGTGTGGGAAGCTACTCACTCTTTCTCTCCTTCCGAATCTAGGATTCGGGACTCGCGTCTTTCACAGCCCCTTCCGGGTGTCCCAACCACCCAGGATATCTGCACTTGTCCCTGTTTGGAATGCGCCAACTGCCAGGCCTAGAGGCCTGAGGGCTACCCGAGTCTTACCTTACCTATCGCAGGTCTTTGGCTGGCCAAACCGGATAAAAGTATGAGAGAAGAGACTTTCCAGAGTCGAACAAGGGTTAGGCTTTATTCAGGGTCTTGGTTACATGTGCAGGGGGAACTCTTCCTTAGGAGAGCGAGAAATCTCCCAAGGAAGCAAAGATCTTACAGTAAGAGAATGAAAGCAGAAGTGGAAGTGGGGAGAGAGGGGAGAGGGAAGAAAGAAGAGAGGAAGAGGGAAGAGGGGCCTTCTGTCCTGTAAGGGCCCCTCAGCGCTAAGAGAGCCTTCAGGCTTTCCTGACCCTACTTAAGCTCTCCCGCCACATAGTTTGCACCTGAATACCGTGCCTGTTAGATAACAATAGGTGTGCTCAGATCTGGGCCAATCTCAAGGGCGGGGATGCTCTCTCCCAGCACTTTTCTCACGGGAAGAGGCGGAAATGCACGAGATAGCCTGGGTCTCACACCTCAATTCCCTGCTGTTCCCTGGGGGGCCTCATGAGAACTCTAAGGTTTAGAAGTCCTCACCTTTACCCGCCCGAGACTGTCCACATGGAACTGAGCTTATACCCCCAACAGGCTTACAGATTTAGACATGAAAGTTACTTTAGCAGATAGCTAGTACAACTTTCCTGTTTTACTGGTAAAGGTCAGATAGCAATACCCAAACCTCCATATTATTTTAACCTTCTATTCAGTAAAATTCTAAAACTGTTTTTAAAAATTTAGCCCAATGAGGATAAGGATTTGCCCAAGGTAACAGTCATTTTTTTTTTTAAATTTTCCATATAACAAATTTTTAATGAATGCAAACAAATCTATGTTGTGTCAAAAGAGTACGGGATTTGGAGGACCTGGGTTCAGATTCTGACTGCTTCTTACCTGTATGACCTTGGGCAAGTTATTTTACCACTTGGGCCTCAGTTTTCTCATCTATAAAACATGGGAATTAGATTAAATGGTCTCTAAGGTCCTGTCCAGCTCTAAAGTCCTCTGATCCTGTGACTTCTTCCCTTCTTTGAAAGAATACCAAAAGAATACCAATTCAGTGTGCTATTATAAATCCTTCTTCCTGAAATGTGTCTATTTTTTGTACCTTAATCCTCTTACATCTTAACTGCAGTAGCCTTTTCTCTGTATTTCTCTTACTTCTTAAAGTATATAAGGCATCTCCTTTTTAAACCACTTATGTATTTTGTAAATTCTTCTCACCATCTGAGTCACAAATGTTGTTCAGGCATGTGTAATTCTTCGTGACCGTGTGGACCATTCTGTCCTTGGGATTTCCTTAGCAAAGATACTGGAATGGTTTCCCATTTCTTTCTCAACTGGATTAAGGAAAACAGAGGTTCAATGACTTCTTCATGATCTCACAGGTAGTGTTTGAGACTAGATTCGAACTCAGATCTTCCTGACTCCAGGCCTAGTGCTCTATCCATTGAGCCACTTTCTAGTCACTTCTGAGACATCAGTAAAGATCAAACAGATGAGCAAATATCTATAGAGCACATTTTGTTTAACTTTATGGAGGGAATTGGATTTGTACTTTATCATTATGCAGGGGTTCATCAATATCCATAAGTAGCTTGTATTTTTCTGACCATGACATGATTTGAAAGTGGTGTGTGATCAGTAATTTTTAAAACAAATACTTCACTGGGTTACTTCTTTGTTGCATCCTTTTATCTTCATTAAATCTCCATTAAAATGGGAGAATTATAGAGGCAGAAATGCTCCTCCATATTAACACAGAGCTGTTTACCAGAAATGCAAAACAGGGAAAATGTAGCTTCCAGGGCTCAACATTTCCTTCCCAGATTTTTCTTTTCATCAAGGAACCAGAATTTCTAGTTAAGAGATGGAGGCATTAGTTCATGTGAGATAGAAATTGAGGGAAGCTGGCACCTCTCTTCCCTTTTTGCTTCCATTGTCCTGGTGATAAAATATAAAACCATGTCCATATGTTAATTTTTTTTTCAATTTTGAAAAATACCCCGATTTCAATACTTTCTGTTTTAATCACTTATAGGCTAGAATTTAATCACATTTTTCAGCGTTAAAGCAATAGTATTTTGATCTGCTAAATGTATTTGAGATTTCTTACAAAAGGCCAAGTATTTAGAAATCACTTTAGAAATGGCAATCGTCTCATTTTTCTTTTCAGATATCATGTTTGGGTTTGATTTAAAATCTGCTTCACAATCTGTACATTGGTAATGATTCTCTCCTCACTGGACTTTAGGAAATACTCACTTTTCAGCTTTCTTATATATTTGAGCTTCAGTGTGGAGAATGCTTATTTGTACATGTTATATTCCATTACTAGACTGTACACAAAATGAGGGCAGGGACCTTGTTTTATTTGCTGTTTCAGGGCCAAACACAGCAGTGCTCTGCCAGCAACAGTCTCTTAATCAGTGTTTGCAGAAGCTGAAAATGAGCACTTAGCACAGTGCTTGGCACATAGTAAGCCTTATGTAAATGCTTATTCTTTCCCCCCCCCCAGAAATTGAAGTTTCTATCTACTTTGATTAATTCTATTCAAGTATATCCTGCTCAATTTCTTGTCTAAACTGTACTTGCACTGATGCTCAGGTATCTAAACTAGCTGAAATGCAGAAAGATTTAGGAGAGCCACAATGCCACTGGCATGGTCCTTCATCAGCATTAAGTATCTTTGCATAAGTTTTGGTAATCGCCAGCATGCAAATTAGTAGTTGATAATTTGTACTTTACCTTTTAAAGTACTTTCACATCCATTGTGGAAAATGATCCTGACAATAGCCCAGTGGGGTAGAAAGAGCAAAGATGATTCTTTTTTTATTTTTTCTTTTTATTTTATAGGAGAATAAACCAGGGCTCACACAATTTAAGTACCATTTCACACAATTTCTTCATCTGTAGAATGAGGACACTGGATTCATTGGCCTCTAAGGTCCCTTCTAGCTCCAAATGTAGAATCCTAGGATCCTTTTATCCTATAAATTGTGGAATAGGGACCATGACCTATTCCCTGTCTTCAAGAAAATTACAGTCTAGTTTACAGAACAAGAAAATTGTCACAATTCACACTGTTATTGTTGTTCAGTTGTTTTCCACTCATGTATGACTCTTCATGACCCCATTTGGGGTTCTCTGGGCAAAGATAATGGAGTGGTTTGCCATTTCCTTCTCCACCTTATTTTACAGATGAGGAAACTGAGGCAAACAGGGTTAAGTGATTTGACAAGGGTCACCCAGTCAATAACTGTTTTGTTTTTTTTTTAACTCAAGAAGATGATTCTTCCTGACTCCAGGCCAGGCTCTTCATCCTCTGTAAAATCTAGCTATCTAAGAAAATATAAACAAGATATTTTAAGTAATAGTACTGGGCACTAAATGATGAGATGGCAAATATACATAAAGTGAAAATAATGAGTTCTTAGGAAAGGAGAAACTATTGTCACCTGCATCATGCAAGGAGTAGAAACTTGCTGATTGTGATGAAGAAAACATGTTTTAAACTAAAGTAAAAACAGCCAATTCCTGTTCCTGGGGAGGATACTTGTTTCCTTACATTTGCTATGTAGCATACTTATGCTTCAGATAAGCAAAAACAATTGGCACTTTAAAAGTATTTTTCTGTACAGTCAAGAATGATTTTTAGCAGTATCAACAGGTCAGTGATATGCGAGGAATATAATAAGAAGTCATTCCCTTAGCCTGATTGCCTATTTAAAATTTTTTATGTATTTTATTCTGAGCTTAACAAATAAAAGCAACATTTCTATAATACAGTAGAATAGGGGGAAATAAAGATGATTGCCCATGAAACTGCAAATTTTGTACAACTTGCTATTCCCAATTCCTTTTAAATCTATAATAACGTTGTCATGTAACTTCCTTTTTTCCCCCTTTCTTTTCTCCTCCATCCCTGGAGATGGTTACCATTGGACACAAATACTATACATGTAAAATCATTCTATACATACTTCAATTTATCAGTTCTTTCTCTTTTGGAGAGCAATCTGGAATTATGCCCAGAGAATTATTGAACTGATTGCCTTTAAACTTTTTTTTTTAATTAACACACATTTTGTCTCTCTTTCCCCCCTCTCCAATTTCTATCACTCACCTGGCCCAAGAAAAGCTTTAAAAGATAAAAAAGATAACAAATATGCACAGTCACACAAGACAAATTCTCACCCTGGTAGTATCCCAAAATGTGTGTCTTGTGTGTCCCGCATTTTAAATCCTATTCATCACTGTCAGATAGTGAGTAGCATTCTTCCTCCTTGATCTTCTAGAATCATAATAGGACATTTCTTGATCAGAATTTGTAAGGGGTCTGGAACTCTTGGATTATCAGGGTCATGATGCCCTCAGGAGAAATCTCTTTGAGACACCATGTCCTTGCATGATTTACGAGATGGACCACCCCTACACAATTACCAACCTTCACAATTATCTTGAGCTAGAATAACAACAGCCAAGCACGAACAGACAGTATTTACAAAACTTTTTGCTTGAATGGAAGTAGAATGGAAGTAGAATTCCTATATATACTCTGATCTAGCTGAGAATAAACGGGAGTGCTTATCATCCTTGCTCCTGCCTCATTCATTCATTCACGCCAGAAAGAAAGATCAGAATTAACAAGAATTCTTAAATCTTTCAAAGTCACTTATTTTATGGTGTTATTGTTATTGTATATATGACTCTTCTGGTACTGTTCATAGCGCTCTGCAGCAATTTATACAAGTCTTTCTTGGTTTCTCTGAAACTGTCAAAAGTATGTTAGTGTCAACACTAACTAAACTAACACTAACTAACTAACTAACTAACATCTCAAGATTTGGTGTGCTCAGGACTGTGAAATGCCAGGTCCTGCCGAAATGAATTTGACTTAAGCCTTCTTTAAGCCAAAGAAAAACAAAATTTATTAAAGATTCACTATACTGGGTAGACTCTTAAGGAGCCCAAGCATTTATGATGCTTGTATTGACAAGCAGGCCAGATAGAATCTGAGTTAGACTGAATCTGAGCTTTTTCATGAAAGAAAGATGGTTCTTACATACAGAACCACTGAGGGAGGGATCTTGAGGTGATCTGGTAGTCTGAGGTGACTGGAGGAGGGGTCCAGGGAGGGTCTTGATGAGAGTGGCCAGTAGACTGGGTAACTAGAGGTTGGACTTCAAGAACCAAGATAATGGGATTAAGGGTGGAAAATAACTGAAGGCTACCTGGAGATAACAGACCTTGGAGGGCTAGAATAGATTCTGGGTAACAGAGATTTGGGTATAGCAAAGATGGAAGGCTTATGACCTGAGGCAAGCACCAGACCAAGTGGGAAGATTCAAGGAGAATTCAAGGGGGATCTCATTAGTAATTGTAGTTTGGGAAGTAATGAGAGAGATCTAAGCAAAGCCTAGACTTCATTGTTGTTACCCAGTTGTTTTCAAATCTTCATAATCCCATTTGGGGTTTTGTTGGTAAAGATACTGGAGTGGTTTGCCATTTCCTTCTCCAACTCCTTTTACAGATGAGGAAACTTGAGGCAAACAGGGTTAGGTGATTTGTCCAGGGTCACACAACTAGTAAATACCTGAGGCCAGATTTGAACTCCTGAAGATGAGTCTTTCTGACTCCATATCCAGTGTTCTCTGTTGAGGTTTAAGGATGATAGGACACCAAAATCATGACACAGGTTCTGCCCAAATGAATTCCACCCAAGTCTTCTTTCAGCCAAAGACAAGGTTTATTAAAACACTGGTCAGGGTGGGCATGATTCTAAAACTCTGCCATGTTGGCCAGACTTATAAGGAACTGAGCACCTTAATGGAGGCAAAATGGATCTTACATACAGAAAGATTGTGGGAAGGATCTAGGAGTGGCCAAGTAGTGTGGGGTGACTAAGAGGCAACAGAGAAGGACCAGGAAGGACCAGGTACTCCAAGTGAACACTGGTGACCTGGGCTACATGGAAGGGGTCTAGAAGAAACTAAGGAGTGGTGGTGTAGGGTGGGTCAGGTATAGATAATGAAAGGGCAGTTAATTAACTGGGAAGGGTTGATTGCCCCAGGCAAACACCAAATTCCTGGGCCACATGGGAAAGTCCAGGGCTTTTCCTTCTTTGGAGTGTAGATCCCAAAGACATGGTCTTTTAAGAGTTCAGATCCCATCCCTATCACTATCATAGACTAAGAATCCCTGCAAAAATTTCCTTGGAGTTGTGTTTTAGAGTTTTTAGAACTCTAGGCCTTAAAACATCACTTGATCCAACCCCCTGATTTTGTTGCCAAGGAAACTCAGGTTGAGTTTTTGAGGGAAGGAACTTGCCCAAGGTCACACAAACAGCGAATGCTACTGTCCTGACTGAAACCCAGATATTTTGCATTCCAGTCTACTATTTTTTTTCCTACTATGCCAGAGTGTAAGACAGATAACAACACTAGCGCACTGAAGGGCTGCAAACATAATTTCACTCTTGATTTGGTCAGACGGCTAAGACAGCTTTGGAGAGGTTAATAATCTTCCTTTATTCTAGTCTGGTCTTCTCAAAGGGGGGTTGCTGATGATAGGAGCACAAACTCCTACAGCATTCCCTAATCACTCTTCTCATAGTGGACAGAGAGAAGGGGGGGCAACTACCCCTAGGTCTAGATGGGGTCAATAGAGGCAGACATAGCTTGTACTTCCCCAAATCCCCTCAAGCCTCAATGAAGGCCAATTGAGCAAACACAGATTCCCACCCCCCAAGCCTTGATGGGGGCTTATCAAGGCACACACAACATTCTAGTTTCTGCATTCAGCCCTAAATGTTCCCCACTCCTTGACCAGTGCCTACCCGTTTCATAGGGCATCAGATAAAGAAGGCTTATTGCCAGCAATAAGGTCACAAGTTTACGTCACCTCATCGCTCTATCTCACTGCACAGCTGCAGTAGATATTTATAATTTAAGCACAAATGTTCATATTATTTATCATTATATAATGCTACGCAAGCATGGTGCAGATGTTTTGAAACATCATTGTGAAAACTCGTATCTAATACCTGGAAATAAGACATTTTTATGGCTACGAAAAGTGGAAAACGGAACTCTGAGAAATAATAACAAAAAATCACTTTATACACAGTAAATCCACCTTACACAGAGTAGCTTATGAAAATATAAGACAGAGGCTCTCAATATTCAGGCATACATGATCATAGGAACACAGGTGTAGGATTAGAAAGAGAACTTAGAGGCCATCTAGTCCAAAACTTCTTTTGACAGATAAGAAAAACTGAGGCCTAGAAACGTTAAATGACCTGCCAAAAATTTCATAGGTAATAAATATTTTATTTATTAAATAATGAAGATTAAATAAATAAATAAAAGTAAGAGTTAGGATTTGAACTTCAGTACCCTGCTTTCCAGTTCAACACTCTCTCCCCTATGTTCCATACAGCTATCTCATTCAGTTCTCTGTCAATTTTTTGGTAATATTGAATGATTTGTGGAGACCACCAGTATATTTGGTTTCCACACTATTTTTTTAAACCATACACCTATTGGTTCTAGATAGAATGGGTTAATAGGCCTAAATGGGCTTGTAAATGGTAGAAATGATCCTCCTACATCCACAGTGATGAAAATACGGAGTATAGTCTTTCAGTTTAGCTTATTTGGTCTCATTTTATGACCGAAATTGTTATTTGGCGGACTAAAAGCTGTTCCAAAGAAGCAAATCATTTTAAATGGAAAGAGAACAGGAAAAAAGATGGAAACCAACAGAAACGGTCTAAAATAAAGTAAAAGACAGAAAGGAAACTAATAGGGAAGAAAATCCCCTGCTGGGAGTCTCTGATGAGCATAGTGGTCCTGCCTTGCTTCAGCTACAACCACTGTTTATAAGATGAAGGATATGAGATTTCACATTGCCTCAGGCTTTGATTTCAGAGAATCTCTGCAATGAGATTGAATGATGGCTGAGTTGCCACATATTATGGTGTTAAAGAACTTTTCCCCTTCATCTACACTTAAAATTTGAGCAGCCGCTGGCTTATTTGAGTTGAGCAGGGTACTCTACATTTGGAAAGCAAGGTGCCAATTCACTTGAGATTATTTTTTTTCATTCCCCTCGTCCTCCCCATTCGGATAGTTTCCAATGTGACTGGTGATGGAGGAGCTGTCACAGACTTGGTTTCCTCATTTTGAACTGGAAGTTACCTTTCACTTGTTACATATGGTGTGGCATAATCCATCGATTTCTTGGGGGTTTTAGTATTGATTCAGTCTAAATTCTATTTATGTTTCCAAATTGCTTAGTTTTCTAACTGGCTTCAATGACAGACATTTAAAACTGGGAGCACAAAGATGTCAAGTGTTATACATATGAAGAATTTAAGGGTTTGAGTTCAACCTATTCTGCCCCCAGTTGTCTGTGTATATATATGTGAAAATGTGCATGTATTTTTGTATGTATATTATATATATACACATATATATATCTGATGCATATATACTGCATATATTATATACACATGTATAATACTTTTTTTGACTTTTAGTAAAATATTTAATTTGGAATAAATGGGAATAATGCATATGAGTATATCTCAGGATTCCTTTTTTTCTGTTGTACACTGGTTTGTAATATTAGATAAAACTAACAAGAGTGATAACAACAATATTTACAGAGCACTTTAATGACAGCCGGGTGGCATTGTCTATAGCATTCTAGACCTGGAGTCAGGGAGACCTGCATTCAAATCCAGCCTCAGAGACTTACTAGCTGTGTGACCCTGGACAAATCACTTAACCCTGTTTGCCTCAGTTTTCCATCTGTAAAATGAACTGGGGAAGGAAATGGCAAATCACTCCAATATCTTTGCCAAGAAAACCCCAAATGGGGTCAGGAAGAAGCAGACACAATTGAAATGAGTGAACAATAACAAAAAGCACTTTAATGTTTGTAAATCACTTCACAAATAGTGCCTCATTTTATCTTTACAATAACCCTGGGAGGTAGGCATTTTTGTTATCCCCATTCTATGAATGAGGAAGGACAGATTTGAAATCAGATCTTCCCCATTCCAGGTCCAGAATCTAGACTATGGTGTCTACAATCCCACTGTATCACATAGTTGTATAACTAGTTAGTTCCATTGCTGCTATACATTTTAGGAAAGGGATATGAAAACAGACAGGGAAACATTCAGTTCAATTCTGCAAACATTAAGTACCAACTGTTTTTTTTTCCTATAAGCAGAGTGGGAGATATGAAGTTTAAATGATGTAGTTCGTACCCTCATGCTCTTATAATCTGATAGTGCTATCTATTATCAGTTGCTTTCATATTTTCAATCCACTGTACTTTAGAAAAGGAGCTAGAAGTCAAAGTTATATTTTTCCCCAAGAAAATACTTCAATAATGGATATGTTCCAGATAAGACCTGTATAGACACTTTTTGAAAAATACAAAAAGTATTATATTAGATCACTAATTAACTATTAATAATATTCCTATATATTTTTAAAGATGAAGTTATCTATAAGGTACATAAAAGAAATAGGTAAAGTAATAACCAGTCATTCTGAATTTTATTTAATAGATTTTCATAGACTATTTTATACAATTATTATCACAATCCTTCATAATCCCTGTTTCATTTTTACTCTAATAAATCAGAAACTGAAGGAACATCTGCTACATTGAGAACATGGAATTCCCCAGAGCTACTTTAGGGAGATTGTGAAGATATCTTTGAGGAGACTTTTGGGGAAACAAAGCCACTTGATGACTTTCTGGATAAATGAGTGCACAACTGTTACTCTTAAAGTATAAGCTTTTAAGTTCCATTTCTTATACTTCCTGCTGCATTCAAGGTTGGGATCAATTTTCTCAAAAAAAATTTTATTGCAGCCTCCAGTTGTTTGAAGGCCTCTTTCTTGCAGCTGGTTGTCATGGTACTCAGATCAGGAATCTCTTTAATCTAAACTTTTATCTTCTGCCTTTCTTTACTCCCATGATCATAACTTTAGAGCCAGAAGGGACCTTTGAGACTATCCATTTTCTCAACATTTATAGTTAAGGAAACTGAGGTATGGAGGTGAAATGATTTTCCCAAGAGCACACAAGTTGTAAGTGATGGAGGCAGAATTTGAACTCATGCCTTTGAACTTCAAGTACAGTGCTCTTTTCATCATAGCATGAGTTCTTTATTGGTAGATCTGTAGGATGACTCATTTCCTCATTGATTAGAAGAGTGTTGGGGATCAAAAAATAATTTTATTGTAGCAGTCTACATTGATAAGGTGTTCACTGATTTTTTTTTTCTTTTTAAGATTAAATTTCTTTCTTTTCAATTAACAAGCTCTTATTTTCTTTCTCCCATACCTCTCTTTCCTAAAGGGGTCTGGGGGTTGAGAGGTGGGATAAAACTCATAATAAATATATATACAGCAAAGCAAAATAAATGCCTGTTTTGAACATACCCAAAAGTATCTCATTCTGCATCAACTCTGATATTGATAAAATGCTTCAGCATCAGTCTTCACAGTCTTATTGGTTATTGTCCTAATCAGGGTTATCAGTCACTTAGTCTCATTTTTAAGGGCTAGATAGAAGACATTCTACCTCTCCAAGTTTCCTTCTTCCTTCCCTTGCTCAGTTCTTTCATCTCAGTTTCCCTCAGCTGTGTTATGTGCTCAAAGGAGGTGCTACAGTCCTTGACATTTCACCTAGGCTACCTGCATTTGGAGGATACCCAGGAGAAGGGTATGTGCACCAGACTGAGACTGGAAGACAGGGGGATAGGACTTTATATGCAGGAGCATGTCAAGAAACAAACTTTCTGTGAACTGTCTGCTAAAAGTGTCAAGTAATAATGTCATTGAACATTGTTGGAGCATCACAAAAGTGTATTGCTGAATTTTGGACCAACTGTACCTATTCAATATTTTCTTTTAATTCCCCAGGGCAGACTACAATATCATTGATGTGTGGAGGTCTCCTTATGGGAACTCCCTCCATTGATGCAGAATTATAACTGCTTTGTGATTTACAATCCTAGAAAATTGTCTAGGGGCACTGAGAAGCTAAATGAACTTCATGGTCAGACAGCTAATGCTGTAGAAGCAAAACTTGAACCCATCTATATGTTTATATGCATTTCTCTATACACACATGTTGTTTCTTATTAAATTATGATAAAACCTTTTATAATTCTGAAATTGATGAAGACATACAGGCAAACATTTTGTATTACACTTTCACAATGTGCTATTAATTCAGCATTAATATCACTTGAATTTGAATCAAACCAAGTATAACCAGTTTTAGGGGAGCTAAAATAATCTCTTATTGGTCTTTGGCTCTCATGGCTAGGTCCCTCAATACGTGCTCTAGATATTTATAACTTATAGAATACTAGTATTCTTATCTTACTTAATAGTGTATCTTTTTTGAAAATATGCACAGAAACTAGCTATGTCTCTTTCTACTATTTGGTTAATCTATATGTATTTGGTGCTTCAACTTTTTTTTTTAATGAAACAAACATTAAGCTTGTAGATCAAATGATCAGGATGTGGTAGAAAGACTGACTAGATTGAGGGATTCTTAACCTTGGGTCCATGAACTAGGTCTAAACAAAACTTGATTACTGCGTTTCAGTATAATTAGTTTCCTTTGTATTATTATACATTTTATATATGTTAAGCATTATTTTGTTTTATATATATATATATATATATATATATATACACATAATTTTATGTTATATATTTTATTTTATACATTTAAGCATATACTGAGAAAGGATTCATAAATCAAACGCCAAAGAGGTCCATGTCATGAAAAAAGTTTAAGAACTATGAGCACTGTTTTTGTGCAGGCTTGGTTTTTAGAATTAGGTCCAAAGACTGCCACTAATTGACCATGTAATCATGAACGTGCCACCTAGATTCTCTGGACCTCAGTTTATGCATTTGTAAAATGAGGAGATTGAACTAGGTGGTTGCAAAGTTTCTTTCTATCTCCAAAGCATTCCATGATGCTTCCTAGACTATGGCCTATCTCCTTTCAAAAATAAAGGAAAATCATGCTTTTGACTGTTGGGTCTTTCATCCCCCAAGTGATAGCAGTATAACTCAGCTCTTTAGCAGTGATAAAAACATCATGGAGTCTTTTAGAAATGGAATACCCTTTAGTAATGTTGACCAGAAAGTTTGGTTAAAGGAGGCAAACACACTAGGTGATTATAAATCCATATTGTTTATTCCCTTAAAGCTAGCAGATACATGCTGCATGGAGGCAAAACATAAGTTCTGACTGTCTGCTACAAGAATGACCAGCCTTAAATATGTTTCAGAACAATCCAAACTCAGGGTCTCTATGTCACTGAAATTTTTGGTATTTCTAGGTTTAACTATATTATGAGAAAGGAATTTTCTTAATTGAATAGGTGGCAAATATAAAAAGCTAAGAGAGGTAACAAAGTCTAAATTGAAATTACAACCCAGGATATCTGTATTTTCTTTACCATTAACATGTTATAACATAATATGTGTCCATAAAATATCAAAATAAGAAAAAGACCGGTTATTCAAGATTGTGTTTTAGGTTAAGGGTCTCATCTTTAAACAGAGGAAAAAATACTCTTAAGTCAGCCCCATCTGGTCTTGTTGACATAGGAAGAGGTATTCTCTGTGTTTACTCAGAGAACACAGAAGCTATTAGGTCCAGGCTTTTCTTCTGGTTGGTTAATTCAGGCTCTGGCCCTTATTAAGATTATTAAATTGATATTAAATGATTATCAGTAGCTAGAATTACTAGCTATTTCTAGGATTTCATCTCACTTTAAGGTTTGCAAAGCACTTTGCAATTATTATCTCATCTCATTTTCACAACGACCCTGGAATGTAGGTGATATTATTATTTCCATTTAACAGATGAGGAAAATGGGGCAGATTTAAGGGATTTATTTGGGGTCACAGAATCACACAGCTAATGTTTGAGACTGAATTTGAACTTGGGACTTCCTGATTGGAGGCTCAGTGCTCTAGTCATTTCAGCACCCAACTGCTGTTTCCTTAATAGATAACACAAGAAAATGGTGAACCACTCCAGCCTCTTTGCCAAGAAAACTACAAATGGGTCACAGAGAGTTGGACCTGACTGCAAAATGACTGAACAACAACAGCATTTAGCTACACAGAATTTGATGTAGAATAAACAATTGTATAGTCACTGTCACATAAAGATATAATTTTGTAAATGGTCCAAATCTGATATTTCAAATGAGATGATATTTTTCTAAAGTGCTTAGCACAGTGTCTCATATATTATAAACACCTAATAAATGTTTGTTTCATTCTTTCTTTCATTTCTGAGAAACATTTAGCTCTCCTCCACCCACCCACTCCTCTGCTCCTTCTCATTCAATCATTACCATAACTACTCCATTATTTTCTCTTTCAATTTTAATTGGATCATTCCCCTTAGCTTTCTAACCAGCTTCCCTTTTCTGTTACTCATTATTTTGTTGTAATATTATAACTCATAAACATTTATTAAGTGTCTATTATATTCTCAGTTCTGAGATATCTAGCTGTCAAAGAGATTTTAGTCTAGGTTTTGTAGTTGTTATATCTGAAGTATCTAATTCTTCGTGACTCCATTTGGGATTTTCTTGGCAAAGATACTTGAGTGGTTTGCCATTTCCTTCTCTAGCTCATTTTTTAAAGATGAGGAAACTGAGGCAAACAGAGTTAAGTGATTTGCCCAGGGTCACAAAGCTAGTAAATGTCTGAGGCTGGATTTGAACTCAGGTCTTCCTGACTCTAAGCTCAACACTCTATTCACTGTACTACCTACCTGCCCTTTTATTCCAAGAGAAGAAAGCAAGTGCTAAAATAGCAAAATGTATGTTAGTAGACTAAGAACAAATAGTTTTCCACTCTGGGCAACAACTTGGCAAACCTGAAGATGACATTATTCTATCTAAGAGTAGATAGGTCATGGGTAAGTTGATCCCTTGAAGCTTAGAAATATGAAGTGTCTTGCCCAGGATCACAGATCTAGTGTCAGAGACAGAAGGCCCAACCTTCCTGATTTTAAGTTGGATATTCTGTCCTCAATGCAATGCTGTCTCTTAAATCTCAACATATATGAAACATTTTTTAAAATCTAAATTTTACTAAATTAAAAAAAATCTACATGCTTCCCATTAAACAAAGTGTCACAATGCCCATTCTTCTCAGTGTATAGCAGTGGAAAGAAGACTAGACTTGGAGTCAAAGGACTTGGATTCAAATCCTTTACATGAAACTTTCTTTCTGTGTGACCTTGGAAAAGTCACTTATTTCCCTTCTCTAAACCTCCATTCCCTCGTCTACCAAATAAGAAATCTAAGGATCATAGATCTAGAGCTAGAAGGAACCTTAGATATCATCTAGTCCTACTCCTTTGTTGTATAAATGTGAAAACTGAGCCTCAGGGTAGCAAAGAGATTTCTAAACCCCAGACTTTTTTCTTACCTTTCTGGATTGTTATTCAGTTATTTTTCAGTCAAGTCCAACTCTTTGTGACCGCATTTGGGTTTTCTTGGCAAAGATACTGGAGTAGTTTGTCATTTCCTTCTCCAGTTCATTTTACAGATGAGGAAACTGAGGCAAAAAGGTTTAAGTGACTTGCTCAGGGTCATACATCTGGTAAGTATCTGGGACCAAATTTGAACTCAGGAAGAGGGGTCTGGATGACTCTAGACCCAGCACAGTATCCACTGTGCCATCTAGCTGCCTCTAACTTTCTGGCATGCTCTCCTAAATCAGAGACCATTTAGGTGGAAGGAGATGTTTAACCCTTTTGGCCCTGGAACTTTACTGTCTTACTTGGTGAATACCTCACATTCCTTCACTTTCCATTTTTCAGTTTATGTCCTAACTACTCTCGTGACATTTGCCCCAACTCTGGGCTCTCTGAACTAAAGAGAATACTATTGGCAAGGCTTTGCCAATCTTCCTCCAGGGTCTGGAGTTCCCATTCAGAACACTCCTCCCTGGCCACCGTGTCCCCATAATTACTGTCCTACATTAGAATGTAGTCTTCTTGAAGACAGAAGCTTTCTTGCTTTGTATTTGTATTACTAGCACTTCATTCATTCATCCATTTCCCAAAAGTCACACAGATATTGGCAAAGCCAGAATTTGAGACTGACTCAAAGGCTCTTTCCAGTTCTGGACTTACCTTGTTGCCAATCTACACTTGGAGTACTATTGTATGAAAGGATCATAGGACCATAAGATCAGTATTGAAGGCAAATGTTAGGGAGGGGGCAGGTCTTTGATTAGCTATTCAGGAAACTGTACTATGCCAGGTATGATATGGGAAGTGAGCTCTATAAGGGCTCCATAATGAAAGAAGGGTCTATACTTCCTCAAACCAAAAACTGAATTCTTACTTTGAAGGCTAATAATCTCCTGGAACATGCACAGGGACAAATTTTATATCCAAATACTGCCTTTCATCATTCAGTGACATATCAAGTTCAATGATTTGTTATGTTTTACTGAAGGTGAACCTGCTTTCTAATAGGGTCGTTAGACATTTAATTTGCAACTTCCAATTACTGCCCTCTGCCACCTTGCATTTCTCTTAGCCCTCAAAATATCAATCAATGTGAGGCCATTGCTCAATAAATGTCTGTGGCGGAAAAAAAAGAAAACAATTGATGAAAGGCAGTAGGCATCAAAGCTAAGGAATATTTGAATAGGGCTAGCCTGAAGGCTTTAAGGAAATGCACTGTTTCAACAGGTTTTTTTTGCACCCTCAATTCTGGGACTCAGCCACTTGCTAGGAATGGAATTGCTTCTCTGTTTTGCCTGGAAAGTTTTTCACCCTACATTCAGTAGACAGTTTTCCACAGTGGAAGGTTTGGGGGATGAGGAGTAAATCTCAATGCCATCCTCAGCATTTGAGCAGATGGTCAGCATGATTTTTTTTTTTGAATTGTCTGCTTTTTAAATTGCATTGGAATGAGTTTTCATCTTGTTTTTTATTAACAAATGTGAAGCACTGTGTACAGACATCTCCATGCCTTTGTTTTCAAGAAGGCTTATTTTCCACACCAACTAGAAAGCCTGTTTTCCTTGCAGTTTTAATTGACTGTGATGGGTGTCCTGGTAGAGGCCTTCGTTTTAATTCTGCAACTGTGGTATATTTTATTATCTATTCATAGATTTGATGCAACTTGTTGAAAATGGACCATTTGATCCTGTCTCCATTACTTAAACTCTCTGAGCCTCAGTTTCTCTGATTGATTAAGTACAGGTATATACTTTATTTAGCTCATTTAGCTTCAAGAGAAAAGTATCTTGTTAACATCAAAGTAATGCTGGCCTTCAAGAAATACTTGTATTCAAGTTCAAGCACAGACTCTGAAATAGACTAGCTGTGTAACCCTGGGCAAGGCATCTTTATTCTTTAGGAAACAGTGAAGTGCTGGTAAATGTTTAACAAGTGACTGGGAGGTGGGGAGAAAGGGAAGATACAGGACAGCTTTTAAGTTAAATGTGCATTATTAACATTTCTCCATCACTTTTCTTAAGTCTAAGCAATCAAAAACAACCAAAATGAACTAAGTTCTGATTTATAGCCTTAGTCAATTTCCTAGAGCAAATACTCACAATGAAAATTTAACAATAGTGTCTCACGGACTAGTCAGAATTTACTTTGGAACATTCCTGGAAATGGTATCCTGGAATGGTGTCTGGACAAACAGTCATGAGTTCATTGAAGGAACATAGTGAGAAATGCATGAATTTGGGTAGCTATTACAGAGATCTTATTGACATGATCTGACAGATGATTTGAATAGGAGGAGAGAGGGAAAGGGAGGATTAAAGGATGATTTTGAAGTTATGAGCATGGAAAGGGTAGAGTTAGTGATGACTGATAGGATACAGCAGTGTCCTCTACAGGAATAAGAAATTTTGGAATAGGGATAGTTTCATTCAAAGTTTCATTTTGAACATGTTCAGAAAGATAATTAGTGTTGAATATGTAGATTTCAGTGTCTTTTGTGTAGAGATGTTAATTGAACATATGGGAGGCTCATATTAAGAGTAAAGGAAAACCAACAAAGATCCTAGGCCAGAGACTTGGAAACTGGAAGTAGCTGATGATCCTGCAAAAGGAGAATGAGATGGAATGATCCAAAATGTGAACAAAAGGCAAAAGTGTCAGACAAGTCAAGGAAGTGGATCATTCCAGCAGAAGGAAGGTGGTCAATGGCATCCAAAGCCATAGAGAGTTCAACGGATGAAGATTAAGAAAAAGTCATTGGATTAATTTTACTCTCCACCCCCCCCAATCTTTTATTGATGAATTTCATTTTATGAAAAAATCAATAATCAACACTAACCCCATTGTCTCCACATACGAATTTCCTTTCCTCCCCTCTACCCTCCCAAAATAAAAACAAAAATGAAAAACAAACCCACCATCATAAGACAAAACAACAAAAATCCTGTTTACACAAAACATCTGCTTTGGTAACTGTGATTAACCACATAACATTGCACACTTATAGTTTAACATTGCTTAACCTAGAGGAAAGAAGTTTGTTTTAATATTGGTCATATGGAGTCAGCCTTAGTTACTGTATTTATTCTGAATATTTAATTCTAGTTGTTAGAAACACACTTGACACACAAAAAGGTATCAAAGAAATTTCATTTCAGCAGAGTTTAGAGGAATTGAATGTCTTGGCCAACGTGAACTCCACCCTTGTTCAAAAGGGGGAGAGAGAAAGAGATATGGAAGTGTGGCATTTTTATAAAGTTAGTGCAGGACAGATCCTTCCATCAGAGGATGGATTGGTCCATTCTCTTTTGGGTCACAATCTTTTGATACACCCATCGTACATCATTAGCAAGTGCAGTTGGATTTTTAGGTGGCTCCCTACAGTGACTTCATGTTCTCCTTTCTGGTAGACTTTCCCTCAGATAGCTCATCAGACCTGAGCAGAAGTTTCTGACCTTTAATCTGGCTGCTTGGTCACAACTCTGATCACTTGAAGCTGTGGAAACAAAGCTTCTTCCTTGTTCCCCACATAGTGTGACTGGATTTTTTACTCTTTTTTATTTTTACTTTATTGTCTTTGTTTATATCGTTCTCCTCCTTTTGCTTTCTTCATTCTGCATCAATTCATAAAGTCTTTTGTTTGTTTATTAATTCTCCATCTTCCTTGTTCTTTTTGGCACAATGATATTCTATCACATCCATATACCACAAGTTGTTCAGACACTATCCAAACAGCAGGCACATTGTTTATAGTTTTTGTAAATAATAAAATGCAACTGTATGTTTTGGCATAGTACATACGATACCTTTCTTTCTGTCACTGTTCAGTCAATCAGTCAACCATATTTATTAGGTGCTCAAATAACGTGGTAAGCATGGAGATAAAGAGACAGAAGGAGAAAAATGGGATTCTGCTCAGAGAACTCAATGGGATCTATGGATCAATAGATTTGAATAGTTCAGTAATTTTTCTTACACAATTCCAAACTGGGTTCCAGAATAGTTGAGCCCCAACGTAGCTCTATAAACAGTATATTAAGGTAGTTGTCTTCCCTCATTCCCTGAAATACGATTTCCATCCTTTTTTACTCTATGAGAGTTAGCATAATGTAGTAGATAGAGTCTATCCTCATCATCTGGAAGATCTGGTTTCAAGACCCTCCTCAGGTACTATGATGATCTAATTTGGCCAGTTACATTCATTTCTCATTGCCCTACACAATTTTCTAAGACTTGAAAACAAAGTGACAATATGCATGGGTAAAGGGAGTTTCCAAAGAGGGACTTCTCCACACCTCTGTAATCACAAGTATAAAATTTAAAATAATAACAACTCTGTGTCAGTTTGATGGAAATAAGGATGAAATATTAGCATTGTTTTAGTTGTTTTCTCTTAGTAATTTGTAGCAATTTTGTTTGGTTGTTAACAGTTTACGTTTCTTCTTTTGAAATTTATTTGTTTATATCCTTTGCTTATCTATTAAGGAAAGGACATTAGTTTGACTTATTTTTGGTGATTCCCTAAAATTTTACTTATTTGGATAATTAAAATGCAGGAAGCAAACATTTTCCCCAATTTATAACTTCCTTTTCTAATTGTGTTTATTTTTAAAAAGGATTTTAAATTTATATATAAAATTATAAAGTTTCCTTTTTAAAATTTCCTCAAATTTCTTTTTTAACATGAATTCTATATCAGCCACAGGTGTAAAAGATATGCCCTTCAATTTATAAAGTATCACATCATCTGTGATCATTTTCCTGATTTTCCTTCCTCTAATTTCTTTCTCCTGTCTTACTACTAGAAATAGCATTTCAAGAAATATGTTGAATGAAAGTGAAAAAAGATGGTATTGTGTATGCCTGAACCTACTGGAAAAGCCTCCAGTGTTTCTCCATCATATAAAATACTAAATCTTACTTTTAGTTATATGCTTTCATCATAACAATTTAGTACGTTTAGAGGCTTAGGCTTTGTATGCAATATGAATTAATATTACTTTTATTTGAAGGCATTTCTTCCTCTATTCACATAATAAATTGATATTTGCTATTTTGTTGTATATATGGTTAAGTATTCCAATTGGTTTTATCCTTTTAATTTTAAATGCTTTTGCATCCCTCTTATAAATCCAACTTGGTTAAAATGAGCAATATTTGCACAAATTTTGCACGTAGCACTGTAGTATTTTAGTAATTTTTGAAAAAAATCGAATATTCAATCATAATAGTAGCCTTTTTTCCTTCTTCAGTTCTTACTGGTGTGGAACTTAAATAATAATTAAGAACAACTACAATAGTAATAGCAGCGTTGTGGTGGTTGTGGGGGTAGTAATCACAATATGATGCTTGCTCAGCCTACGATACTCAATTTCTTCCCATCTACATCAGCCTCTTCTACTCTCTAATTGGAGAGCCAGAGCACCAAAGCTCCTCCCAAAGCTTTACTTTAGAGAAAGAAATATTTGGACTTTTCAGCTCCGTTTACCATCCTCAGAAACTCTGCTTGGTTTCAATTCCCCCTCCCTTCTCCTACAAGTGCCCCTGTGCCCTCCCACACACCTTTCCAACTTCCTTTCCTGTATAGTCCTCCCCTACTGGATTAGAAATTCCTTGAGGTCAGGGACTGTCTTTTTCGTTTTTATCCTTAGCATTTAGCACCATGCCTGGCACATAATAGGCACTTGATAAATATTTATTTTGCAAAGTTCTTTCTATTCATTCTTTCATTTAAGCCTTAGAAATTTTATGAGATAGATGCTACAGATCTTATCATCTCTATTTTACATATTAGAAGTTGTGCCTAGGAGGAGAGGCACCTTATGGTCACTTAATAAGAGTCCGTAAGATTTATATTTAGATCTTCAGGGCTATAAATTCAGCATTCTATCCACTATTCAAATTTGCCTCCCAACAGGAAAATGATAAATAGTACTATTATTGAGGATAATATAACAAATGAATTAGGTATTCTTTAAACTTTTGATAGAATTCACTTGAAAATCCACTTGGACCAAAAAGTTCTTTTTTCTTTTGAAGTTCATTTTTTGTTTGCTTAATTTACCTTTTTGACATAGGTATTAATTTCTATTTTGTTAATTTGGATTTTTATAGTGAGTCATATGCATATATTTGTGTGTGTGTGTGTGTGTGTGTGTATGTGTATATACACATATATATTTATTTCTTTTAAATTCTCAGTTTTCTGTCATAGCTGTCAACCAGAAATAAAGAAGACAAAGAAGCAAAGCTAGGATCTTTAGTAGAGGAAAAAAGTTTGCAATTTAGGGTCACTACATAGCATCAGGGTATAGGATTAATTTAGGGTCACTACATAGCATCAGGGTATAGGATTAAATACATTTCAACAGGGAGTCTCATGGGAGGCACAGCCTTGAGAAATTGTTACATAAATTGTTTTGTAGAAGGATTGAAAGTTCATAGAGAAGACTGGGGGTGGGGTTTAAGAAAGGATGACGTCTGGTCAGAACAGCAGGGCGTTCCAGGTGCAGCAAGAGAGAAATCAAGCCTTTGGACCTGATCCAATTATGGGGTCAATTGGGATCAAAGTCAGGTAGCCCCTTCTGATGTCTACATTCAACATCCTTTTTTTTTTAAACTGGTTCCCACAGTCCTCTTTAACTGGTTTTGATCACCCTCAGGTAATTTGTAGTTCTGGGATCAGTCAAGGTCAGTTGCATTCAACACATTCTGTCTAGTATTATTTTATAGAATTCTCTTAATTGGTTCTCTGTTCATTATGCCTTGTTCATTTTTTGATTTCAGTAATTTGATTTTCCTTTTTTGTTTTCTTTTGCTCTTTTTCTCTCTTTCCCTGTTCTCTTCTCCCTCACTTTTTCCTTTTCCTTCAAGTTGGTTACTTATAAAGTCTATGACTCCCTTGATTCTTGTCCTTTCTCTTTGTGTCTATCCGCCCCCCCCCCCCCCCCAAATCTTTCCCTGCTCTTCCAGAGCCCTCCAACATTCATGTTATCTCTTCCAAGGCAGTAATATATGTTCGTTCCCCTAGTTCTTCTGTTCTACAGTTTCTTTCTGCTATCTTACCCCAAAATGTTAATTCATAAATGAGAGTTAGGTTCAAACCCAAGAAATACTAACTTTTTCTCACCTGATTCTTTTGATCCCTTCTTTTGAAGTCTGCTTGCATGGAGTCTCTCTTTGTTCTATGAATCATCTTCAAATAAAATGAGTTATATATATTTTTAAACCTTGAAACATTGATAGCACTTTTGTACTTTCTTACTATCAGTGCTTATTTATTTCTGATGCTTCTTTTTTCAGATGAGTTTACATGACAAATGCAATATTAGCCTCCAATTTTTCCTGAAGGAATAACATTTTCCTCCTTTTTACTTTCTCTCTTTTCCATTCTTTTAAAATGATGATTAAATTCAGTTATACAGGATAGTATTTTAAGTATTCAGAATTATTTCCTTTGCTTCTCCGAGTATGATATTTTGTTTTTTTTCCTATAATTTTTCAAGAATGAAAAGTACTGTTGTATGATTCGTACTGTTGTTTTTTCTTGGTAATGCAAAGGGTTTTCTCCAGATTGCCTGCAGTATATTTTTTGTTTGTTTGAAATTTGAAGATTCATCATGCATTTGTGAGTGAGTTAAACCTGAGGTTTTTCTCTGTTGGTTCTCCTGTACATGGACATGTTGATTTTTCCACTCTGTAGAATATAAGCTTTTTGAGGACAAGGACTATTGAGCTTTGCTTTTTTTCTCCCCAGAGCCTAGGACAATGCTTGGCACATTGTAGGTGATTAATAAATTGTTGAACTGAAAGTTCAAAAACACATTTGAATATGATACTTTGGTAAGTTGCACCTGCATTTGGTTAGAATACTTGCATTTGGCAAGAGAAGAATTACTTTAAATAGGTATAAATGGAAGAAATGAAGGGATAACAGAATACTGAAGAAGAAAATTATTGACTCATCTTTGACCTAAATCTCATTCTCTTTTTAAATATGTTTATGGTTTTACCTTTTCTAGAATATTTTATATGTTCTTTGCTTAATATTAATCCACTTTTCACTATGTATGGATATCTACTAAGTCTCTGTTTTGAGCCCTCTTCTTTTCCTTTTTTACTCAATAACTTGATCATCTTAACAGTCTCCATGTGTTTAATTTTCATCTATGAAAAGATGACCCTCAAATCTATTTTTGTAGTTCTAATTTTTCTCTGAACTTCAGATCCTCATTACTAACTTCCTGTTAGACATTTCTACTTGGATCCCAAACTCCACATATCCAAAATGGAACCCAATAAATAGAGAAATAAATATGGGTCTCCCTTTCATTTCCTATTATGAGATTCAAAATGCTCGTAATTACAAAATCAGTTTTTGGGGATGAGAAAAATGTAATGTTTATATGAGTTGATTCTTGATTCTAAACAAATTTCTGTTGATTAAATGGAGATTTTGATGATTTTTCTCTGAATATGTTAGCTTCATCAATTGCAATTAAAATTATTAATAGCTAGCATTTATATATTGCTTTGAGGTTTGTGGTATTTGTCTTTTGTTCTTGAAGAGGACCATGACATCAAGATGATGACATGACTTGAAGTTGACTTTGATTTGAGTGAGGGAGGGCTGTGCAAGGTCATCAACCTCACTTTCTGAGCCATCTGGATCCAGTGGCCTGATATTCATCAGTATGACTAGAGCTGGCTGAGGATGCAGTGTGAGACCCTGGCCCTTTCAGACTAAGGTCTTATCAGATTCTCACTTTGAATGAGATACACCCATTCAATGAATAGGCTTCTTTAAGTAATTGCTGAAGGGATGGTCCCTTTACTCAAAAAAAAACAAACAAACAAACAAACAAACAAACAAACAAACTGGGAGGAGAAAATGCTCAGGGTTCCAGGGTAAAAGAGAAACAACTACTATTTAGTATTTAAATACACTGTGTGCTAGGTGGGTGGGGACTGTTTTCCAGTCTGTGAACTCTAGAGAGAATTGGGTTTGAGGTTTGATCTTTGAGCAAGAAATGTAGCCAGTAAACCCAGAGGAATAAGGGCAGCTTTTGGGGGTGGAACACTGAAGGAGGAGGAGGAAAGCTGCTACTCGCTCACAGGCTGTGTCTGTCCTTCGTTCTCGAAGAGCACCATGACATCAGGATGATGACATGACTTGCAGGTGAGGTTTATGAAATGCTTTACAAATATTATCTCATTAGATTTTCACAGAATCGGCTTTGTTATTATCCCCTTTTAGAATGAGCAAACAGAGGTTAAGTAATTGCCTAGGGATCACACAACTAGTGTCTGCAGAGAGATTTACACGCTTCTTTTTGATTCTAACTCCAGAAGTCCAGCCACTTCACCACCTAGCTACATCAACTGAATCAAATGGTTAAGGTCACATAGAAGGTGCAAATGGATACAGTGGATAGAGTGCTGGGCCTGGAGACAGAGAGAACAAAGTTCAAATCTGACCTCAGTCACTTACTAGAGAAGGAAATGGCCAAAACCTTCAGTATCTTTGCCAAGAAAATCCTGAAGACAATTGATTCATGGGGTCATGAAGAGCTGTACTCAACTAAACAACTGAAGAGTGTGTGTGTGCACGCATATAAAGGTTCTCTCACTGCATCTCTAACTACTCAACACAAAAATTAGTCAATCAATAAAAAATTCAGAATCTCCTGGTCTTGCCTTCCAGGATCTCCTTTCTTACCTTCTCTAAACTTTGTTCTTGTGCCCCTTTGTCTCCTTCTTTTTCTTTTTAAATATTCCTTTCATGGACTTCTTACATGTATTAGTAGATCCTGTTTCCATCCTTTCCCTAGGATAGTTGGAGTATAATGAATTACTGAGACAGCTTCTCCTAGTCAGCAACAAATAGCACATGTTTGTTTCTCATGTTGGCACAGTGTACAATTGTTTAGGATTAAAATAATGACATGGTGACATGCGTGCCAGTGACTGAGTACAGATTTAACCATATACTCAGGGGATTTTTTTTTTTTTTTGCTTAAGGGGAAGTGGTGAGGGTAGAAACCAAAATATGCTGGAAATAATAGGCTTCTCTCAACATTTCATTCAATTTTTAGCACTTGCAGAACTTTAACTAGAATTTTTTGTGCCTCAGGCCAATTCACTCAGGAGAGACTTGTAGTTTAGATCCACTTGGTCAGGTGTCATCCCACGTGATAACTCCTAGGATGTAGGGCTATGGTTCACAGAACTAGTGTAAGAAAGGATCAGAGCCTTCTTAATGGGGTAGACAAGAGAACCCTCTTTTAACCCTGGTATTGGTATTTTTGATGAAGAGCAGTAGAACTGCATAGGGAAAGTAATTAATAAACTTCAGTAAAATTCACAAAGGAAGGAGGAAAACAGATCTACTGGGTGCCAGCTTGGTGTATGAACTCTGTGACCCTGGCTCCCAGCTTAAGACAGGGTAGCTTCTGAACCATGTAAGAATTTTAACTCTGACGAAAAGCCAAGAGTCCCTCACGACTCAAATTTAACGTAGGGTTTTAGACAAAAAATCAGTTGGTACCTAAAGGAGATAGCTTTGTCATTCATATGGGAGGATATTCAGGACTAGAGGCATTATAATATTTTCTAAATTGCTTAATAAGGAGTATAGAACAAGAGGCAGATATTAGCACTAACTGTATTGATCCAACAAGGGCATGAGGTAGAAGGGAATACCCAGTCTGTTGGTCTATTAGCCTGGGCATATATATGCATCATATGGGGAATGGGACTATAACAGTAAAACAAATTTTCACCAGCTCATAGGAATCAATGAAATAGAGAGAACAAGAGAAAAAATATATGAGCATTGCAATATCAATATTTAGGAATCAGGAGAAGCAATTGATAATAAGAGACATAGTAGAAAGGATGTGTGGTGTAGATATTGGATAAGGATAGAATGCTCAGAACTGGAAGGGACTTAGAGATAATGTAGTCCAGTCCCTTGATTTTATAATTTTGGAAAATGTGGCCCAGAGAGCTACACTGATTTACCCAGTTAATAAGTAGCAGAGCTAGCATTTGAACTCAAATTCTCTGATCTCAAATGCAGGTTTTCCCCTAACCCTCAAACAATATAATTCCACCACTCACCAAGAGAGTATTAAAAGCCTTTCTTTTTTTCCATTCTCGCTACCACCTAGCTCATTTTAATTTAATATTTATTAAGTACAAATTGGGGCAGCTAGTTGGAGAAGATATGTGGCATAGTAGACAGAATGGCAGCCCTGTGGTCAGGAAAATCTAAGTGCAAATCTGGCCTCAGATATTTACTAGCTGTATGACCCTAGGCAAGTCACTTAACCCTGCTTATTTCAGTTTCCCCACCTGTAAAGTGAGCTGGAGAAGGAAATGGCAAACCACTCCAGTATCTTTGCCAAGAAAATCCCAAGTGGGGTCATGAATAGTCAGGCACTACTGAAAAACTGAACAATAAGTACCTTGCATGCAAGGAACTTTCCTAAGTCTGAGGACACAAAGATGAAAACTGTCCTACCTACTACCCTCAAGGACCTAATGTCTCAGAACAGGGGAGGTAGAGACAAAAAGAAGTATACATATAAGCATCACACTAGTTATTATGATGGGACAAAGGGAAAATATAGGCAAAAACTTCCGGGGAGCTAGCCCTTATAACTTCCAGCTTGGATTGATGAATAGCAGGGAAAGCCCAGGTATGGTGCTTTGATTAGTGATTATTAATTTGTGGAGAGCCCATTTAGCATGATTTTTTTGTGAATTTCTTCATATCATTTGACCTTGGGTCATTAGTCCTGTCCCTATTTTCCAATGCATAATCCTTCTTTGTTTCATGTTGATCTATTTCAATACTTTCCTTTTCTCACTTGATTTTTTTCTGTGTTAATCATGGCAATCCCTAACACTACTCTACCCCATTAACCCATGAGGCAGGGTTTTTTTTTTGGGGGGGGGGGGGTGAAATGGAAGAGTATGTTAGGGATTACCATGATAAGTGCAACAAAAGCTAAAGGTAGATGAGGAAAGTAATGAAATAGATGACCATGGGAAAGGGAGGATTATGCACTGGAAAATGGGGATAGGACCAATGACCTGAGGTCAAATGAGGCAAAGTAGATATGACAGAATGGGAAAAAAAGAGAGAAAAGAAATAGGAAGAAAGCCTGCTATGGATATCACAGTACTGGTCAGATTCTTTGACAATGCCTGAGTCTCTTCAGTGAAGTGAAGCTGAGGCAATTTGTCCTAAATTAGCTGGATAATTCCCTTCATTGAACCGAATTATTGAATAGACAGGATTTTCCAGGAGATTCTGACACCTGAAATAGACTCCATGTAGGAGGAAGGACTCTGGCCATTGCCAGTCATGAGGCTGACTCTATACTGTTTTTCCTGATACTTTCCCATCCTACTGCCCCAGATTCCTATGTACATGCTGGGTACTTACCTCAACACAATATCAGATTTTTTTCTACCTATTAGTGAAAATTTAAAAGCTATGTTCTGAGTCAAGTTTACAGAAAGAGACTTTCCTTTAAGATCAGCCATTCCCTTTGATCTATCTAGCTTGTTTTTTAAAAAAAATCCAGAGGATAGGATTTTTATTATCCATCACAAAATCTCAGAGTTGAATAGGACATTACAGGTTATCTTAATCCCACCTGTACCAAAATGACAGTCTACTTTATACCATGTCTGATTCACAGTTATTTGAGTCTCTGATCTCAAATGCTTAACAACCTCTAATGCAAGTGAATCCATTACATTCTGTAGCAACTCATTCTACTTTTGAATAGCCCTAATTATCAGAAAGCTTTTCCTTCAAAGACTTTAAGTCTCCCTTTTTGTAACTTCCACCCCAGTTTTTACCTCTATGCCCAAAGAAGAGTAAAGCTAATCTCTCTTCCTCATGTTAGCTTTCAAATACTCTAAAAAAAACTATCATGTCCCTTCTAAGTTTTCTCTTCTCCAAGCTAAGCATCCTCAGTTCATTTAACAAATCTTTATGTGGAATGGTCTCAAGACATTTCATCATCTTTATTAATCTTCTCTAGATTGGATTTTAATACAATTTAATTTACTGCATAGTATTTTAAGCCCTCGAGTTAGAACTTGAAAGATCATCTGGACCTACCCCTTACTTTCAGATGAAGAAAAAAAGGTTAAGTAACTTTTCCAAAGTCAGGGCTAGTAAATGACTGATGGAAATTAGGAGTCATCTCCCATTTCCCTAGTTCATTGTTCTGTGAAACTTAGGATAACTGTGTATGACTGAAATCTCATTTGCTAGGGCATACAGATTCTGAAAAGTCAGCAGAAAATGCCTTGATTTTCCTCTATATGCTGTAAAATTGATATACTACTCGTCTTAGAAGCAAAATAGCTCCAGATATAGGAGTAGGAGGGAAACCCTGACATAACTGCCCTTTCTTACCATAATAGAATACTGTTCAGTAAACCACAACTCATCAGATTTCAACTGTTGGTAAGTAAAAAGAATTCATGGTTCACTGAATTTCTATCTTGAAAACATGTTTGATTTTTTTTTTTTCTGTTCCTTTTTTTTTGAGGACCTAAGGGGTTGGGTTAAAGTATCTCTAGGTCAGGTGTAATGTGTTCCTTCTAACTGGAGTAGACTATCAATATTGAAAGGACCTAGAGGGCCCCTTCTGTTTATAAATCAGCTGTTTGGTGCTCAGATTTTATTTTCCAGTATAAACAATATAGTTCCTGTTGAGTTCCTAGGAGAGTTCTCTAAAATTTATTTAACCCATCATGTGCCTCAAATGTAGTATTACCTTCATATGGTTTACAATTTACAAAGTTTTCACACACATAAATAATTCCATTTGAAAATCCCGAGAACCCCATGGTAGGCAGGGCAGAAGAAATAGATGTTTGCCCCATCCAATACCATCCTCCCTGGCCCCAACACACACACACACACACACACACACACACACACACACACACACACAAACACGCACACACACATAACCAGCCCTTAGAATTCCTAGTTTTTTTCAAAATGTAGTTCAGATACCACCTCTTACATGAAACCTTTCACCAGATGCTAGTGATTTACCTGCTGAACTTATCTTTTCTTTGTTCTTGTACAAGCTGTCTGAATTTATTTTGTATGTGATTATATGTGTGCAGTTTTCCTCTCCTAATAGAATGTAGGCTTTTTGAAGGCAGAGACTTTCATTTTTGTCTTTACATTCCTAGTACCCATCACAATACCTGTATACAGAAGACACTTAATGAATGCTTATTGATGGATGTATTGTCCCTTCTTTTACCATATCTGTGATCCTAGGCCCCAGAGGGATTTCTTTTTTATTGGAGGGGAGGCTGGTTGAAGGAAAGAAAGAAGAAGGAATCCAGATCTATGATTCCATCAGTCTGCAGAATTTCCAGTGTAGAAGTTTCTACCATTTATTTGTTCAGAGAGATACCTTGTCTATTACTTATAATCTTAAAGAATGGCCTGGGGCACTGAGAGTAACTTGCTTATAGTCAAACAGCCTTACGTACATGTCAGAGTCAAAGTCTGAACGCAAATTTTGACTCCAAATTCTGACTCCAAAACTAACCCCCTAATACATATTTATTATTAAAGGTAGCAGGGCCACTGACTGGAAAACTTCATTTTAAGGCCATAGCTTACCTATTAAAGGAGTATATATGCAGATACATACCAGGTCTCCAAAGTATATATCCAGCCTTAATTCATCTATGTCTAAGGATAATTAACATGAGATTAAATATTTATAAATTAGGAATTGGGGTTTATAGTACTTACTCTGCTGATTCCAGCTTTGCCCTTTGTTCTCCTCTCTTCCTGGCCTCCTAATCAGTAAAAATACACTAGGCATGAAGTTCTTTAGCAGATAGGTTTTCCTGTGGTGAAAGCCTTAAGTGCTGAGCTTCCTGACCTTTAGGTTGGCAGCACAAGAACCAGATAAACAGAAACTCCACTATCTAAATGAAGTTTCTGCACTGAACAGGCTACTGAAATTGGAATCTTTATCTTTGACATATTCTGAATTTAATGACTACATATAAGTTGGAATTTGGCATTCAGATACTTCTGTTCTTTAAAATGTCCATGGGACCCCAGATGGCAATTTCTTATCAGATAATAAAAATAGTTTTTCTTATCACTATATTTCATCTGTCCTCTTTTACGAGTTTCTATTACAGAGGCAGGCAACAAGTCCATAGGTAGAAATTTTGTCATTAAGAACTTTAAAGATTTGGCCTTGAACAAATTAGGCTTCAGGAGATGAAGGCATTTTTAGCCAAAATATGGTTAAAGCCCTTTTGGCTGAAATATCAGCTGTTACTAGAGCTCTCTTGGTATCTGGTGCCTCTTCTCTGTCTATACTCCTTTGTTGATCTCACTAATGTCACTAAATTCAATTATCATCTCTATATTGGTGATTCCCAAATCTGTATATCCAGCCCTCAACTATTTCCTGAACTCCCAAATTTCCTACTGCCTACTGGACATTTCCAACTGGATATTCTCTAGGCTTCTGACTCCCATCTAGATTTTCAAATTCAAATTCATGTGATATTATTCTCTATATGCTTTCTGTTCTAGTCAAACTGACTTGATTACTGTTCTGATTCATTCCTTTGCACAAATCGCATCCCACATCTGAAATGAACTTCATCCTCACTTCTGTCTCTTGGAATCCTTAGCTTCCTTCAAATCAAAATTCAGGTGCTACCTGCTAAACAAGGGCTTTCCTTTTCTGCTACTCTTAGTTTTTAGCATTCTCTCTTTGAATTTATTTTTGGGTTGCCTTGCATAAACTTTTACATTTAATTTCTTGTGCACGTTACATCTCACTATAGCCTATGAGCTCCCTGAAGACAAGGGCTGTATGATTTTTGAAACTGTATTCCCAGTGTCTTGTATATAGTAAGTGTTTAATAAATGTTTTGCTTTTAACTGAATTGAAATTTGTTAGGTCAGACAGGCCAAATAGCTTAAATAAATTACTATTTTAATTCAGACCACACCCTGAAGACCAGACAAAGCATAATCAATTTCTGGTGAAATTCACTGGTGACCAAGTCGGACTGAGATATTCAGGTTTTTTTGAGTGCTTAATATGCTAGGGTTCACAAAAAAAGAAATTGATAGTGAGTACAGAGTGTATGAGTGCTAATATCCAACTTTAAAAAAAGAATGCTTTGCTTTTAAAAGCAATTCCCTTTAGAAATAATTCCCACCTACACAAGAAGACAAATATGTTACAGTTCCATGTATAAAAATTGGTTTTTGGCCTGTGTGGAAATGGGCCATTTTCCAAATATTGGTTATGTGAATCCTGTCGCACATGGTTACTCCTGCTTTTTCTTCTGTAAACAAACACCAGGTTATCTTCTTTCCCCTACTGTAATATCAATAAAAATGACCTTCTTCTTATGGAAAATGTTTTTTCCAGCTCTTCAGTAGATTCAGGTATAGAAAATGCAGGTATGTCCATTTCTCTTCTGCTCTGCTATTATCATATAGCAACTAAGTGGTGTAGTGGATAAAGTACTAGACTTGGAATCAGAAAGACCTGAGACAAATCTGGCCTGAGACACTTACTGGCTGTGTGAATTGGGTAAATCACTTAACTTCTGCCTCTGTTTTACATTCTTCTTATGTAAAATGGAGGTAATAACAAAACCCATGTAATAATAGCACCCACTTATCAGGCTTATTGTGAGAATCAGTTGAATGGGTATAGGGAATTTCCAAGAAAGGAAGCCAATTCTACCAGTACAGGTTACATCTATAGAAGCAAGCACCGTAACACATCAGACTGACCTGCTAGCACAGGTTCTTAGATATGATTTTCCAAAGGGAAAGGAACTTTTGAGGGGTCAACAATCTTCTGTAATCACATATACCAACAGAGAAAATACAAGCAGAGAAATAAAGACCAATAGACAGGGTTTATAACAGTGTGACCATAAGCAATAGAGATATCACAGATCAACAAACATTACATGCACACATACACACACACACACACACACACACACACACACACACACACACATACACACACACACACACACACACACACACACACACACACACACAGTTTTTCAGAGCCAGAGGGCAGCAGGACCCATTGAAAATTAACAAAATAAAAAAAAAAAAAGAAATTTACAAAAGGTGGGGGCCTTTCTGTAAAACAAGGCTCCCCTAATCAAGCTTCCCTTAATGGGTTCCACCTAAGGCCTATTAATGGGGGGGGGGGGCTGCGGATAAGATCTTTAACTCTCATTATACCACCTTTCCCCTTTCCTCTAACTTATAGCCTTAGACAGTTGCCCAGGGCATTGAATGATTAAGTGATTTATTCAGGGTTATACAATCAGTATTTATTACAGGCAGTACTTAAACACAGGCCTCCTACTTCTGAGGTCCTATTTCTATCCACTCTTCCCTGGTCCCTTTGTCTTACATAGGTATTGTGCACATGCATATTAACACACATGATGTGTTTTTGTGTGTGTATGTCTATACATACACCTCTACATCCACATCTACACATATACATATATGCCTGGAGTCAGGAAGACTCCTCTTCCTGAGTTTAAATCTGGCCTCAGACACTTACTAACTGTGTGATCCTGTATACTTGCCACTGATCACTATTTGCCTCAGTTTCCTCATCTATAAAATGAACTGGAGAAGGAAATGGAAAACCACTCCACCATCCCTGCCAGGAAAACCCCAAATGGAGTCATGAACAGTCAGACACAACTGAAATGACTAAACAACAAATGTAAACATATACACACACATATGTGCATACACATGGGTGTGTGTATCTATATCTATATATCTGTATCTATATCTATCTTTCTATCTATCAATCTAGATAGATAGATAGAAAGATAGATATACTCATGTGACCTTGGGCAGATGTAGCTAAAGGTACCCTTTGTTAGATAATTTAAATAGGAGGTGGACTTTTGTCCTGTCGTTACAAATAATTTCATTAAGATCTATAGATATTTCTCCATAATATTTTATGAAAGATGCTCATTAGTTTCCACACCATAACTCAATGATAATGAAGTCTATTTGTTCTGGAGCCACTCAGGAGCAGTGCTGTATGGTGAACCCTGGCCTAGGAAGACCTGGCTTCTAGTCACTTCGATGACATATCTTAGCTGTGAGACCCTGAGGAAGTAACAACCTTGTCCAAAACTCTCTTTAGCCAGAAAAGGAGGGAGTTAGATTAGATCTTCTGGAAGGCCCTTTGCAACCTTATCGTATCGTATGGTTCCTTTGTTGCTTCTTTGTGCTCAAAGTTAGCCATTCTCCATGCCCTTGGAAATACAGCAATTAAAGACTGACGGATGTTTTCTAGTCTTCTCCTGTTGTGTTATATCAACATTACCACTGGTGATTTGTGGAGCATTGCTACTTTGTGGCCACACAGCCTTTTCCTGTCCATATTGGCTTCACAATTGGCTTGAGTGGAACCAACTCATCCCCAGTTATTTTAAGTCAAGGTGGATTAGATACTTTGCAAAGAATCCTTATGGTACTGTACATAATCATAAAAAACATTTTTCTCTGCACACTTTGTTCCGTAATTAAATTGTACAGCAAAGGCCATTTTCTTTGCAACATGGAATCACATATCTCCACATCACGTTTTTGCATGTCCAAAATAGTTAATATTAATGGTTCTTTCCTAGATAATAGACAGTGAGTAAGGCTTGCTTTGTAGATCAAATAGAATCTTAGAAAGCACCCATCCTATTGACAGGAAAAAAATCACATTATGAAAGCTGACCACCAATTTCTGATTAATTATGTTTATTTGTAGTTAATAATTGTAGTTCTGGCTTGTTTGTTTTTGTTTTTATTTCTTACTTTCCACTTCCCTGAAATCTATGTGAACCTAAATTAGTAGGTGTTCAAGTGCTGGGTGAAAGTTAAAGCAATAATTTCAAAGAAATTTACAAGGGATTTATTTGGTATCAGGGCAGTTTTTGCCCTTGCAGTCTGTCCAATCTTTTATTTTAATGTTGAAGGGCTTTCAGCTACAGCTGAAGCAAAAATCTCATAATTGAGAGAGCTGAACAAATTGTTATGAAATACGGAACAGTAATGAATTTCTCCCAAATATTGTCCATTCTATACAGGAGAAAACACATTGAGGGGAAAAAAGGCGAAAATTACAAGATGAATCAAGAAATGAAAGACAGAACTCAGGTATTTAGGATAGTGAATGGGAAGCACTGGAGAGGGAAAAGATTTATTACAGAAGACAAACAAGGTCAAATCATTCTTGCTCCCTTGCAGTTCATAAGATTTAAGCACATAATTTGGGGTGAATAGTTTATTTGAATTGATTGTATGTTCTTGCTGTGGAAAGACTTTTGAAATAATAGATTTGTTGTTCCAACATGTACTGAAAAAATGCATACCTTTCTTTTTTTCTGGGAAAGAAACTTCAAGGATATGGGTTTTTTTTTCCCATTTTAAGACAACCACTACTTTATTTTCCTAAGTTATTTCTGGGCAAAAGGGAATTTAGAAAAAATGGCAACATGAAGAAAACACTTTTAGACTGAATGGAGCATTCAGGCACACTCTATCAAAGCTCCATTTAACCAACTCTTATTTTTAGCTTTTTTAAAAAAGACACTGACGTTCTCTGACATGGAGCTAGTTTTTACTCTCCACTTGTGTCCATTTTACAATTTTTTACTTTTGTAGGCTATGTAGCTACTTTAAGGGTAAACTACTCCACTGGGGACCATTACATATTATAACAGAAAGTCACTGATTCTCAAACAGCTGACTATAGAGAGGCAGTACTGTGGCATCGTGGAAAGAGGAACAGATCCAGAGTTGCTCAATGGAAAAGGTGTGTGTGTGTGTGTGTGTGTGTGTGTGTGTGTGTGTGTGTGTGTGTGTGTGTGTGTGTGTGTGAGAGAGAGAGAGAGAGAGAGAGAGAGAGAGAGAGAGAGAGAGAGAGAGAGAGAGAGAGAGAGAGAGAGAGAGACAGAGACAGAGACAGAGGCAGAGACAGAGAAAGAGGGGAGATATAGACAGACAGATCTCAGATCAACCAACTTACTTCAGCCTCCATTTGGCATGGTAAAATGATGAGGTTGGACAAGATAATCTTTTGGGTGCCATCTAGCTCTAAAATTCTGTCATTTCAGGAACTTAACAGAAAAAAAAATCATTTAGAGAGGGTTTTTTTCAATGTCACTCTTTGCAAAACAGTTTTTGTTTAATTTAACATTTTTATTTAAAATTTTGAGTTCCTGATTCTATCTCTCCCACTATCTCCTCCACCTTCCCTGAGATGATAAGCAATCAGATACAGGTTATACATGTGCAATTATGTAAAAATATTTCCATATTAGTCATTTTTTACAAGAAGACTTGAATAAAAGAAAAGAACTGAAAGAAGGTAAAAAAAAAATAGCATACTTAAGTCTGTATTCAATTAATATCAGATCTTCCTCTGGAAATGGGTGATATGCTTCATCATTAGTCCTTTGGATTTGTTTTAGATCATTGTATTGCGTAGAACAGATAAGTCATTCACAGTTCTTCATCGAACAATATTGAAATTACTGTGTACGTTTTCCTGGTTGTTCACTTCACTATGCATCAGTTCATGTAAGTCTTTCCTGTTTTTTCCCGAAATATCATCCTGCTTACCATTTCTTATAGCACAATAATATTCCCCTACAATCATATATCACAGTTTGTTTAACCATTCCCCAATTGATGGGCATCCTTTGATTTCCTGTTCTTAGCCACAACAAAAAGAGCTGTTAAAAATATTTTTGGTACAAATAAGTCCTTTTCTCTTTTTTTTAATTGATTTCTTTGGAATATAGACATAGCAGTAGTATTGCAGGATTAAAGGGTATGCACAGTTTTATAGCCCTTTGGGTATAGTTCCAAATTATTTTCCAGAATGGTTGGATCAGTTCACAACTTCAACAGTGTATTAGTGTCTCAGTTTTCCTACATCCCCTCCAACACCCAACATTTTCTTTTTTTTGTCTCTAATAGGTGTGAGGTGGTACCTCAGAGTTGTTTTAATTTGTATTTCTTATCAAGTGATTTAGAGCATATTTTCTTATAATAGCTTTGATTTCTTTATCTGAAAACTGCCTGTTCATATGTGTTGACCATTTATCAGTCAAGAAATGATTTGCATTTTTATACATTTGACTCAGTTATCTATAAATTTTAGAAATGAGGCTTTTAATGGAGATATTTGTTCCAAAAATTTTTTCCCTGTTTTCTGCTTTCCTTATAATTTTACTTCTACTGGTATAACTTTTTGCAATTTTTCCTTAAATTTTGTATAATCAATTTATCTATTTTATATTTTATGCTACATCTATATATTCTTTGGTCCTAAATTTTTGCATCATCCATAAATCTGATAGATGAACTATTCCATGCTCTCTTAATTTGCTTATGGTATCACCCTTAATGAGTAAATCATGTACCCATTTTGACCTTATCTTGGTGTGTGGTGTGAAATGTTAGTCTATACTTACTTTCTGCAATAATGTTTTCCAGTTTCCCCAGCAGTTTTGTCTAATACATAGTTTTTGTTCCAAAAGCTTGGCTCATTGGATTTATCATATACTATATTACAATGGTTACTTACTATAATGTAATTTGTACCTAATCAATTTGATCCACCATTCTGTTTTTTTAGCCAGATTGTTTTGATAGTCACTGATTAACAATACAGCTTGAAATCTGGTACTAGACCACCTTTTCTGCATTTTTTAAATTGATTCCCTTGATATCCTTAAGCTTTTGTTCTTTCAGATAAACTTTATCATTCTTCTTTCTAGCTCTGTAAAATAATTTTGATAGTTGATTGGTGTGGTGCTGAATGAATAGATTAATTTAGTTAGAATTGTCATCTTTATTATATTGGCTTGGTCTACCCATGAGCAATTGATATTTTTACAGTTCTTTAGATCTGACTTTATTTGTATGAAAAATGTTTCACAGTTGTGTTCATATACTTCCTGGGTTTGTTTGTTTTGGCAGGTAGACTCCTACATATTTTAAATTGTCTACGGTTATTTTAAATAGAATTTCTTTGTATATCTCTTACAGCTGGACTTTTTTTGGTAATAAATAAATATGCTGATGATTTATATGGCTTTTTCTTGTGTCCTACAATTTTGATAAAGTTAATAATTTCAACCAGTTTTTAAGTTGATTTTCTAGAATTTTCTAAAATTATGTCATCTGCAAAGGGTGATAGTTTAGTTCCCTCATTGCCCATTCTAATTCCTTTAATTTCTATTTCTTCTCTAATTGCTGTAGATAACAATTCTAGTACAATATTAAATAATTTAGATGATAGTAGGCATCTTTGATTCACCTCTAATTGTACTGGGAAAACTTTTAGTTTATCCCCATTACAGATAATGCTTGCTGATGGTTTTAGATGGAAAGTACTTATCGTTTTAAAGTAAGCTCCATTTATTCCTGTTTTTTTTAATAGGAATTGGTGATATATTTTGACAAAAACTTTTTTCTGCATCTATTGAAATAATATAATTTCTGTTCATTTTTTTATTGATATGGTCAGTTATGCTGACAGTTTTCCTAATATTGAACCATCCTTGCATTCCAGATATAAATCTCTCCTGGTCATCATAGTCATATTATCATTATGATATATTACTAGAATCTCTTTGCTATTATTTCGCTTAAAATTTTTGCATCGATATTCATTAGAGAATTTAGTCTATAATTTTCTTTCTCTGTTTTGGCTCTTCCTGGTTTAGGTATCAGCACTATATTTACATCATAAAAGGAATTTAGTATAACTCCTTCTTTGACTATTTTTCCAAATTGTTTATATAGTATCAGGATTAATTGCTCTTTAAGGGTCTGGAAGATTTTCTTGTGAATCCATCTGGTCTTGGGGATTTTTTCTTAGGAAGTTCATTGATGGATTGTTCAATTTCTTTTTCTAAGATTGGATTATTTAAGTATTTTTTCTTCTATTAACATGGTTAACTTATGCTTTTGTAGATATTCATCCATTTAATTTAGATTATCTAATTTGTTGGCATATAATTGGCCAAAATAGCTCCTAATGATTATCTGAATGTCCTCTTCATTGGTAGTGAGTTTACTCCTTTAATTATTGATGCTAGTAATTTGTTTTTCTTTTTTTCCTTTTATTAATCAAATTAACCTATGGTTTCTCTATTTTATTGTTTTTTTTTCATAAACCAGCTTCTAGTTTTACTTATTAATTCAGTGTTTCTTTTCTCCTTTCAATTATATTCATCTCTCCTTTAATTTTCAGAATTTTGATTTGTTTTTAATTGAGAATTTAAAAATGTTAATTAATTAATTTTTAATTTTCAATATTTACTTCCATAAGATTTTGAGTTACAAATTTTCTCTCCTCCCTTCTTTCTCCTCCCCCCAACCCAAGACAGCATAAAATCTGATATAGGCTCTACATATACATTCATATTAAACATATTTTCACATTAGTCACATTGTGAAGAAGAATTAGAATTGGGGATTTTAAGCTTATTCTTTTTCTACTTTTTTTAGCTGCATGTCCAATTTGTTTATCTGCTTTTTCTATATCTTGTTCATGTAAACAATTAGAGGTAAAAATTTCCCCCCTAAGTACCACTTTGGCTATATCCCATAAATTTGGGCATGTTGGCTCATTATTATTTTTTCTTTAATGAAATTATCTATTATTTCTTTGATTTGTTCTTTGACTCATTTATTTTTAGGATTATATTATGTAATTTCCAATTAATTTTAATCCCTTTCTATTGTCCATTATTAAATGTAATTTTTATTGCATTATGATCTGAAATGGATGCATTTACTATTTCAGCTTTTCTTCCTTTGGTTGTGAGGTCTTTATGTCCTAATACATAGTCAATTTTTGTATAGGTCCTATGTATTGCTGAGAAAAAGATATATTACTTCCTATTCCCACTCAATTTTTCTCCAGAGATCTATCATATCTAACTTTTTCTGGAATTTCATTCACCTTCTTAACTTCTTTCTTGTTTTGTTTTGGGTTTTTTACTTTTTTTTTGCTAGTTCTGAGAGCAGAAAATTGAGGTTGCCCACTAGTATAGTTTTATTGTCTATTTCCTTCTGTTACTCATTTAACTTCTTCAAAAATTTAGATGCTATTCCCTTTGGTGCATATATGTTTAATATTAATATGAGTTCATTGTCTATGATACATTTCAGTAAGATACACTTTCCTTCTTTATTTCTTTTAATTAGGTCTATTTTTACTTTTGCTTTGTCTGAGATCATAATTGCTATCCCTGCTTTCTTTCCTTCAGCTGAAGCATAATAGATAGATTCTGTTCCAGCCCCTGTGTTTATCTCTCTTATTCAAATGTGTTTCTTGTAAAGTAGGCAGGTTTTTAGAATGTAGTCATTGGTCCCTGCCTGATCAAGTGTCGGATGTGGTAGTGGTTACATATAATGTTTTATTTACAAGAACTTTGACAGCACTGTCAAAGGAAAAGATTTGACAGCACTGCTATCTTGACAATTGAAAGAACTAATACTGCTCAGAATGGCATGGGTAGAGCCTCATTCCAATTCCTAAATGGGCTCTTTGAATCTTAAGTTGGAATCACAAAGAATCAAGTTCGTGTTCTCTATGCCATTCTTATATGGCACAGCATTCTTTTTTTTTCTTAGTTACTTGAATTTGCTTCCATCGACTGTATGTGCTTTCTTGAAATCTAAGTTGTTACAGTGAGTTTCCTGCGTCTCTATCTTCATCCTTTTATGCATTTCCTCCTTACTTTCTTCTGTATCAAGATGTGTATGCCTGTCACCAGAAATTCATTCATTCATTCATCTCTCGGCTGACTTCTCTTGTGGAAATTTCGGCCATGGGATACCACCTGATCTCCTCTGAACTTAAAAAAAACCAAACCCTGTTCTCCTTAATTCTATAGTATGTCAGATTATGCCTATTTCTTGTATCACAAAATACAAGATGAATTCTAACTTCTTTCTGAGGTTTCCCTCAATACTACTTCAGCTAATTTTGTTGTTGTTGTCTCACTGGTCATAATCAGGTTTAGAATAGTAGTTCCCCTCTTGGTTTCTTCTACTTGATACAGAATAATAATTGAGGTGAATTAAGCATTCCTCAGAAAAACTGAATCTCTTTTTAAAAAAAATCTCCATAATTGCTATATTATGTCTGCATACATGCCAGGTCTTTGGATATATTTTTCCTTGGAATCAATGTGATACATAATGGTTAAGATGATAGTGTTATTAACTATAATTTAGCTACATTATAAGCAGGTAGGTAGCACAGTGGATAGATGATGGGCCTGGGGTCAGGAAGACTTGAGTTCAAATTTAGCCTCAGATACCTCCTAGCTGTGTGACCTTGAACAAATCATTTGATCTTGTTTGCTTCAGTTTCCTCACCTGTAAATGGAGCTGGAGAAGGAAATGGTAAACCATTCCAGTATCTTTGCCAAGAAAACCCCAAAAGGGGTCACAAAGTGTAGGATATAGCCAAATAACTGATTAACAACAAGCTACATTATGGAAAAGATAGACTTTTTTGACTGGTCTAGGAGCTTAATCACCATGATTGAATAGAATTCACAATTCCTTTTCCTTCAGAAGTAAACACTCCAGTTCTACATAGATCTTTAACATATTATTCCCATCCACACACTCTGTGGTCTAGTCATATTGGCTTCCTTGATGTTTCCCTCACATAATGCTCCATCACCTATCTCCATGCCTTCACATTGTACCCTAGCCTTGGAATATTCTCCCTTTTCCTCTGGACTTATTAGAATCCCTGGCTTCCTTCAAGACTCAGCTAAAGTTCACCTTCTGAAGGTCTTTAAACATGTAAATAGCAAAATCACTAGTTCAGAAATTTTTTATAATGTTGTCCAAACTAGCATAATTTGTTACTTGTTAATGGTTGTTCATCTTTATTATAGGTATACATTTTTGTTATATAAGATTGGATCCTAATTCCTTACCTCCCCAAAACAGGTTTGTAGTCAAAAGTGAGCACTTTTTTAACCTATTTCACTGGAGTGTGGTGTAGCAAGTCTAGGAATCAAGATGATTTTCTGTGTGCTGCATAGATGAACCAGATCCTAGACCTCAAGTCTCTGACTTCAACACAGGTCATTCATTGGTCCTCATCTATTTTCTACTTACAATTGTGCTTGTTTTAGTCTACACACAAACCCTCTTTGAGGTTAAGATTAGGACAAAAAAAAAAAAGAAATCTATCTGAGTAGTTTATTACCCTCAGGTATAATCTGAAAGTCCTCTTGAGATTAGAGGTCACTGAACGAAAGTGGCTTGCCCATGGGCACACAGGACCTCCCCTTTTCCCCCTCTTTGTTCCATACCCATTGTGTTGAAAGTATTCCAATAGGTGAGCTACAGATGTAATAATCATGAGTAATGGAAAGATGTATGATGATTTCTAATATAGTGGTTCAGGTATTTCAAAAAACTGTATAAGTTGCTCATTTTCAAAGAAAATTACACTTTGAAAAAGGGTAAGAATTTTGATTAGAAATGAACTTTAGTTGAACTGTGTACAACTTATGTTAAATAAATATTTATGAAAAAGAGGCAAACTTAGATAAGCTTCCTACCTATCAGTTAAAAAACAAAAATTAGAAAAAAATATTACATATACTAAATCCCAATCAGGAATTGCATTTTAATAACAAAATTACCAAAGAATCTGAATACCTTTCTACTCACATGTACTTTTCAGTTTCTGAAATATCTAAGAGCCACATCCAGTTATTTATCTAAGCTTTCTCTTCTCATTGTAGATCTCGAAGACAGAAACAATTTAGGTAATGCTACTTCCCCTTGTGATGTGGAGAAAGCTATCAGAGAATTACCGGCAAACAAAGCAACTCCCCTTAATGGGTTCTTTCTAGAATTTTTTAAATTATTCACACAAATCTTAGCCCCTATTCTGGTTGCCATTTTGATAAGTCTCTTATCTGATTCACTGCTTCATATGAGACAGTCAATGGAAAAAAGCATAAATAACTAGGTGTAATTTAAGATATCTATGTAAAGGAAGCAAAATTTGTGAACTTTGCTTTACATGGGGCCAGCATAGCTAGGTGAATTTCAGGCATTCTTCAGACAAGGCAGGGCAAGGCAGCATGCATTTAAGTACTAACTCTGTGCCAGGCACTGTGATAAGTAAGGAGAGTACCAATAGAAACAAAAAAGGAAGACAGTCCCTGCCATCAGGAGAACTTTCATTCAAAGAGGGAGAAAAACAAACAAAAGGGAGCTGAAATGGAGGAAGGTGCCAGCAGGAGCATAGTGTGGAAGTCAGAAAAGTTGGAAGCACAGAGAGGAGGAAAATGAAAGTTGGTCAGCCTGTGCCCTTCCCCAAAATGGAGACCCTGGGAAGAACTCAGTAATTGAAGAAGAGGGCTGTCATGGCAGAAGGATACTCCACAGTAAGAAGGCCTGGATGTTAGGGGTAGGTTAGGGAAGATCCAAGATGAGGAGGCTCCAGGAACCAAGGGAGGAGTACCAGAGTGAGACTAGACACTAATGAGGGATCACAAAGTCTCTTTGTACCCAGTAAAATATCTTGATAAATAAGAAATCCTTAAATATTTGCTGAATTGAATTTGTTTAGGTGTAAAATAAAGGTCTTGGAGGAATTTTAAACCCACTGATCATGAGCCACTAGGAAACCTATGTTAAATGCATTGTATATCCCTTTTACCACACAGGAGAGGATATGAGGGATGTCAAAGAAGGAAATATTTATGTCCACAGTGGACTCTTGTATCCTTGCCAGCATGCCAGTTGTAGTTTGGCCCATTGTTGTTGTTTTTTTGAGAGCACTGCAAGTTATATACTATATATTTTAAAATATTCATACAGATTTTCAAATAATTTATCTTCTATATCCATTTTAGGATTGATAAGTTATTCATGTTTCAGCAAGTGTTTTGTTTTTTTTTAAGTTGACTTTCTTCTTTATTGAGTCACATAAAGGATGATTTAAGACAATGGAAATGAGAGGCCTTATCATTAAAATTTTGGTAAAAATTTAAAAGGATCATACATTTACTAGGCATCCATAAGGTTGAGAAAGTTGAGAGAAATTAAGTGGGACACAATCCCAGTGTTCATGACACTTTGAGTCTAGCAAGGAAATAAGACCAATATAGCAGGAATATTTCTTATAAAGATGATAAAGCATGTGAGTACATGTGCCTAGAAGTTCAGCATACTTGGGATGGTATGGGGTAGTTAGAGGCTCTGAATTAATCAGGGAAAATGAGGAATTTCTCACTGAATTAACAGTTTCCATGTTGTACCTTTTGTTTCTCCTTTATAAAATGTGCTGCTAAGCTCTAAATAAGGGTCTGGAATTTGAATCAGCCTAAGAAGTGGGATTAATTTGGATGGCTCAAGCCAGGTGGAATCTATTAGCTGATCTAGGAACTAGTCCAGAGCACAAACCACCTTCATCCAATATGGCTGGGTTCTCCCCTAGGCGTAGGAACTAGTGAAAAGTGGAGTATTTCCCTTGACCTAAAAAAGGTAGTATCCATTTATTTTCTGAATTCCTATAGCAAGTACCGGCTTCCCTTTACAACTTGATTGTAATTTCCTTGAATGAAGAGGTCATGACATTCTTCTTTGTATCTACTGCACATATTTTAAAAAGAGAAAGAAAAAGAAAAGAAAAAGAAAAATCATGTTTATATAGTATTAGAAAAGCATTTGTTAACATTAAGAATGTCCATCAATCAATAAATACTTATGAAGTTTCTGCTATGTGTCAGCCACATAGTATCTAGGGATACAAATTCAAATAGTGAAACAATTCTTACTCAAAATGAACTAGCATTTTTTTATGTGAAAATTTTTTATGTTTCACTTTTTTCAATTACATATTAAAACAATTTTAACTTTTTTGTGTGTGTGTTTCTGAAACCATTCTTTTTTATTTATTTATTTTTAGATTATGGCATTCATTTCCACAAAATTTTGAATTCCATTTTTTTGTCCCATCTCTCCCCTCCCCCCACCCCATAACACCTCGCATTCTGATTACCCCTTCCCTCAATGTGCCCTCTCTTCTGTCACACTCCACCCTTCCCTTATCCCCATCTTCTCTCTTTCCTTGTAGGGCAAAATAGATTTCTATACCACATTACCTGTATTTCTTATTTCCCAGTTATATGCAATAAAAATTCTCAACATTCTTTTCTAATCCTTTGAATTCCAACTTCTCTCCCTTCCTCCCCACCCATCTCCACTGAGAAGGCAAGCAATTCAATATAGACTATATGTGTCATTTCGTAAAAAACTTCCGTAATAGTCATGTTGTATAAGACCAACTATATTTCCCTCCATCCTACGCTGTCTTCCCTTTATTCTATTCTCCCATTTGACCTTGTCCCTTCCCAAAAGTATTTACTTCAGTTACTCCCTTCTCCAATTTGCCCTCCCTTCTATCATCCCCCTCACCCCACTTGTCCCCTTCTCCCCTACTTTCCTGCAGTGTAAAATAGATTTTCATACCAAATTTAGTGAGCATGTTCTTCTCCCCTTAAGCCATATGTAAAAAGAATAAGCTTCGCTTTTCCCCTCTTACCTCCTCCCTTTTCTCCTCTATTGAAAAATATTTTTCTTATCTCTTTTATGCATGATAATTTGCCTCATTCCATTTCTCCCTTTCTCCTTCCAATATATTCCTCTCTCACCCCTTAATTTTATTTTTTAAAGGTATCATCCCTTCTCATTCTTCTCACGCTGTGCTCTCTGTCTACATATGTGTGTGTGTGTATGTGCATGTGTATAATCCCTCCACCTACCCAAATATTGAGAAAAATCTCAAGAGTTACAAATATTATCTTTCCATGTAGGAATGTAAACAGTTCAACTTTAGGAAGTACTTTATTATTTCTCTTTCCTATTTACCTTTTCATGCTTCCCTTGATTCCTGTGTTTGAAAGTCAGATTTTCTCTTCAGGTCTGGTCTTTTCATCGAGAATGCTTGAAAGTCCTCTATATCATTGAATGACCATTTTTTTTCCCTTGAAGTATTATACTCAGTTTTGCTGGGTAGGTGATTCTTGGTTTTAATCCCAGTTCCTTTGACTTCTGGAATATTTTATTCCAAACCCTTCAATCCCTTAATGAAGAAGCTGCCAGATTCTGTGTTATCCTGATTGTATTTCCACAATACTTGAATTATTTCTTTCTAGTTCCTTGCAATATTTTCTCCTTGACCTGGGGACACTGAAATTTGACCACAATATTCCTAGGAGTTTCTCTTTTCAGGTCTCTTTCAGGAGGTGATCAGTGGATTCCTTCATTATTTATTTTGCTCTCTTGTTCTAGAATATCAGGGCAGTTTTTCTCAATAATTTCATGAAAGATAATGTCTAGGTTCTTTTTTTGATCATGACTTTCAGGTGGTCCCATAATTTTTAAATTGTCTTTCCTTGATCTATTTTCCAGGTCAATTGTTTTTCCACTGAGATATTTCACATCACCTTCTATTTTTTCATTCTTTTGGTTTTGTTTTGTAATTTCTTGGTTTCTCATAAAGTCATTAGCTTCCCTCAGCTCCACTCTCATTTTTAAAGAACAGTTTTCTTCAGTGAGCTTTTGAACCTCTTCTTCCACTTGACTAATTCTGCTTTTTAAAGCCTTCTTCTCCTCATTTGCTTTTTGGACCTCTTTTTCCAATTGAGTTAGCCTATTTTTAAAGGTGTTATTTTCTTTAGCATTTTTTGTGTCTCTTTTCACAAGCTGTTGACTCATTTTTCAAGCTCTTCTATGGCCTAAGCTCATTGAATATTCATTTTGGAGGTACTGGATGCAGAAACCTTGACTTCCTCTGACAGTATGCGTTGTTCTTCCTCATCCAAAAAGATGGAAGGAAATACCTGTTCACCAAGAAAGTAATCTTCTGTGGTCTTATTTCTTTTCCCTTTTTGGGGCATTTTCTCAGCCAGTTACTTGACTTCTGAATCCTTTGTCATGAGGAGGGTCCTAGTGCTCCTTCTCACCCCAGGACCATGCTCAGGGCTGAGGTTCAGATCAGCTGTTCAATTCCCCCAGGGACTTTAGGCAGAGTGCTTCAAGGATGGACATGCTGCAGCTGCTACCACCATTGCTGCCGCTGCTACCACCACCACCACCTGGGGCCAGTGATGGGGCTGGGGGGGTACCTTGCTCCCCTCTCACCCAGTTGGGAAAGCCCTCTCACTGAACTTTGAAGCTTTCTTTGGTGCTTGTGGGTTGAGAGATCTGCTGGGGACTGGTCCTCCCTCCTGGGGATTCTGCCTTGGAGGCCTGTTCATATTCTGTTCTTTCTGGTGCCTCTTGGCCAGGGCTGAGCTCTGCTCTGCCCCTGAGTCCCATGGGATAGACCTTTCCTGTTGACCTTTCAGGTTACCTTTGACTGGAAATCTCTTTCACTTTGTTGTTCTGTGGCTTCTGCTGCTCTAGAATTTGTTGAGAGTCATTTTTTACAGGTATTTTGTGAGCTGTGGGGGAAGAGCTAGAGTATGTGTGTCTTTCTACTCAGCCATCTTGGCTCTGCTCCCATAACTTTATTTTTTTAAAAATGCTTTTGAGTTCCAAATTCTTTCCTTCCCTTCCCATTACCTGAAATGGCAAGCAATTAAATATAGATTTTCTCTCTATACACACAGCCATACAAAATGTATTTCCATATTAGTTGTTGAGAAAGAAAACAGACCAAAAAAAGACAAAGTTAAAATAAGTATGCTTCAGTATGAATTCGGACTCCATCAGTTCTTTCTCCGAAGGTGAATGGATAGCATTTTTTCATTTCAATATTGTCTTGGGTCATTGAATTCCTGAGAACGGCTAAGTCATTCATACTTGATCTTTGCACAATATTTCCATTACTATGTATAATTTTCTCCTGGTTCTGCTCACTTCACTTTGCCTCAGTTTATGTAAGTTCTCCCAGGGTTTTCTGAAAGCATCCTGCTTGTCATTTCCCAATTCATGGACATTCCCTCAATTTCCAATTCTTTGCCAACAAAAAGGAACAGTTATAAATATTTTCATACAAATTCATCCTCTTCCCTTTCATTTGATCTCTTTGAGATACAGATCTAGTAGTAGTATTGCTAAGTCAAAGAGTTAGCATATTTTTATAGCCTTTTGGACATATGAACTAACATTCTAATGACAGAGGCAAGTACATAAGGGTCCTATGAGATGGAGATAAAGAGGGAATGAATTTCAAGCATAGGGCATGAGGTAAGGTGGCAGCTGCACTAATAGCCAAAAGTGGTAGGATAGGATATACGAGTGGCATAGTGCATAGGGTATAGATAGAGTGATGAAGTTAAAAAAAATGCTCCTAAGGCTACTTTGACTCCCCTCTCCACCTTGACCTAATTGAAAGTAGTCAGTAACTTCCAGAGTAACCTCTAGGACCTTAATGTATTCTTCTTTCATTTTCTTTCATTTTTTTTATCAGAAAAAGAGGTTAAGGATAATATGATATAGCTCATTTTATAACTTTTTGGGGGAGAAAGGAATAAAATTACTTTCTTTTTCCTCATTTGGATTGGTTTTCTTTTCATAGAGGCTTTGGATAGCTTATCTTTTCCATCTAGCCTAGAAACATCTGAACACTCTGAAGAACACACCATAGATCAACTACCCTTTGTACAACAGTCTTCACTTTTTCTGTATATTTTATTCCATAAAAGTATTGAACTCTCAGTTCTCAGTTTGATATTTCTTGAAATACTTCATTTTCTGGCCACTTGGTGCAGAAGACATACAAGGCAGGCAGCTCTTCATGTTTCTGTTAGACAATTATATTCTTGTGCTTGACACACACCTCTGTGTACATACGTTCTTTTGTATCATATGATCCTTTTTTCCATCTGATCTCTTTAGTAGCAATAGCTGCCATCTTTGAAACATTCTACCCTATCTCCTATACTGGTGCATCTGGCCAGTCTTTTAGGCATGAACACAAAATCTGCTAGATCCAGAAAGTCTTCCCTCACCAACTTAAATACTTTATTACAAGGCACCTAACTGATCCCTACTATTTTATATATGCTGAAATGTCACTTATTCAATTAATATTTGCCTTTGCCTTACACCTTGTTTCAATTTCACGTTATAATAATGCTAACAGCTAATATATGGTGCTATGTGCCAGGCACTTTGCTAAGTGCCTTATAATCATGTCTCATTTGATACTCACAACAACCCTAGGAAGTAGGTGCTATTTTAATCCCCATTTTACAACTGAAGACATTGAGACAAACAGAACTTAAGTGACTTGTTCAAGGTCATACAGTTAGTGTCTGAGATTAGACTCAGGTCTTCGAACTTCAGACCTTGTCCACTGCACCACCTAGCTCCCACTATATTATAATAACTGTTAATGATAATAGCTAGCATTTTTATAGCACTTTACAAATATCAACTCATTTTATTGTCACATCAGCCTTGGGAGGAAAGTGCAATTATTATCCCCACTTTATAAATGAGGAAACTGAAGAAGAAGGGAGTTAAGTGACTCATCCAACAGTCATATAACTAATAAGCGTGTGAGGTCAGATTTGAACTCAGATATTACTGATATAGTAGAGAAAATCCTGAATTTGAAGTCAGGGGACCTGAGTTCACATATTGATTCAGGAACTAACTACCTGAGTTCCTGTGGGAAAATCACTTCATTGCTTCTGGCCTTCACATTTCCTCGAGGAAATCTCTATGAGGTCTAGATGACCTCAAAGGGGCCTTCTGGTGATAAGTTTATGATTCTGTCTTCCAACTTGCAGTTGATTCTCTCTAGGCTAATTGTGTGAAGAGAAGAAACTCTTCTACAACATCAATGGTAAAGAGATTATTGAAAAGAATGAATATTTCTAGAAGCATAGATATTGACAGGTACTGAGCTGTCCCCTCGAATTCATATGTACTTGGGATGTTCTTTCTTATTCCATTCAACTTAGATCAGTAGGTATAGAAGTTTTCTAGTATTCACTGATGTTCCTATTCATAGTATAATGTACAAGTAAACATTTTTTTTTCAAAAGCAATTAACATCAAGACAACTAATAATTACATTGTGGTATAGTTTGAAAACAGTCTCTGTGCATTTTGGTAACACTGCTATTACCATATCATTAAAACACATATGGAGCTATGAAGCATTTCGTTGTAAATAGAATGTTTAAAATGAGTAAGCACAACCATTCCTTTTTTAGGTAGAACTCACAAATTTAAACATTAGCTTCTTTTATTTTAAAAGTAGTAATTTCAGAAACATCTGAAGCCTGAAGGGCCTGCTGGCTCACGGTTCATTGTCAGGAAGCCCCGAAGCATCCCCCTTTCTGATTGCTATGTTATGTCACATTTCTTCACCTGATTTGCTGTTGCTTTGCAGAGAATCAATTTCTATCACTGCCAGCATTTGGTTTCTGAATAGATTTCTTTAATCACTGACATTCAAGTCTAGTTATTAGGTTATTTTAATTGAAAATAATTCTTTAACTGGCCTGTCAAACTTAATACTTGTTTCATTCAGTGAATATTAGTAAATTCTCATTTCATTCATTCAGGCATCTAATGCACTACTTGGCATATAGTAGGCACTTTAATAAATACCTGTTAATACATTAATTCCTAATTTACTTAGTGTTCCTTAAGAAGAAAAAAGCATTTCAAATGTTGGCTTATAGCTATTTATAAGATCAATTTTAAAATTATTTCAGAAACATTTTAATGAATTTTTAAAATTGTAAATATTTTAATTTTCCCATTTATATGTAAAGACAATTTTTAACATTCATTTAAAAAAAATGAGTTCCAAATTTTCTCCCTTCCTCCCTTACCTCTCTGTTTTCTAAGGTGGTAAGTAATTTGATATAGGTTTTACATGAGCAATCATGCAAAGCATATTTCCATATTAGTCACGTTGTGAAAGAAGCTACAGCCCCCCCCCCCCAAAAAAAAACCATAGAAGAAGTTACGAAAATGAAAAAGAATATGCTTCAGTCTGCATTCAAACTCCATTATTTCTCTTTGTGGATATGGATAGCACTTTTCATCACAAGTTCTTTGGAAGTCCCCTATCATTGTATTGCTGAGAATAGCTAAGTCATTCACAATTCAGCTTGTTACAAAATTGCTGTTATTGTGTACAATGTTGTCCTGGTTCTTGCTCTTCACTTTGCATTAGTTCATGTAAGTCTTTACAGGTTTTTCTGAAATCATCCTGCTCATCATTTCTTATAACCCAATAGCATTCCATTCCATTCATGTATCACAACTTGCTCAGTCATTCCCCAATTGATGGGCATTCTCTCAATTTTGCCATCACAAAAAGGGCTTCTATAAATATTTTTTTGTAACAGAAATAATCCTGTTTTTAACATTCTATCTTGGCACACATATCTTGAAAGGTCTGGGTTTCTCCTTTTACAGTTAGAAAATTTTAGTCATGACACCTGAAATAATGTATCTACAAGGGCTAAATGTACCCATTGGTTCTCTAGGTGGAAAAATTGTGTAAGCTCTTTGTTCTAGATAGTTTTCCTTGTCTTTATTCTATTCATCTTCCAAATATGAAGCATGTAATCATGCTTCTCTTCCAGGTTTCACCAAACTAATTATTCCCTACATACCACCCCAACCCCTCCAGTTCTGGAATCATGGTCAGATCAACTTGTGCCACTGTTCCTATGTGAGAGAATGTCAATTTACTCTCTTCTAACCTCACTCACCATCCTTATGACTTTCTGTTACAAAGTGTTCCTTCCTTACCCTTGAGTTCTTAGCCAATGGTTTACATTGTTATCCCCATTATAATGTAAACTTCTTAAAGTAAGGGATTGTCTTTTTTTTAAATTTATATTCCATGACTTGGCACAGTCCTTGGCACATAGTAGGCACATAGCATTTTTATCCATTCATTCATTAATTCAGATTTCCTTATAACCTGAAGAATTTAGGGGACCAATATTTTGTCTAGGGATTTATGCCACAAGTCAGTGAATCAGGCTTAGCCCAATATCATAGGAATGCTCTAGGCTAGCTAGAGGAAAATGCTTATTTTACCAGATTTTATTAAGGAGGTGAAAACCGTATTATTCTTGATAAGATGGTTTGGAAGAAAACTTTCATAAAGTATTTATCCTCAAGAAAGCACAGGAATTCATTTGTTCAGAATTTTTTTCAACTAAGGGGAATAGAACATTGGTGACAATAGACTGTTCGGAGAATCCATGAATCTTGGTCGTGCTTCAGAGAAGCAAAAGGGATGTATCAAAATCAGGCTGAATCTGCTTTTTTAATGTGATTATTGCTCCCTCAACATGTTCATTTACCTGTTCCAGGCACTGTGCTAAGCACTGGGGATGCACATAATGAAACAATCCTTTCTCTCAATGAATTTACACTCTCACAAAAGAGATGGCAAACATATGTATAATTATATCTACTAGCACTTTACTGGTACACACTTTTAAGTCTAATCTTCATTATTACCATTTTCGTCATAGTTTTCTTAAGTAAACCAAAGAATATATCAAGTCCTGATGTGTAATGTTTGCTCCTTTCTGAAGTGTGAATAATCAAAGTAAAAATTTAATAACCAGCTTTCTGGAGAGGTAGCTCTAGCATACCTCTGTGGTTAATAACACAACTATAAGGAGAACAGATACAAAGAAATTAAGGTCAATAGCATACATATAAAGAGATAATAGTTAGATTAGTTAGAGATAGAATCAAAGAAGTTTAGGAGTTAAGGGACTAGTTAGAGACAGAAAAGGCTTCAGGTAAAAGGTTGTATTTGCACTTGTCTTAAAGGAATGTAAAATATGTTTATGTTATAGAACAGGATAACGTCTTCAAGGAAGAGACTTTTAGTTTTATCTATGTCTCCCTAGCAACTAGAATAGGGTTTGGACCACACATGGTGATTAATAAATGCTGACTGAATTGAATTTTTATTGAATTGAGTTGAACTGAACCAAAGATAAATCAATGCCTTCAACTTCAGAGCTAGGAAGGTTGAAAATACACAATACAGAACATGTTAAAGTTCAGCACTTTATTTATAGGATAATTTGATTTCTGCTTCCCTTGCTCATTGCAACTAGATGTTAAATATCAGTCTGTCACCACAGCCAAGTGCTGATCTAACTGGCCTGTAAGAGCACTCTTTTTTCCCTTTCAGCATCATAAAGATGTTATATGTAGAAGTCCACTTAGTCACCCCCTTCTGTGATATTATATTTAAAACAACTTATTCTTGTGCATGGGGATTTATAAAATGAGTTTCGAAGAGATGAGAAGCCATGGAGTTTTATCATGTTTACCACTTTTTTATGGTGCTTTTAAAAGCATTTAACTTGAGCGCAGTAGGATGGCTTTTTTTGGACTAGTCTAAACTGTTGGAAGCCAGGGGATTTAGAAAAGAATGAGGTAGAAGCAGGTTTTCCCTACTCACCTCTCTAATTGAGCTTCATAGGAGGTTAAGTTGCTTTTACACTTCGCCAGGGGACTACAGTTGAAGATTCGTCTCTTGCAGGTCCTATCTTGCCTCTTATATATTCACATTTCTGTTTCTTGTGGAGTTTGTGTCCTCAAACAGTGAGTGACGAGCAAATTTGCTAAGCCCTCTATTTCTTTGTGGTGTTAAATGCTACATCCTCTAGAAACAGCAAATATTCTATTATATTGTATGTGGAATGCATGTAACATTCAAAATATCTCTAACACTCTCACTATATGCTCACTGCAGCATTGAATCATTTTGTCTGACTAATAGATGTTTGAGGAACTTTTATGAAAGTGGGGTTTAAGAATTATTCCCATTATTGTGACCACCCTCAAAAAATAACAGTTTCTTAACCTTTTTGTGGGTTATGGACCTCTGTGGTTCATGGTACAGGCTAGTAAGACCTTCTTAGAATAATGTCATTACATACATAAAATAAAATGGATAGAATTACAAAGGAAATAAATTAGAATAGAATACAGTTATCAAAATGTTGAGGGAAAAGTTCATAGATTCCAAGTTAAGAATTTCTGATTTAAAGTGAGCAAAAACAGGTATATGTTGGGGTGGGGTACGTAAGGGTCAGAATTGAAATTTATCTAAGGCAGGTGTGGGGAACCAACAGCTTTGAGGCCACATGTGACCTTCTAGGTCTTCACTTTGAACCCAAACTTCACAGAACAAATCCCCTTAATAAAAGAATTGATTCCATAAAATTTTGGCTCAGTCAAAACGCTGCACCCAAGGACTTAGAAGGCCACATGTGGCTTTCAGACTGCAGTTCCCCAACACTGATTTAAGGCCTTGAAGTTCATCAGTGAACAAAAAGGGGAAAAAATCTTTTATTTCTTTGACAATTAATATTGACCATACTTCTTCCCTTAACATGTACAAGCCCTGGAAGCATCCAAAAAGAGGTCTTAAATTGGATGCACAATCTATAATAAGATACAATATATTTTAAAAATGTATGACATGATATGTTATATGTGCCTTTAAAAAAGGTATGAGAAGATATACCCAATCAGAACTGAGTTATCATGAAGAAGTTGGGGCCAAAGAGAAGAAATGAAAGTATTACCACAAAATCCTGCTGATTTGAGGCAAATAAGTCAGCATTTTCATATTACTAAGATGTTCCAGAGAAAAATAATAAGAGTCATTGTTTCTGCCAAATAGAAGGTAGGAACTTAGTAAATACTTATTGACTGACCAACTAACTGACATAGCAGAAAGTTCAATAAAGTCTTAGCATCTCTCCATTTCATTGAACATATCTTTTCTTCCTTAGACTTCCTGAAGATAGAGACAGTTTTGATTCATCTCTGTATTCCCCTGAGCATCTACCTATTATAGGACATGTGGAAGGGACTATGTTTCATTTTTTTGTTTTTTAAAGAAATGAATGAAATTTGGCCATGGTCAGCTCATGTTGCAATTTTTACCCTATGTATGTTATGAGTCTGTCAACAAACATTTCGTTAAATACCCACTCTGTCTTCATCACTGTGCCAAGTGCTAGGGATGAGAGGAGAGGAGAGAGAGGGAGGAGAGAGACAGAGACAGAGGGAGAGAGAGTTCCTGTCTTTGAGGATCTCTTAGTCTAATGGAAAAGAGACATGTAAACAATTATGAACAAATAAGATATATGCAGGATAAACTAAAGATAATAAATAGAGGAAAGGTATTAAACTGGATTGGGTATTAATCCATTGGTATTAAAGTGGATTGGGAAAGGCTTCTTATACAAGGCAGAATATTTAGGTGAGACTTGAAGGAACTAGGGAGAGCAGAAAACGGAAATGAGAAAAGAGAAAGAATGGCATGGGAGAGAGCCAGTGAAAATGCTTAGACTTGGGAGATGGAGCATCAAGAAAGCCATGGCCACTAGATTGAAGTAAAACTGGGGATGATTAAGTTGTAAGAACATTAGAATGTTAGGAAGGAGCCAGGTTATGAAAGGCTTTGTACATGAAAGAGTTTTATATTTGAGATGCAAACATACAGAATATAATCATATCTAAGTTTTATTTGTTAGTAGGGATGGCAATGGGATGGCAATGCCTTTTTTCCTTTAACCCTGATATTTTAGGGAAATGAAATATGCCATACTCACATGAACAGTTTCACAAACCTTTGTGGTCAACGGATAAGTAACATATTATGCAAACGTATATACGTATGTATATACATATGTATATATGTTGAGAGAGAGAGAAATATATAGAGGTAGGTGTATATATACACACATATTGCATACACATATATGTAGATGTAGAATTATATATACTATTTGTTAGATGTATACACACATATATGTATTATATAAAAAACTTTGCAAGACCCATGACCACGTATTTACCATGCTAGTAAATGTTTAGCTCTCCAGGGGGGAATGTAGGCATGACATACTTTTAAATTTAAATATGTATTAGTAATATTTTGTTCATTACTTTATTAAGTCTAGAAAATAAACAGAATAAAAATCAAACCCTGATTTATAAAGTTGGCTAATTTCTCAGGTAAAAATATTCACATTGAAAATTTAGTAATCAGGTTTCCTGAAAGCTAGGACACACAACTAGGATCATATCATAATAATGCCAATTATTATTATTTCTAAAAAAGGGGGCTTGAAGAAAGAATTCTGAAATGCTGGTTAATCCTCATTCCAGGATCAGTTAGTTTAAATACAGGAATATGTTCAAATTCCCTATTTTAAGCATGTTCATGCCTGTTGGGGTTTGTCATTGAGTTGCCTTATTTCTGAAAAATTAAAATAGTAGAAAAGAAAAATGTCAGAGGTTAATTTTAAAAAAGAAAATCCAAACAAACCAAAATTCCTACAGACCCTTTCATAGTCACACCTAAAGCTCTGATGGGACATCAATTTTAAAGTGAGTTAGAGAAGATTAGATTTAAAAGGTTTAGTCATTAGGGATTTTTCCATTGTTGGTAATAGGGTCAATTGAAACTAGTTAAAATATTTTAATAGAAGTTTTCTTTTCATTAGGATTCTTTTAAGACTGGATATAGTTTCCAGCTAATAAAGATAATAGTAAAATACATTAGGGCCCTATTGCAGAGATGAGACACACTGGGGCAAATTGCTGCTCTTTATTCCTGACTGGGAAGGCTAGAATGGCAGTATTTCTTTCCATTTTATATAGAAAATTAACTGCCTAAGTGCAATGCCAGCATGCAAATAAGACTGTATAGTAGTAAAGCTCTGCATCTCCTCAGAGACTTGTGTTCAATACTCCCTGGTATAAAAAAACTATGGACTTTCTTAGGCATGGCACAAGTCAAATGAAAATGGCCTCTAAGCAGGCAGAAAACAACAGGGCATATAAGTATTCCATATCAATCCAAAACATGAATACTAGTACATTTGAATCATTGTACTATACCTTACTTTGGGAATCTCAATGTACTTAGAACTATCATCTCTTTAAACTTCCCAGGACCTCTTTGTGTATGGCAACCATGCAAATGAGCAAATGTCCACTTTCCGGGACTCTGACTTACACCAGCAGACAATATGACAGAAGTTAGGAAGCCTGTTCATTAAAATAACCACAGCAACCACGCAGTTCGTCTGCTCTTATACAGTTTTTCTTCTAAGGAATCTGGAGTGGATCACACCCAGAGCCGATGAGATCTGACCTGGCCAAGAATTACATATTCTAACTTGTCATACTGGCTTTAGTCCTAAGTCCATGTGAAATCAGATCCCTTAAAGAGTCTGTGATTGACTTTTTCCATCTACATAAGAGGCTTAATTAGGCTTGTGCATTCCAGGTTAACTCTATATGACGCTTATTATTTAAGTCTGGAATTACTATTCCATTGGTGTAGGGAACTTATAATATATAAACTCCTTTTCATCCATATAGATCTGCACCTGGCTGGAAACTTAGAGTCACTAAGAGTTCCCAAAAGCATTGAGAGGTTAAGTCTCTGACCTAGGTTGACACTGCCATTATGTGGACAGAACTTAAACATAGATCTCTGACTCCAAAGCTAGCTCCCTATCTGCTTTCCATGCTGAATCTGTGAAGTTATGTTTATACAGAGTGGAGATATGGTGCATTTGGGGAGTTGTTGAGGGTGGAGCAGGGTAGGGAAGGCAGGAAGGTATAAGCCTTGAGTTGGGAATCAAGAAATAAGGAAAGCAGACTTTTGATCTCTAGTTTGCCTCTGACTACTCTATCTCAGAAAAGTCATACCACCATTCTGGGCCTCAGCATCCTCATCTTATAAAATGAGGATGTTGAATTGGACAGTCTCCAAGGTCCCTTCCACTTCAGAGTTCATATACTGCCTCAGGCATTATCTCATTTTACAGAGTGGGAAATGGATATAGAAAAGGTTAAGTGGCCTCTGCAAAGTCCCAGAGCTGATCATCGAGTTTTTGTACGTCAGGAGAAAAGCTGATTTGCTCTTCTAGGTTCAGGTAGAGATCAGTTCTGTTTCTGGGAGCCTCTTCCCAATCCCCACTCCCACTCCCCTCCCTACCTGTGCCAGAACATGGACACCAGGTGGCGCCCCTTGGAGCAATCTGTTCCTGCTTGCAATAATTCTGTGGCTTCAGAGCTGCTTCAGATTTGATCTGCCCTGGATGCTTACCACCACATGGCTACTAGTTAGCTGAAATCCTGAGGAAAAGGACCCTTGGCCAAAACCAGCTTTAGCTCTCTTGGAGTACCATTAGACAGAAGCAGGTAAGGGCATAGAACTGGATAATGTAGTGAGATCTTAATTCATTATAGCAGTGGGCTATGTGGAGAAATATAACAGAAAGAGAGGACAGTTCTAGACTCCAATGACTTTACAATTTAGGTGAGGTTGAGATAGGGGGGAGCAATTGGGGAAATATTATTGTACGCATTTGGGGGGAGCATGGCTGTCAGGTAATTGATGACTGAAGTGTCTTGATAGTCGCATAGGACTAAAGATAAGGTATGGTATCCAGTGAGGAAGTGGATCTCAAATTAAAGTGAGTGTAGATTAACACAGGACTGTCTTATGACCTTGGGAGCAAAGTCAATCATATGTTCATACCTTTTATATTTTAGTTCTATTCATTCAGAATATGGAGACAGTTTTGTGCTTCACAGTATAACTCTCAGGGTTGAGTAAGTTACCTACTCATTTCAGCTCCTGTGGATTCAATTATCATCTCTATGCTGATTCTCAAATTTGCTTAACAAGCTCTAATATCTTTTTTATTCACATCCTGAATTTTCTGTTCATTGAATGTCATAACATTAAGAAAACCCTTGCCCTTGGTTCTTTTGGGGTAGAAGTGGGAGGTCCCAAAGAGTGCAAATACCATTATTTTGGAGCTTTACTATCTACCCCACTCTCTGTGCCTACACTGGTTGTCTATACAGTCAATATAGTGAAAGCAAAATGGAAAATTGGGAACATGCTTGAAAGTTATTGAATTACCGAGAAGACTGTCCTGAGTGATTCAGTTTTATAGGAACTGGACTTTTTAAATTATCTTAATTGGATGGGTGAATAGCATGAATGAGTCAGTAAGCAGCTTTCATTTAGCCAATATAGAAAATACAATATATAACTTTCATAACTGATATTTTTACAGCTTGCTTAGTTTGAATTTGCATACATCAGTCTACTGTATTCAGATGCTGCTTAGGACTACTCCATAAAAGTAGAGTAAATGAATCACTATGGGTGTGATGCAACTGCAAATTATTGCTGTAGGTCTTCAGGCCGGATTTGGGGTGAGAAGGTCCTGAATTTGCTACATGCAGTTGAGTTGGATTAGCTGGCAGTCAAGGTCTTTTCCAATTCTTAAATTCATGCCCTCTGAAAACTAGAGATGTTTAGAAACCACATTGATGTTTCTGGAGGGAAGAATGAATGACCAAAACTAGAATTTTTTCTCAAAAACAATTGGAAAGATCATGAAAAAGATCATTATAAAAAAAGTCAATGAGTCTAGTTTATATAATTCAAATTGAATTTAGTTTCTTTTCTCTTTTTTTTTTCCTTCTTAGCATTTTTGTAATCCATGGTAACATATCATTTTCATATTCAAAGGAAAATAATCTTCCTTACAAAGTCACTTTATCCATGACTTGCCCTTATTTTTTTAATGAAAAGTTGGATAATTTTCATTATTCAGGTAAATTGGATATTTTTTTCAAAAGCAAAAATCATGGGTAGTGACTGATCACACAAGGAATTCTGAGAAGGGGGAGAGTAGTGTGGGATAGACTAAATGGAAATGGTTTCAGGGAGGTGATGACACTTGAGATGGATGGTAAAGGATGTGGATAGGTAGAAAAGAGAGAGGAGAACCTAAATGAGCAAATGATTGAAGGTAGGGGTAGCATACCACCATGAAGTGTACAAATACTGGAAAAGAAATAAAAGGATGAGATATCTTGACAAATATGTAGACCAGTCTCTTTTTAAAAAATGTTTTAGTCAACAAGTAATTATTTAGAATTTAGAATGTCAAGTACTTTACCAAGTTCTGAGGATATGAAAAAGGCAATAAGATCCCTCCTCTCAGGAAATTCATGTTCTTTTTAAATATAATATATGTATATATACATATATATTCTAATTACATGAAAAATAATTTTAATATTCATTTAAAAAAATTTGAATTCCAAATTCTTTCCTTCCTTCACCTTTCCCCTCACTGAGAAGATAAGCAATTTGATATAGGTTATACATGTGCAGGACTGTAAAACCTATTTCCATTTTAGTTAACTTATAAAAGAAAAACCACACCAAAAGAAAAATAAACCAAGAAAAACAAAGAAAACTTTATAAAAAATATGCTTTAGTCTTCATTCAGCCTCCTTTGGTTCTTTCTCTGGAGTTAGATAGCATTTTGCATCATAAGTCATTTCAAATTGTCTTGGATCTTTGTGTCGCTGAGAATAGTTAAGTCATTCACAGTTGGTCATTTTTATACTATTGCTGTTACTATGTACACTGTTCTCCTGGTTCTGTTCACCACTTTGCATCAGTTCATGTAAGTCTTTCCAGGTTTTCTGAAACCACCCTGCTCATCATTTCTTATAGCACAATAGTATTCTATCACAAATTACGTGATTTGTTCAGTGTTTCCCTAACTGATAGGCATCCATTCAATTTCTAATTCTTTGATGCCTCAAAAAGAACTGCTATAAATATATATTTGTATACAGAGGTCTTTTTCTTTTAAAAAAATCTCTTTGGAATACAGGTGTAGTAGAAGAATTGCTAGGTCAAAGAGTATATAGTATGCCCAATTTTAAAGCATGTTGGGTATAGTTCCAAATTGCTCTTCAGAATTGTTGGATTAGGTCATAACTCTACCAACAATGCTTTAGTGCCCCATTTTCCCTTCCAACATTTGTCAGTTTCCTTTCCTGTCACATTAGTCAATCTGATAGGTTTGAGGTGGTACCTCAGAGTTGTTTTAATTTATGTTTCTCTAAGAATAGTGACAGAGCACTTTTTCATATAACTACAGATAGCTTTAATATCTTTGTCTTAAAATTGCTCACATCCTTTGGCCATCTATTGATTGAGGAATGATTTCTATTCTTACAAATTTGACTTAGTTCTCTATATATTTGAGAAATGAGGCCTTCATTAGAGAAACTTGCTACAAATTATTTGTCACAGTGATGATTACTATGTTTCTCTCCATCCTATTTCCCTGCAGTTTATCCTTTTCTTTCTCCCCTTTCACTCTGCCCGTTCTCAAAATTGTTTTTATTCTGACCACAACCTTGCCCAATGTGCAGTCCTTTCTATCAACCTTCACCTTCTCTAATGCTCCTACTCTCTTACTTCGCTGTATGATAAGATAGGTTTTTATACCCAAGTGATGTAATTCCCTCTTTGAGCCAATTTTGATGAAAGTAAGATTCAAACATTGCCTGTTTCCCCCTCCATTTCCCCCTCCACTGTGAATACTCATGTCTCTTTATGTGAGATAATTTACCCCATTCTAACTCTCCTTTCCCCCTTCTGCCAACACACCTTTCTTTTAGAACCCTTAATTTTAATTTTTCTAGTTATCACCCCATCATGGTCAACTGCTCTCTATCTATGTATACTCCTTTTAATTGCCCTAAGGATGATAAATGTCTTAGGAGCTAAAAATATCGTCTTCCCATGGAGGAATATAAACAGTTTAACCTTATTGAATCTTTTATGATTTCTCTCTCCTGTTTACCTTTTTAGATTTCTCTTGAGTCTTGTATTTCAAAGTCAAATTTTCTATTTAGCTCTTGTCTTTTCATCAGGAATGCTTGAAAGTTCTACATTTTATTAAATTATACTTTTCACCTGAAGAATTATACTCAATTTTGTTGGATAGGTGAGTCTTGATTTTAATTCTATATCCTTTGTTCTCCAGAATATCAAATTCTAAGTCTTCTGATCTGTAACATAGAAACTGCTAAATTTTGTGTGATCCTGACTGTGGCTCTATATTTGAATTATTTTTGACTACTTTCAATATTTCCTCTTTGACCTTGGAGCTCTGAAATTTGGATGTAATATTCCTGGGAGTTTTCATTTTGGGGTCTTTTTCAGGAGGTGATCATTGTATCCTTTCAATTTCTATTTTGATCTCTGGTTCTAGAATATCAGAGATATTTTCTTGGTAATTTCTTGAAAGATGATATCTAGGCTCTTTTTTTTAATCATTGCTTTCAGGTAGTACAATAATTCTTAAATTATCTCTCCCTGATCTATTTTCTAAATCAGTTCTTTTTTCCAGTTAGATATTTCACATCTTTTCTATTTTTTCATTAATTTTATTTTCTTACTTCTTGATCTCTTGTAAAGTCATTAGCTTCTGCTTGCCCAGTTCTAATTTTTAAGGAATTATTTTCTTAAGTGAGCTTTTGTACCTCCTTTTCCACATAAGAAGTTCTTTTTTGTAGTGAATTTTTGTGCTTTTTTCCATTGAGTCTATTTTTTAATCCCTCCTTTATCAAGCTGTTGTCTTTTTTCATTATTTTCTTGCATTACTATCATTTCTTTTCCTAATTTTTCTTCTACCTCTCTCATTTGATTTTTAAAATCCTTTTTGAACTCTTCCAGAATTTCTTCTTGAGACTGGCACCAATTCACCTACCTCATAGAGTATTTGTGAGGATCAAAATAATTAATATATGTATAGCACTTTGAAAGTCTTAAAGCATTATATAAATGCTAGCTATTATTAATATTTTATTGTATAGGTAATAGGAAACCACATGATTTTGAGTGCAGTCTGGGATGGGATAATATGGTGGTACATGCATTTTGGGAAAATCACTTTGGCAGATAAGAAGGATGAGCTGGAGTGGGGAAAGACTCTAGGCAGAGAAACCAACCAGAAATCTGTTGCAGTTGTCCTAGTATGAGGCAGTCCTATACTGGGGGAGTGGGGGGTAGTGGCTGAATCAATGGAGATAAATGTACAATATTAATAACTAAGATTTATATAGTGCTTACTGGATGATAGGTACTGTGCTAAGTATTATTATTTCCTTTTATCTTGGCAACCCTGGAAGGTAGGTGCTATCATTATCTCTATTTTACAAATGAGGAATCTGAGGTAAACAAGGGCTGTGACTTTTCCAGGGTCACAGGATTACTAAGTATCTGAAGATGAATTTGATCCCAGTTCTTCCTAATTTCAAATCTGGCACTCTTTCCATTGCCCTATCTACACAACAGGTGATATGAATGCAAATTAGAATCAAGATAACATCAGGGTTATAAGCTTGTATAACTTGCAGATGAGTGGTGCCCTAAGACAGTGGTAAGAAAATTGAGAAGAGGGTAGAGTTTAAAGAGACAGATATTTAGCTCTGTTTTGGACATATTGTGTTTGAGATATCCAAACGGTGTTACATGGCTGTATTTCAGGATAAATTATTGATGGATATATAGTTATGGTGGCAATCTGCATGGTGATAGTAATTGAACATACAGTAGGAAATTGATGAGATCTTTAAGAGATGTAATATATAATATATTATATATAAGATTTATATGAGATATAATATAGGTGAAGAGCAGAGGTCGCAAAATAAACTCTTAGGTGAAACTCATGATTAGTGGGTCTCACCTGGATAAAGGCAGATGCTGAAGAGCAATCAGAAAGGTAGAGGAATCAGGAGAAAGCAAGATTACAAACACCTAGAGAAGAGAATACATAGGAGGGAGTGAAGGTAACTGACTGTCAGATGCTGCCCATAGTCACAGAAGGATTCATTGATCTTTATTTTAATATACATTGCTTTCACTTACTAATGACTTTGCCTTCCCCTGTAACAAAGAAGCATAATCAAGCAAAACAAATCAATTCCATTGACTGAAAATGTACCTCTCCTTTGACATCCTTTAGTTCATCACTTTTCTACTGAAAGGCAGGAAACATATTTCATCATCAGATTTCAGAGTTACAAATTATCTCAAAAAGATTTTGTAGAAATGAGAAAGTAGGCATATGAGTCATAGCTTATCATAGCTTATCAGTCACTCTATTTCATTAATAATGACACATGATTTTTTAATTTTATCCCTTTGATACCTTCTTTAAGATATTGTGAAATTTTTTCCATTAGTTACATCTGTTAGGTCTAGAAATAAGAAAACATCACAAATGACCATGACACTGTAAATTTAAAAAAAAAAAAAAAAACCAAGCGTGAACATCATGTAATTGTAAGGAACAAGCTTAGACCTGATGAAGAGATGAGAAAATGGGTCTCCTTTCTTTCTTTAGAGAGCTGAGAAACCATTAAGACACTGTCAGAATTGGTCAGTGGGATGACTAGTTTTTATGAACTACTGTTTTTCTACTCTATTTTATTCTTTATTACAAGGAATGGCTCTCTCATTATAGGACAGGAAGGAGCATATTCAGAAATGAAGGTGTTATAAAAATAAGAGATATTAGTAACACTTTTTAATTGAAAAAACAGGATTTCCTTTTCCCCCTGTACTAGGTTAGACCCAGTTTTCTTGGCAAAGATACTGGAGTGCTTTGCCTTTTCCTTCTCCAACTGAAGTGAAACTGAGTCAGACAGGGTTAAATGACTTGTCCAGGGTCATACATCTAGTAAGTTTCTTTTTTAAATTTATTTTTAATTTATTTATTTTTAGTTTTCAACATTTACTTGCGCAAGATTTTGATTTCCAAATTTTCTCCCCATCTCTCTCTTCCACCACCCCAAGACAGCATGCATTCTAATTACCCTTTCCCCCAGTCTGCCCTCCCTCCTATCACACCCATCCCTTCTCCCATCCCCTTCCCCTCTATTTTCTTGTAGGGCAAGATAGATTTTTGTACACTATTGCCTGTTTGTCTTATTTCCCAGTTGCGTGCAAAAACAATTATTAACGTTCATTTTTAAAACTTGGAGTTCCAACTTCTCTCCCTTCCTCCCTCCCCACTCATCCCCATTGAGAAGGCAAGCAATTCAATATAGGTTATTCAAGTGTAGTCATACAAAACACTTCCATAACAGTCATGTTGTGAAAGACCATTTATTCTATTCTCTTTTGACCCTGTCCCTCCTCAAAAATATTTACTTCTAATTATCCTTCCTCCCATTTGCCTTCCCTCCTATAAGCCCCCCCACTTATCTTCTTCCCCCCTACTTTCTTGTAGTGTAAGACAGATTTTCATACCATATTGAGTGTGCATGTTATTCCCTCCTTAATCCAAATCCAGTGAGAGAAAGGTTCACTCTTTTAATCTCACCTCCCCCCTTTTCCCCTCCATTGAAAGCTTTTTCTTGGCTTTTTTATGTGACAATAATTTACCTCATTCTAGTTCTCCCTTTCTCTTTCTCCTAATATATTCTTCTCTCACCCCTTAATTTTATTTTTTCAGATATCATTCCTTCATATTCAACTCCCCCTGTGACATCTCTCTATATGTATATAATCCCTCAAATTACCCTAATCCTGAGAAAAATTTCAAGAGTTACAAATATTATCTTTTCATGCAGGAATGTAAACAGTGCAACTTTAATAAGTTCCTTATGATTTCTCTTTCCTGTTTACCTTTTCAGACTTCTCTTGATTCTTGTGTTTGAAAGTCAAATTTTCTATTCAAGTCTGGTCTGTTCAATAAGAATGCTTGAAAATCCTCTATTTCATTGAATGACCAAATTTTTCCCTGAAGTATTATACTCAGTTGTGCTGGGTAGGTGGTTCTTGGTTTTAATCCTAGCTCCCTTGACTTTCAGAATATCATATTTCAAGCCCTGTGAAACCTTGATGTAGAAGCTGCTAGATCTTGTGTTATCCAGATTGTGTTTCCACAATACTCAAATTGTTTCTTTCTGACAACTTGCAATATTTTCTCTTTGACATGGGAGCTCTGAAATTTGGCTGCAAAATTCCTAGGAGTTTTCCTTTGGGGATCTCTTTCAGGAGGCAATCAGTGGATTTTTTCAATATCTATTTTACCCTCTGGTCCTAGAATATCAGGGCAGTTTTCCTTGACAGTTTCTTGAAAGATGATGTGTAGGCTCTTTTTTTGATCATGGCTTTCAGGTAATTCAATAATTTTTAAATTGTCTCTCCTGCTTTTCCAGGTCAGTTGTTTTTCCAATGAGATATTTCACATTGTCTGCTATCTTTTCGTTCCTCTGGTTTTCTTTTCTGATTTTTTTGATTTCTCATAGAGTCATTAGCTTCCATCTGCTCCATTCTAATCTTTAAGAAATTATTTTCTTCAGTGAGGTTTTGCATCTTCTTTTCCATCTGGCCAATTCTGAGTTTTAAGGCATTCTCTCTGCTCATTGGCTTTTTGGATCTCTTTTGCCATTTGGGTTAGTCTATTTTTTAAGGTGCTATTTTCTTCAGCGTTTTTAGATCCCCTTTAGCAAGCAGTTGACTTGCTTTTCATGATTTTCTTGCATCACTCTCATTTCTCTTCCCAATTTTTGCTCTACTTTTACTTTATTATCAAAATTCTTTTTGAACTCTTCCATGGCCTGAGACTAATTCATATTTTTCTTAGAGTTTTTGGATGTAGAAGCTTTGATTTTGTTGTTTTATTCTGTTTGTATATTTTGGTCTTGCTTGTCAACAAAATAAAATACTACAGTCTGATTCTTTTTCTAGGTTTTACTTATTTCCCCAGTCATTTGCTTGACTTTTGAGCTTTGTCAAGTAGTTCTCTGCTTCCAGTGGGGGTGGGAGGTGTACTATCAGCTGCTTGATCTCCCTACAGTCTGTGAACCTAGAGCTTCAGAAATAACACATGCCAGCTCCTGCTGCTGCATCTGCCACTGGCTCCTCCACCCCCTCAACCACCCTTGGGCTGGGGCTGGAGCACTCTACTCTCTCACACAAGTCCAATGTTTTGTTTCGTTTTATTTTTTCCCACTGGCCTTCCAATTTGTCTTTGGCAGTTTGAGGTTGTGAAGTCTGGAAACCACCACAAGTGCCAGAGATTCAGTTCCCTTGAGGTCTGCTCAGGTCCTGTCTGTGCTGGTGCTGCCCAAGCTGGGTTGTTCTCTGCTCCCAGCACAGCACAATACACACTTTACATCAACCTTCCAGGCTGTCTTGGGGTTGATATTTGCTTCACTCAATCATTCTGTGGGTTCTGTAGCTCCAGTATTTGTTTATAGTTATTTTTACAGGCATTTGGCTGGGCTTAGGGAGAGAGCTCTAGCAAGTCTCTGCTTCTACTCTGCCATCCTGGCTCTATCCCTACTGATCTCCTTTCTGTTCCTCACTCTGCACTTCATCTCTGGACTCTGGGCATTTGAACTGGTTGTCCCCCATGCCTAGAATGCTCTCTCTCTCTCTTTCTCTTTTTTTCTCTACCTCCTGACTTCCCCAGATTCCTTCAAGACTCAGGTTAAAAGCCAGTTTCTTTAGAGAGACTCTCCTTCCTCTTTTTCCCTCTGAAGTTGACTTTCATTACCTAGCATATCTCTCAGCTGGTAAGCTTGTAAGGCTAAATTTGAACTCAGGTCTTCCTGCCTCCAAGCCTGACACTCTATCCACTATATCATCTGGCTGCCCCTTATTTATCCATAGTTATTTGTGTACTCTCTCTCCTATTAGAGTAAGACATCTTTGAAAGCAGGGACATTCTTTTACTTTTCTTTGTATCCCCAGCATAGTTCCTGAAACATAGTAAGTACTTAAGAAATATGTGTGGACTAACTGACTTTCTCATACCAGGCACTGAAGTACAGAGTTCAAATACGGTAATTATGCAATTTTCAAAGATGGAACTAGGTCAAATTATAGACATTATGAAATCTGTTCCATTGCACATCTATTACATTTTTTCTCTTGATTTTAGTATGTAAGTAATCTTGTGAATATCTGTTAGAGTTGTCTTTCCTATGCGTTTGCAGTTTTAGATCCCTCTAAGGTTTTTCATCGTTCTATTAGGTGAGGTTGTTTATCATTTTTAATTATCAATTTTAATCATTTTAATTTAAATTTTCATGATGCTTTTTTTCATTTTTAACATTTTTAACAGTTCATATCACATAAAATAATTCCACCTTTTGGTCAGGTGATACTTCTTTTAAGGCATTTACAATATAGACCACAAATGATTTTTTTTAACATTAACCAACTAAGACACAAATAATAACTATGTATGCAAACTTCACTAGCCCTTAACTTAATTGTGTCCACACTATTACTAAGAATTAAAGGACCCTAACTAATTGTTTTTGGTCTAACGTCCTAAACCTAATAGCTAAATTTTAGACTTAACCTAGGATGTTCCCCTACCAACAATCTATAATTTAATAGATCAGGTATTAAGCTTACCAATCTTTTGAATATAGGAAATTGCCACTAAGAGTAGGGACATTGTAGGGAAACAATATCTCCCCAACTTCACATCAGTTCCAGGCAGGAGGAGATTGTCAACTGTATTCAGCCAGGCTTAAAGTCTGCCAGGTGTCAGTGGGGAAATTGAGTCAGGAGATGCCCAGGCTAAAGAGCTGCTCTCCCACTCTTCCCATGAGATCACCTTTTTAAGTTCATACCAGCATTTCACAGGCTTACTGACATCATGGATTGGAGGCTCAGACCGCCTTTCTTGTTATCCCTACCTAGAGTTACACTCAGAAGAACAGTCACTTAATAGTCCCATAGAATCTTAAAATAGCAAGCTCCAATAACCAGGTTTCAGATATGACTGTAATTTCACATTAGCTAAGGGACATCTTCTGAGACAAGTGTTAAGTGGCTTACATACCTTTCTATACCTGTTCTAATTCCTGCTTAAATAACAATCATAAAATCAAATTTCCCATTAAAACCTTAACTTTTCCATCAATGCCAAATTTTACCCAAGGTTACCTGCCTTTAGGAAACTTAGACTAAAATTCTTTTCCCCAAACTAAAGATGTCTCTGATTTAGTCTCAGTAATTAATTCAGTCAGTTATTTTAAAAGTAATTGCTTTTACATTGCTTCATAACATGTCCAATTTTTCTCCCCATCTCTCCCCTTCCCCCAACCCCTAATACCTTGCCCTCCCTTCTATCACACCCCACCCTTCCCTTATCCCCATCTTCTCTCTTTTTTTGTAGGGCAAGATAAATTTCTATGCCCCATTACCTGTGTTTCTAATTTCCCAGTTATATCCAATAATAATTCTCAATATTTGTTTCTAATACTTTGAATTCCAACTTCTCTCCCTCCCTCCCTTCTTACTCATCCTCACTGAGAAGACAAGCAATTCAATATAGACTAAATATGTGTCACTTTGCAAAATACTTCCATAATAATCATGTTGTGTAATAATAACTGTATTGCCCTCTATCCTACTCTATCCTCCCTTGTTTTTTTATTCCCTCATTTGACCTTGTCCCTTCCCAAAAGTGTTTCTTTCTAGTTAGTCCCTTCTCCCATTTGCCCTCCCTTCAATCATTCCCCTTACCCCACTTTTCACCTCCTCCCCTACTTTCCTGTAGTGTAAGATAGATTTTCATACCAAATTTTGTAAGCATGTTATTCCCTCCTTAAGCCATATGTGGAGAGAGTAGCTTCACTTTTCCCTTCTCCCCTTCTCCCTTTTCTCCTCCATTGAACAAAATTTTTCTTTATCTCTTTTATGAGTTATAGCCTGCCCCATTACATTTCTCCTCCCAGTATTTTCCTCCTTCACTCCATAATTTTTATTTTATTTTATTTTTTTGTGGATATCATCTCTTCTGATTCAATACAACCTGTACTCTGTGTCTCTCTGTGTGTGTGTGTGTGTGTGTGTGTGTATAATCCCTCCACCTACCCACATACTGAGAAAAGTCTCAAGAGTTACAAATATTTTCTTTCCCTGTAAACAGTTCAGCTTTAGAAAGTCTTTTATGATTTCTCTTTCCTGTTTATCTTTTCATGCTTCTCTTGATTCTTGTGTTTGAAAGTCAAATTTTCTCTTCAGTTCTGGTCTTTTCATCATGAATGCTTGAAAGTCCTCTATATCATTGAATGACCATTTATTCCCTTGAAATATGATACTCAGCTTTGCTGGGTAGGTGATTCTTGGTTTTAATCCCAGTTTCTTAGACCTCTAGAATATCCTATTCCATGGCCATCAATCCCTTAATGTTGAAGTTGCCAGATCCTGTGTTATCCTGATTATATTTTCGCAATACTTGAATTGTTTCTTTCTAGCTGCTTGCAGTATTTTCTCCTTGACCTGGGAACTCTGAAATTTGGCCACAATGTTCCTAGAAGTTTCTCTCTTTGGGTCTCTTTCAGGGGGTGATCTGTGGATTCTTTCAATATTTATTTTGCCCTCTGGTTCTAGAATATCAGGACAGTTTTCCTTGATAATTCCATGGAAGATAATGTCTAGGCTTTTTTTTTGTTTGTGGCTTTCAGGTAGTCCCATAATTTTTAAATTATCTCTCCTAGATCTATTTTCCAGGCCAGTTGTTTTTCCAATGAGATGTTTCACATTATCTTCTATTTTTTTCAAACTTTTTTTTTAACTGCTTCGTTTACCTCATAGTCATTCTTTTCCCTGAACTCAATTCTCTCTTTCAGAGAACTATTTTGTTCAGTGAGCTTTTGAACCTTCTCCTCCATTTGGCTAATTCTGCTTTTTAATGCCTCCTTCTCCTCATTACCTTTTTGGACCTCTTTTTCTGATTGAGTTAGCCTCTTTTTAAAGCTGGTTTCCTCAGCATTTTTTTGGTTCTCATTTAGCAAGCTGCTAACTTGCTTTTCAAGCTTTTCTTTGCCTGAGCCTAGTTTAAGTTCCTTTTGGATGCCCTGGAGGCAGGGGCCTTGACTTCCTGTGACAGTAAGCCTTGTTCTTCCTTATCTGAAAGGATGAGAGGAGACACCTGCTCACCAAGAAAGTAACCTTTGGTTTTATTTTTTTCTCCTTTTTTGGGCATTTTCCTAGCCAGTTACTTGATTTCTGAATCCTATGTGAAGAGGGTGGTCCTATTGCCCCTTCTCTCCCCAGTATCATGTTCAAGGTTGAGATTTGACTCAGCTGCTTTCCCCCCCTGGGGTTTTGGGTGGGGGGCAGGGCTGTTGCTGAGCGCTGAGATTTAGATCAGCTGCTCCCTACTGCCAGAGGCTTTAAGCTGAGCTGCCTGCACTATGGACCCAGGTTGCTTCCCAGACACCGTAGTTGCCTGAAGTCTGCTGTTACTGTTGCCGATGTTGCCTGGGGCTATTGCTGAAGAAATTCCCCTCTTACCCAGCTGGGAAAGCCCTCCCACACTGACCTTTGGAGCTTTCTTTGTTGTTTGTGGGTTGAGATATCTGGGACCCTCCCTGCTGGGAACTCTGCCCTGGAGGTCTATAGAGGACCTGTTCCTCCCAATGCCATATGGCCAGGGCTGATCTCTGCTCTACTCAGCATCCTGTGAAGTAGACCTTTCCTGTCAGCCTTCTAGGTTACCTTTGGCTGGAAACCTCTTTCACTCTGTTGATCTGTGGCTTCTGACGCCATAGATGCTCTAGAACTTGTTGAGAGTCATTTTTTACAGGTATTTTGTGGGCTGTGTATATGTGTCTTTCTACTCTCCCATCTTGGCTCTGCCCTCTAGGAATTCCATGATGCTTTTCAAAAGAGTTTGTACCACATATTGACTTTTACTTGATAAGAAATTTGAGGACAATTTGGGCTCTCTCATTATGGTAATAGTTTTTACAACAGTTAAACTTCTTTATAGAGAAGTCTATGCTTTGCTTTTGGTTTTTTGGGGGGTTTTTTGCATTTCTTGTTTTTCACATCCCATATTCTATTTGATAAGTTGAGTCGGAATTGTTCAGTTGTCATGGTGCCATCTTAGATATGTCTTTTTTTTAATTCAGTGTTCATTTGGGCCCTTTCACCAACTTATTAATAGTCTGGCTATTTTGGATGTGCTAGCTAATTTGGAAATTAGTTTAGTAACTAATCTTATCTTTTTCTCTTTCTGAGATAGTCAATTTTTTATGTGACTACCCTGGAGGAACATAAAATATCAGTTAAACATTTATTAAGTGTTTACTACACTAAGTGCTTAGAATACAAATAAAAATCAAGTGAGCAATCCAAAGGACAATCCCTGCCTTTGAGGAGCATACAGTCTTATAGGCGAGTATAACACAAGAAAGAGTGCTGAAAAGTATGGAAAGTAAGGGGAGAAAAAGGGAGAGAGGATATCATTGTACACCACTGGGCTTTACAATACTGATGAGAATTTAAAGTACCATTTAACTCTATTCCTAAAGAAAATCTTCATTTTATATGAATATGAAGCTTCTGAATAGCCTACCATAAGATCACTGACTTAGATTTGCAAGAGAATTTATAGGCCATCTCTTCTAACTTCTCCTTTAACAGATTAGAAACTGAGGCCCAGAGAGTCTAAGTAACTTGCCTAAGGTTATACAGTAGCAGTACTAAGATTTGAAATCAAGTCTTCTAATTTAAAAATTAGTACTCTTTCTACTGTTTGATTTTTTTTTAAATTTCTTAATCTGGAACAATATGTTCTAACATATTTTTCATTACCTGTCTTTGTACTGAAGTCACAGAGTGTCAAGGTATATGATAATAAGGTGTTTGGGGAAAATCTCCATTTTCTGGAATGAACATTTTTGTTTTTATATAGGCTTTTTTCTAATTGCATATAATGATGATTTTTAACATTCATTTAAGAAAAAAATTTGAGTTCCAAATTTTCTCATTCCCTCTTCACTCCCTTCCTTCCTAAGGTAGTAAGCAATTTGCTATAGGTTATATGTGTTCAATCATGTGAAACACATTTCCATATTTGTCATGTGAAAGAAAAAAAAACAGAGCAAGAGAATAGAACCATACACACAAAAATAAAGTGAAAATAGCATGTGTTGATCTGCATTCAGACTCCATCAGTTTTTTCTCTGGATATGGATAGCATTTTCCATCATGAGTCCTTTGGAATTTTCTTGGATCATTATATTGCTGAGAAGGGCACAATGTTCTCCTGGTTCTGTTCATGTTAGTTTGTATCAGTTCACTTAAATTTTTGCAGATTTTCCTAAAATCAGCCTGCTCATCATTTCTTATAGCACAATAGTATGGAATGAATTGGTATATATCTGTGCTAACTTGGCATTTCAAGCATAGAAAATAAAAAGATTTCACTAGCCCATTTACATTATCATCTTGAATAGAATTCATGCTATTTTATTTGTCTTGGACAAATTGGAATTTGCAGTAGGAGACTGGCGCAGGGGCTGATCCTGACGTATTTTGCTCAATAAACATTGTATAATAATGATTATTAAGAGTAACCTTCCTTCATTCTTTGAAATCTACATTGTCCCCCAAGGTTTTACCTTAACTGTCCAGTAATGGATGGAAACTAAATTTGAAAAGCATAAAGAAAAACAATCCTAGACTGATTTAGCCTAACCTACCTTGAACCCAACTTCACTTAATGATGACAGCAATAAAAAAGAATTATGAACAATGGAGCCACATTGTTTATTTAAGCAAGAAGTGATTAAGTATATGCAAATAGGCCATAGCACATTGAAATTGTTTAGCAACTCCAGTTTTAATTGATGTGCACTTCAGAATATATGTCAAAGTGTTATTTAGCCAAAGAGCTCTGCTTCTTCCTATGACAGATGAAGACGCAGCAAAGTAATCTATTGTAAAAAGTGCTTTTAGAGCCTCTCAAACCTGAAGTCACATTCATTAAGCCCTCTACTGAAGATTCAATAAATGTGAAAAGTGATTTGTTACATTACTGCTTGTTTGCTTAGAAGTCAGCAAGTCAACAAGCATTTATTAAGCATTTGCTATGTGCCAAGAACCCTCTGAGGGTGAATATCCAGACCTCATGAGCAAGTACTGGAGAACCTTCTGCTTATTTTCCCATTTTTTTTTTCAAAATTAACTTGTATCTTGGCACACTTTTTTTCTCTTCCAAGATTTTCTTCAGGACTCATCCTGGAGCTCCTATTTTGTGTTGTTAGATAAAAATAATAACTGATATTGATAAAATATTTTTAAAGTTTTCAAAACTCTTTAAATACATGATGTCATCGGAGCTTTACAACAATCCTATGAGGTCAAAATCATTTTACAGGCAAGGAAACTGATGTTCAGATAAGTTAGTTACGTGCCCATGGCTGTACAACTGTTAAGCATTAGAGGTAGTCTTTGACCCAGGTCTTTCTGACAACAAATCCAGCACTCCATCCATTTCATAGTTTTGTACCAAATGAGGAATTAATAGACTAACAAATGTAGAATACTGGCCTCCCCATTAGTAAACCTAATTGATATTTCTTTTCTTTTTCCTGTTTTTTTCTTAGTTTTTACAAAAATAAAATAGTTAAAGGTCTAATTATAAACATACATGCCCCAATACATTTTCTGTGGAAGATACTTTGGGTCCACCGTAGGAAAGGAAATAGTTGGTTTCTCACCCCCTTTAACTTTATTTAATGGCATATAACTGCATTGGTTCTTTATTTCAGATGCTGATAATTCTGTTGAAATATCACAAAGTGGACATGAAATTTAAAAAAAATCTCATTCTTTCTGTCTTCTGCACATAATGTTGATGCATTAATGGTTTTTTTTTTTTTTTTTGAATTTCAACCTATTGACTTTTTCTGGACTCAGTAAACTGCATACATTAGCATGCACTGTGTTAGATTATGACCCTTATTCCCACTCTCTTTCTTTGTGAGAAAGGGGAATAAAGCCACATGAAAGAAAAGTTAAATCAGAAGTCGAAATGGTGACTGAAATGTAAACTGAACAGTATACATGCATTTGTAGTTTTCGGCAAAGTTATAGAAATTTACCCTGAAGTTTATTGGAAAAAATCCCTTGTGATAGAAGCCCCCCTCCCTCCCTGCCTCCTTCCCTGTCTCTTTCTTTTGCCTTCCCAACCCTCTGAAACCACATCTGTTTCCTACTGATAGCTTTTAATACACAGCTCCTTAATGTCTTCTAACAGGAAGTGGAAATCGAACGAAGTTTGTGTTCCCCAGCATTGAAGAGTCAGCCTAGCAGCCGTCCCACCAGTCCTGTGAAAGATTCAGACAAGAAAGGTGGGAAAACATCTTTTGACAAGATGTCATCTGAAAGTGGTCACAGCAGCAACTTTGAAGGTTAGCATAACACTTTGATCTGATTTCTTGGCATAGCACCTTGTTTGATGCAAGTAAGCTAATAAAGTGTATGGGTAGGTTTGCTTTTCAAAACAGTGAGGGGGAAAACTGGTGAGGCAGCAGATGGCTCACTTTCTAACAAAACACCACAATTCGAGAAAATAAAATAGGGTTTTGAAGTGTGCTTTTTACTTTAAGCTGCTAAAAAAAAAAAAAAAAAGCAGAATAAGAATTCTATTGCAGAAGGCATCCAGCATGAAAATCTCCTATGTCCTAAAGCTCTGAATGAGTTAGTTTATTAGCTGCAAGTAAATCAGTGCAATCATTTGTTTGCAAAACTATACTTAGGAAACAATGCATTGGATCATCCTCAGGCTGCTCCTTTTGTGACAAAAGGAAAAACCATATTTGTTTCACTTAAGTCAGCAGGTAGTAAAAGAATGAAGTATGACTGCCTGTCAGTTGCAAAATAAAAAATAAGAAAAGGCCTTCCAGCTGCTTGTCTTCAGTCGATTAAACTAAATGTGCTTAATGAATTTGGTATAAAATGTGACAGGATAGAGTCACATTTTGGGACAAAAACATATAAATTTGATTAATGTTTTGCAAATGCCATTAAAATGTTAATAGCTCATATGTTTGAAATTGCATCATTACCGTAATTTTCAACAATGACAGAAGTGCAAAATATAAATAATTTCTTGAAAAATGGAGGAAGCATTTATCACTTCTGAAGAGGCACTAACAAGATTTTCCGTTTTAACCAAGTACAATTTAGGATTAGTAATGTTTGTTAAAAGAAAAATATTAAATGATTCTTCAATCCTTTCAGGTATGTTCTCACATAACAGGCTTTCATATTGAAAGACAAATCTGGTAATGTGGACTTTTTGTGTGTAATATCATTCAAAATATGGAAAAACATACCCCAAAACCATTGCTTGTACTAAGTGCAGGAAATGTTCATGTTGTCCTGAACATTCTATCTTTATGAAATTCAACGTTTAGAGTCTTTTGCTTCAAGAGGTGGTAATGGGTGCCTTAGTAGAAAGAGCACTAATGAGAGATCAAGAGACCCTGGTCTCAGCATTGGGGCTGCACCAAGCTGTGCAACCTTGGGAAAATCACTTTGTGTCTCTAAGACTAAGGTTAGTTACTGCTCCATAAAACTGAGGAGTTGGATTAAAAGGAATTGTATCCAGCTTTCCAGTTCTCACATTTTATGTTTCTGTGAAAAGAGGAACATATTAGGGACTGGTAGAATTCAAAAGGGACAGTTGTAGGAACAGTAGGGGTGGTGATGAGATAAAAGGGAAAGCTTGGGGCAAGAAAATGCATCTAAGTACAGAAGGGAGCTGAATGAGTTCATGCATGTTGTTTGTTGTTGAGTTGTTTTTCAGTCCCGTCTCACTCTTTGTGCCTATTTGAACTTTTCTTTTTTTTTTTTATTTTTAATTAATTTTATTTATTATCAGTGTTCTACAATCACTACCGTATAACTTAGATTATTATTTTTCCCTCCCTCGCCCCTACCTCCCTACTCCCTCCCTGAGATGGCATACAACTTTACATAGGTTCTACACATATGCTCCTATTAAATACATTTTCACTATACTCATGCTGTGTAGAAGAATTAAAATGAATGGGAGAAATCATATAACAAACCAAAACGTAATACACACACAAACACACACACACACACACACACACACACACACACACACATACGCACGCAAATGATCTACTACATTCTGTGATTGAATTCCATAGCTCTTCCTCTGGATGTGGAAGGCATTTTGCCTTTAGAAGACCCTTGGGAATTTTTTTTAGGTCCTTGCATTTCTATGAAGTTCCAAGTCTACCAGAAAAATCTCTCGCACACTGTGGTTGTTGCTGTGCACAAAGTTCTCCTGGTTCTGCTCCTTTCACTCAGCATCAGATCATATAAGTCTTTCCAGGCCTCTCTGAAGTCTTCCTGTTCATCATTTCTTATAGTGCAGTAGTATTCCATTACATTCATATACCACAATTTATTCAGGCATTCCCCAACTGATGAGCATCCCCTTAATTTCCAGTTTTTGGCCACCACAAAGAGTGCTGCTATAAATATTTTTGTACAGGTGGGACCCTTTCCCATTTTTATGATCTCTTGGGGATACAGTCCTAGAAGCAATAATGCTGGGTCAAACGGTGTGCATATTTTTGTAGCCCTTTGGGCATAGTTCCAAATTGCTATCCAGAATGGTTGGATCAGCTCACAGCTCCACCAACAGTGTATTACTGTTCCAACTCTCCCACATCCTTTTGAGCTTTTCTTGACAAAGATAATGGAATGGTTTGCCAGTCCTTCTCCAGCTCATTTTACAGATGAGGAAACTGAGGCAAACAGAGTTAAGTAGTGTCACACAGCTAGTAAGTACCTGAGGTCAGATCTGAACTCAGGAAGATGAATCTTCCTGACTCTGGGCCTAGCACTCTGACTCCACTCTTACTGCACCACCTAGTTGCCTACTAAATTCACCTTGCTTCCCACTAAAGACAGTGTCTACTGCACAGGTTAGGCAGCCACTATCATTTGCAGACTTTTGTCAAGAGGTTCTAGAATTGTGATCTTTATTGTTGTAGGCTGTGATCTTTGCCCAGAAGTAATCATTCATTACAGCTGTAGAGGGAATTCAAAATGTTGTCAAATTTAGAGTCAAAATTATTGAGTCGGAAAAATTACACCAAGCCTCTTGGCTTGCTCTCATACATTCTTCCAACTGGGACAAGACCAACAATTCCTTTCAGGTAGTTAGGAGCTTTCCATTACTGGAAAGGGGTAGCTCTTAGTCTTGTGTAAGTTGCCTATGACATTCAGTGATCCACGGTTACACAATGATCACCATTATGGTCCATTAATGTCTACCTTTGATAAATGCAATAGATTGTGTTTTTAAAAGTAGCTGCTATTAATTCCTTTTGTTTCTGGAAATGTTTCCAGCCCTCCCTTAGTCCAGAATTGAATCTCCATGTGCGACAAAGAAAACAGTTAAGGAGAAACTGATGCAGTGAACAGGTCTGACAAATGCCAGCAACATCCTGAGCTAGCAGTCCCCCAACTCTCTGCTGAAGGAAGGGAGGAAGGATGATTCTGTAGTGTGCCCCCTCCCCACCAGCTTGCTCTTCTCACAGGAAGGTAACATGCAAGGATCACTTGTAGGCCCACTACTCTGTCCCCAAGTGCTAAGAAAAGAGGAGGACCCCATTTGTAGAACAGCATTCTTGACAAAGCTCATACAATAATAGAGTTAACATCACACTCTGAAAACTTATTCAAAGAGAAAAAAGAACCTGGATCTGGCAAAAGTCTCCAAATCTGTGTAGGCTATCCAAGTAAAGATTGACTGTAGCAGTTGATCACATGTATACTAGTCAAATATCAGAGGAGATGACAGAGAAAGGAGGATTTGGAATCTGAGGACCTAGTCTGAAGTCTTCCGATTGTTACTTACTGCTTAAGAGACCTTGAGCAAAATTATGTCATATCTGTGAACCTATTTCCTCCCCTGTAAAATAAGAGTTAAGCTGCAAGACTTTGAATGTTCTTTTCAGCTCTTCAGCTCTAAATCTTTATTTCTATGGCCTTCAGTAACCAAAGACTTCTTATATACATCAGTCCAAAAGGCTGAAATTATTTGTCTATATGTAACCAAGGAGATTTAAAACATATAAATAAATCGATCAGTCAACAATGACCGTGACCATGGACACGTTGCTTTGAGTCTTAAGCCCTACATGAGTTTTCTCATTCATTGAAGTATGGTAACCAAGGTTCCTTCCAGCTCCAAAACTCTGTTTTATATGTCTAAGATCAAAATGAAGTTAGCTAATACTCTGAACCACTTCAACCTGGTAAAATGAATCTAATATGAAAAATTAGTTTAGCAACTGATCAACTCTCAGTGCCCAGATCTGGCAACATACCTGAGAACTAACTCCATTTCCTATAGATCCAAAGGCTCATCCTGTTTACCTCCAGTCCTTCATATAGTGCCCTAATTTGTAACTTTTATCCTTTGATCCTGGCTTTTCAGTTTTGTTCTCTTCCCATCTTCCTTGAATGGGAATTCATTTATTCTGGAATAGGAAAAACTGGCACTTTAGTTTATTTAGTTCCTACATTTGCAATGTGCTTCTTGCACAATTGTTAGAACCTGTGATGTTTTAGTGGATTGGAAAGTAGATGATGAAACAAATACCTGAATAAACCTGGAATATGGGAAAGAAGGTGTGGTCTAAGAAACGCTGAAGGAAAATTGAAAACCAGTTACAAGACTGTGACAACTCATTGCTAATACTGTAATTCACAACCCTGATTAGGCCAACATACTTGAGTGATTTCTAAAATGAGTAGATTAGAAAATGAATGACCAAGGGGTCTAGTGATAAAGGCTAAGCAATGTGCAACCACAATAGGCTTTTTTTTCTTTCTAGTGAAATGCTATGGATCTAGCAATGCTTCAGAAAGCAAGCATAGGTGAATTGGACCATGTTGATCCAGTGTATATGTATATACATACATATATGTTCACACATGTATATGTATACATAAAACGTATAGTTCAAAACCCTTTTTACCATAGTATTCTCTCTCTTCTCGGCTTTTGCTCTTGGAGTCATAATTTTAAAATTTAATTTTCCAAGTCATGAACATATAAAAAGCTAACAGACAAAAACCATACATTAAAGATTCCTGTTTCCAAGGCTTTTTATAGCAAGCTTGGAAATTACCTGCCACATTTCTCTTTCTTATTCAGCTTCATTAAAGTTAAATTCATTCTTTATTCTTAAAATGGTAGTTCATTTTCCCTGACAGTTTTAACAAAACAGACTGTTGCTTTTAAAATTTCTGTATCCTAGTGGAGTTATCTATATTCTTGTATTATTACCAAAGTATTGAAAATGTGGATTTTTTGGATCTCTCACTCTCATCCTCTTTTACTCTCTCTCATCCTTTCTCATTCTCTCTCATACTCTCTCATTTTTTCTCTTACTCTCACTCTCATCACCTTTCATTCATCTTTTCTTATGCATTCTCTCATCCTCTTTTACTGTCTCACTTTTTCTCTCTTCCACTCACTCTCATCCTCTCACTCACTATCTATCTCTGTCACTCTCGACCACCTCCTTCATACTTTTATAACTCATTTTTTGTTTGATTCAGATTTTTAAGAGATAGTCATTCCTCAGAGCAGCTATACTTCCTACAGGAAGTGATAGGATGACCAGCTCCCTCTTTGAAAGTCCTTTCATTATGAATACTAACCTGTAGGATTGAGGACATGGGTGAGTGGAGAACACGTCAGCAGAAATCTAAATAGTATTAATTCCTACACTAAGGAGAAAGTCTTCAGAAGCTAGGGAGAGCTTCTTTTAGTGATAAAATTGCCAAGTTTTTCCTTCTTATTCCCTTTTCAAACTGTTGAAAGACAATGGTTTTATTAAAGGAAAAGCAAAGTCTAGGGTTAAGTCCATGTTTCTTTTCCATGGCATATTTCCTAGGGCTTAGTTATCATAGGAATTCTAAGAGTCTCAAACCAGGAAGGAGTTCATCTGATAAAGATCAAAGGTCTCCAAGTTAAAATGAAATGAAACACTAGTATATTTTGACACTAAATATCATCTAAGCAAAAAAGTTCCTTCTAAAACTCACAACATAACTGTCATTTAGGCACAGACCAGCACTAGCAAAGGGTATTAGCATCATTTGTCTTTCTTCAGATGACTAGTCCTTCTCTAATGAGAATCACAGGACAAACTTTTAGATGTGGCATCTGGATAGTGACTCAAGGGAACCTACATCTAGTCCTCACAGTAATGTCTCTTATGCCTAGCATTATCCTTTTGTAAATGGGCAGCATTATTTCTCTGTACTCACAGTAGATTTTTAATTTCAATAATGATAAGGGATCAAAAGCCTTGATGGAAAAGATTAAAAGTAGAAACTTTTTCTTCAATGAATCCCAACTGTTTTTCTTATAGCATCAATTTCACAGAAATATGGCAACAGAATAGTTGTGATTCTCCACTCTGATTACAAGGGACTTCAGCTCTTAAACAAAAATTGTTGGAATATGACCTGGGATAGCCATTCTTCATTGGAAAACTTTACATTCTTGGTAAGGCTCCAAGCTGCAGTACTTTAGGATTCCCTAGATTAGATTGTGATCATATTGAGCATGGGATGAAGGGTTATGTAGAATATGCACATTGCCTCAAAGTCAGATGAGTGTCTTACACCTCCCACCCCAACTAGTGTGCCTAAAGACCCTAGGCCACTAACGTCAGTTATTGAGGAGAGATCAGAGGTGCTGTCCCTTTGTCTCTTAAAACATGTCCACCATCATTCTAGAATTGTAGATGCTTTATCTTTACTTGTATAGGTTGCTAAGTCAAAAGGCCACTCATGTTGGTTTAAAGTTACAAAGTCAGAGACTCGTTATATTTTGTCATAAACAGTTAAAGTTTAAGGGTAATCTGGGGTTCATAAACTTTAAAAAATATTTTGATAACAATTTCAATATTATTGGCTTTCTTTGTAGTATCAAACATTTTATTTTATGTATTTAAAACTATTATTCAGAGAAGGGGTCTGTAGGTTTCATTAATCAATCAATAAACATTGATGAAGTACCTATGTGCCAAGCACTGTGCTAAGTATTGGGGTTACAAAAAGAGTCAAAATACAGTATCTACCCTAAAGCAGCTTACACTCCAATGGGGGAGACAACATAAAAACAAATATATACAAAATAAGCTCTATACAGAAAAAAAAATGGGGAATCATTAACAAAGGGAAGGCACTATAATTAAGAGGTGTCAGGAAAGGCTTTCTGTAGAAAATGGGATTTTAGTTGGGACTTAAAAGAAGTCAGGGAATTAAATAGTTGACACAGAGGAGGGAGAGTGTTCCAAGAATGGGAGATAGCCAGAGATAATCTCTGGATTCAAGAGATGTAATATTCCATTCATGAGACAGTCAGGAGGCCAGTGTCAGTGGATGGAAGAGTGTATATCAGGGAATAAAGTATAAAAAGACTGGAAAGAAGAAGGCAAGGTTATGAAGGAATTTGAATGTCAAACAGAACATTTTGAATTTGATTCTAGAGACAATAATAGGAAGCCACTGGAATTTGTTGAGTAAATGGGTGATCATGATTAGACTTATGCTTTAGGGAAATCATGTTAGTGACTGAAGAGAAGTTAGATTGGAGTTCAGAAAGACTTGAGGCAGGCAGAATCATCAGCAGGCTACTTCAATAATCACCAGCCTGCCAAAGCATCCTGTAGTATCAAAAAAAAAAAAAAATTAAAGGTTAAGGACCCTACTGTAGAGGCATAAATCTTAGTTTGATGATTTGGGATAGTGAGGTACACAAGGCAGGGGAGGGATTTAATTCAAAGGGTTTCTACAGTAGTACTTTGTAGAGTCTGTGTTTACCTGCAGTTGTCCTCAGAAGTTTATGCCAGTAGCTACTATCATAGTTGCTTGTGAATTTATTTTTCTTTTTACAGAAGAGTAGCTTAAGATAGGCTTGGGAATCAGGAAGATGAGTCTTCCTGAGTTTAAATGTGGCCTTAGACACTTACTGGCTGTGTGATCCCAGGCAAATTACTTAACCCTATTTGCCACAGTTTTCTTATCTGTAAAATGAGCCAGAGAAGGACAAGGCAAACTATATACCAGTATCTTTGCCAAGAAAACCCCAAATGGGGTCACAAAGAATTAGACACTATTGAAACAGCGAAACAAAAGCTTATATTTATCTGTACAGCAGCTCTTGACCTGATTAGACCATCTAGATAAAAAGACGATCATTAAACTCAGATGAGAATCCTCACTATTAGTCTTTGACAATGGCATTGGGTAGAGAATCCCCCACAGTATCTCAATACCCCAGGGACCTGAGGGCTCCCTCACTGATGTGAAAATTGGGCTGGAGCCCCCTTATACCAGGATCTTCATGCTAAGTATTGTATGCTGAAAGTTGGATATCCTATGACCTTTATACCCTTGTTCTTCTGGCTCTTAGTTTTTATGATCTGATGGGATGTATCAAATATAACCCTACTAACTATATGAGGCAGATGTTTTTCATAGATTTGAAAGTCTATTATTTCTCTCTGTAATTCCTGGTCTCTCTTCTTGTCACTCTGTCTCTGTTTCTGCCTCTCTGTCTCACACACACACACACACACACACACACACACACATTTATCTGGAAGTGGAATTCAATATAAGCTTTATTCTAGAGATTGCTAAAGAAAGGATAACTGCTTCTATGTCAAGCAAGTAGTTCTGAAAAAGCAATAATGGTACGTGAGCAACCTGGAGAAGGCTCAAGGGAAACATGATAGCTGTCTTCAAGTATTTGTATGGCTGTCACAACTGGGAATAATTAGGTTTGTTCTATTTGGCCCATGTATTAGAACAACAAACAATGTGTGGAAATTGCAAAGAAGCCAATTTAGGTTTGATGTCAGGAGAAATGTGCTAATGATGAAAGCTGTCCAAAAGTGGAATGGTGTGTCTCAAGAGGTTATGGGTTCTCCCTCTTTGGTAGCCTTCAAGCAGAGGTTGGACAAACATTGTTGGGTACATTATAATGCGAAATTCTTTTGTGTATGGATTTTACTCTATGGCTTCTGAACTCCTTTCCAACTCTCAAATTCTCTAAGACCAAAGACAGTAGAGCCAGTTCACACAGGCAAATCTTCAGTTACTCTGGACACCAGCATAGACTAATCCTCTATCCTTAATATCTGTTATTCATGGATTTGGAGTCAGTAGATCTAGGTTTTAATCTTGGGTCTATCTATGGGCAAATCACTCAACCTTTCTGGGCTTCAACTATTAAATGAGGTGGATGGGCCAGATGAGGTCTAAGGTCTTTTCTAGGCCTAACCTGATGATGCCATGTTCCTTTGCATCTATATGGGACAAGGTAGACAGTTGTTTATCATACATAGGGTTTCACATAGTCCACACAGTGGACTTGTGAACTTGACTCTGTCATAAGAGGAAATAATTAGCAGTTGTTCAGAAAACATTTCAGAGTTGAATAGAAAGGATCATCCTCTAAGAAAATGTCAAAAGATGTGATTCAAGAATGTTGGCTATAAAATGGCATTTCTATGGATGTTTTTCATGTATCATGAGAAATGGTAATATGTATTCATTTTTCATGTAAATGCAGCATTCCAATATGAAAATATAATGAAAATATAACATTCTAAAGAATCAAAGAAATGCTATGGAATAGATGTACATCTGTATCATGAGAAATATTCCTGAAAATATGTGTAAAGTAAAATTTTGTAAGTGCTTATAATTTAAAATAATTTTTCACTAAATTCCAGTTTCGTAAAGTGAAGAACTTTGTGTGTGAACAATTATCCAATAATTTACCCGCTCTATGAGAGACTGAGTTGTCATATGTTGTATATTTTCTTTAATCATGTGTATGCCTTCAATTTTTTCCCCCAAAGAAATCTCCCCTGAACACTTAGGACCTGACACAGTCAGCAAGACAAAGCAAATTCCAAAGTTAAATGATGACTCTTGCAGGAATGGACAGCTGAGAGAAGTTTCCTATTCTGAGAAATATGCTGTTAAAGGCCCACTCGTGATTCTTATCATGGCCACCATAAATCTGTACATTGGAATGCTGGAATATTTCTATGCATTAATAAGAAAAGAAACCTGTTAACATAGATTGAGCTCAATAGTACCATGCTGTCAGGGAGAGATTTAGAGTATGATGACATCAGATGACATGAACTGGAAACAGTGACCACCTTAAACCTCAGTGGTTTTCCTTGAGACTGAAAACAACTGGAATACTATTTAAAAACAGAGTTATAATTATATTTCAACTTTGTACACCCTCCCTTAGGGGATGCTTTGCTTAGCTGGAGTTTCAGGGTCAAAATGAATATGCATTTATCTCATGAGATTTGGGGCAAAGTAAAGCAATGATTGGATATAGAGGAAATTTTCTGAAGTCCCAAGTTTAGGAGGTACCAGATCAGATGTGAGTGATATATTAGCACAGTATGGTAAATGGTTATGGAGTCTGGAGTCTATGCTACAGCATAGAAAGGAGGTAGTGGCTCTACTATCTGGTAGCAAAAACAACTAATTTGGGTGTCACAGGAATGTTACCTGTTATGCTGTTGATTTGCCAATATGGAGCACAGGCCCCATTATATATGATCTAATTGGATAAATGAAATATTTGCAAGTATAATAAGTTGCACTTGGACATTGAGAACTTCTCTTGTTGATGGACAATGTCAAAATGTTCACATTAAGCTGCTTTGAAATCAATGAAATCACCATAATGGGGTGTGTGTGTGTGTGTGTGTGTGTGTGTGTGTGTGTGTGTGTCAGACAGAGAAAGAGAGAGAGAGAGAGAGAGAGAGTGAGAGAGAGATTATCATAAATTGTTCTTGACTGGTAGTGGGATGGAGAAGACAAATGAAGACCAGAAAGGGGTAGTCTACGTAGACTGGCAGAGTTGGGTGAAAGCCATAGGTCTGAACAAAGTAGAAATCCAAAAGACATTCAAGAAATGGTCAAAAGTCAGTGTTAAACCAGAAGTTCAATTAACAGAGGAAATTTCAGGTGTACTTAGGCTGCAAATATAAACAAATAAAAATTTTTGCTTTCAAGGAACTTATACTCTACTTGGATAAAATAAAACTTTCAAGGGAACTAGAAAGTGTGGGGGGGTTGGGTGGTTGTGGTGGTGGTGATGTTATGGTTTGGAGATAGCAAGATAGAGACCTAAATCCAGGCAAAATAAGATTGACACACACCTATAAATCCTCAGGGTGAATTTAGGGAAAGAGTTCAAATTTCAACTGGGAGGAGTGAGAATGATGGCAAGGGAGCAGGTGGCATAGCTTGGAGATGTCTCAGAAGTGAGAGTCAGATATTATTATACTTTTTTTTCTTTTTTAACAAATGAGGAAACAGATGCAAGAAGATTAAATAACTTGCTGGTGTTCAGGCTATTAAATGTCAGAGTGGGATTATGAACCCAGTTTTCCAGATTCTAGATCATTCAACAGTTCAATGACAATTTATTGAACATTGACTACATACCAGTCACTGTGCTAGATGTAGAAGGTACAGAGACAAAGTATGGACAGCTACCTTCTCTTGGCTTTCTATTCACTATAATCACACTGTCTCCTCAGCCACCAAGGGTTAAAGGGAAGGGGGAACAGTGGGGCCAGGCAGCCCCATTACAAAGTCTTTTCCCTTTTGAGGCTATGGTTAGTATTCATTCTAACATGACTTCACCTATGTAAAATGTAATGGGGTGGGGCAAACAGTGCAACCTGATCATGGAGCTCCCACCATCCAAGGAATAGACAGACTCTGGATATCCCTAATTTTGGAAAGGGGAAAAATAGGCCTTAAGCATCTTACTCTCGTTCAGATGATATAACCTTGAAAAAGGCTGACTCTTCAAGCATTTTAGTAACACTTTTTTTTTTCAGAATGTTTTAGTCTTCTGCTTCTTTTAACTTCAGCCAAGTAACCATGATTTTATTTTTGCCTAACAGCACCTTTTTTTCTTTTTAAATTATACTTGAAGAACATTAAAGCTTTTAAACATAAACTTCTACAACTTTTGATCCAGTTATTTTTGCAAAGAAAAATTACATATCCTACTTGTGCATTTTGTTATTGATCTTTAACTGAATGTCTTTTTAAACTATCTAGATTAAGGGACTATATTTATTTTGGATTTCTTAATTTTGGATTTAATCAGCTCTATGAAAACTATCTTTCTGTATTTCACTCGCCAGGCAGATAAAATTCACTCTTGAAAATCCTCTTGTAAATAGCCAAGTTTCTGTATTTAGTTATTTACATCAATATTTGTAACATTCTGACCCCACTTCCAATCCTGGTCGTATAAATCACATGTGTCATAATGGAGACACACTAAAATAATTCCCTATGAATAAAGTCAGTGTGTCATTCTAAACTCAATAGGTCCTGTCCAAACTGGTGAAATAGTATATGAAGACCCAATTAGAATAGTACTTTCAGTCCTAGCCAGAGGTTACTTGAAGAATCCTATTGGATCAGTACTGACATATGTGGAAAAAAAAGCCCTATCAACAGTTGTGATTATTTAAGGGAGAAGTATTAAAAATAATCTTTGCCTAATGCATTGGGAAATAAAGATAGTTTCACATTGCAATTGTTATAATATTTCCCTCCTTGAAATTCTTCATGATCTCCAGGCTTATTATGGGCAATGTTGTCATGCTAACCTTGTTATGCTTAGTAATGACATTGTTCCTTTATGAACATCAGGGCGGAATTTGAGACCAGTCCTCCAGATTGGTTTAATGATGTCATGTCATAATAGCTATGACTCAGTTCCTAAGTTTCTCCTTAGCAGTGGCTGAAGGAACATTGGCCAATGAAAAGATGAGAGAAGGTTTGGATTCTATTGCACTTAGAGGGCTACAGACACTTTAAGGTGGCAAATAAGGAGACAAACAGAGGGCAAGGATGTCAGAGATTTTTCTGCTGACTGAGTTGCTTGGTGGGTGAGATTTCATCCCTGGTTCCCCATCTCCATACTTCCATGAATTGATGGTTTTTTGTTATTATTCATTTTAATATCCTAGATTTAGACCTGTTAGGGATCGTTGAAGTCATTTAGTCCAAGCCCCTCTTTGATAAATGGGGAAATAGAGATAGAGAGGTTAAATGACTTGCCTATGCTCACACAGCTATAAAATCAGCAGGAGAATATGTACTTTGGTGTCCTCCCTCCAAGATCTTCTATCCGCTATGGCACCAGCTGCCTCAGATTCCTCATCTGGACATGAGGGGTTTGGACCAGATGTATCTCTTCTAGCTCTGATAGGCAAATAGCTGCTGCTCACTTGTTGAAATGGTTTTAAATGTCCTTGCTCTTACCAGAAAAAGAGGAAAAACATTTATATACATATACATATATATATATGTTTACAGTAATTTAAGGGGGTCATAGTATCTTAGTGCCAAAATAGGTATCAGCAATCATCTGTACTTATCTCTTTTAGAAAACTGAGCCCCAGGGAAGTGAAATAGTTTCTTCTTAGACACAGCAGCACAGCCAGATCTAGACCCCAAATCTTCTTATCTTTAACTAGTGTTCTTTTCACTACCCCAATAGGACTTACAAATAAGAGAGTGCTAATTATCTCCTACCAGGTTTCAACCAGAAACCAGTGTCTTGATCTGTTCTAAACCCTAACTCAATCTCCCATCTTGAGTGAGGGAAAACAAAGGGGCCTGCAGAATCTTTGTTTTCCAATTAACTACAAGGCTATATTACCTGATGTCAGACACATGCAAGAACAGCGCAAACAATTTTAGGATAACAGATTTCAGATTTTCAGAGAGAATCAGGAATGTCATTCGATTGTCCATATATTATAGAAGAGCATGTGAATTCAGAAAGGCTGAGGTCTCTGTTTGGAATTATGAGTTATATCAGGGCCTTTGACAGAATCTCTTTTATATTATTTACAAACATTCTTAAGTTACAAAAGATGAGCCGACAACATGATTTCTAACGCCATCTGTAAATATGGTCATTTGGGGGGCAGCCAAGCCTTCTCTCTTGAAGAAAGGTTGATACCACATTTTGTTAGACTCCATTGCGGTTTTCAATTTCTTTTCAATTTTGTGGAATTTTGTCACAGTTTTGCAAGTTTTGTCAAGCTTTTAAAAGTGAATGTAGAAGTGATTTTTAGAAGGGATTGATATAAAGTTAGATGACTTGAAATAAGTCATAATTTCATTATAAGTGAAATGTATGGCAAATTTCAAATGCTAAGGAATGAAGCTTGGATTCTGTTACAGATATATGAAGTGTGTATAGGTTTGTTTTTTTTTTTTTTGGTGATGGTGGGGGGAATAATGTAAAGTCTCACTGTTTTGTTCATATATTGGCAAGCAATCTGGATTTTGTCCCCCAAGAGCTACAGAATTTTGCATAAGTGATTTGCATTTCAAGTGGTTCATAGTAAACAATAATTCAGACATCTCAAGTGATATTGGGAGTTGCTAATGACTTGGGGAAAAAAGCTCTGTTAAATGTTAACCGATGGGTTGGATTACATGTGCAGGTATCCTTTGTAATAGGATATGAATCAAAGGTGTATAGATTTGGGGGAAAAACAGACAAAAAAGGATCTTTTTATTGGAATAGGAGAACTAGCTTTCACACAGGCATGCACTTCCACTTTATCAGACAAAGAGATGGCAATGCTTTATCTTATAAGAGTGGCAGCTTTTGTTTTGTCTTTTCATGAATTAGCATACGAGCTGTAGGTAAGATGATGGGCTCTGCGCCCAGCCCCTAGTCACTCTAAAGCTCATCTTGAAGTCTCAGATGGGGAGATCAGAATGAATAGAATGCTAGTTGGTTAGTGGACCTTTTTTTTTTTAAATTTCTCCACTTAACATGTACAAGTAATCTTTTATTTAAAGCAGCCTCTGAGTTCTACAATTTTAGCTATCTTGCTTATTTTTATAAGCACAAATACAGCAGCCATTGCTTTTCAAAAGGTTTTGGGTCAGAAGAAGTGGGAGGAACCACTTCTAGTGGTGGTCTCCACTGACTTAACAAGTAACAGGAGAATGGGAGCTCCTTCTGAAATACTTTCTTAGGGACCTTGAATTCAAGCATATGACTGTTTTATTATCTACCTTGTGCATATATTAGATTGTGAAACCTACAAAGGCAGGGACTAATATCAGAAAATGTAAAGCCAATATGCCTTATGGATTTTTTGCTTGCAAATTTTTCCCCTCCATTCAGTCAACAAGTATTTATGGAGGGGTCTATTAGACACAAGGTTAGTGGGATGTAATACAAATCTCCCTAGTGGGAGTGTCACCTCCCTGGAAGGTGTATATGATCCACTTTCAAGAAGGTAAAAAAGATGAATCATACCCCATTCTCCCCCTATAGCTAATTTGAAAGCATGTCTCCAACATAGTCATACTTCCCCACTCCTCTTGTATGGCTGTGAAAATTCACAATTTCTCCCTTTTTCCCTGGCATATTCCACTCAAGGAGGTTATAATCTAAGTTTTATTCTGTAGCTCAGATTGGTCATTGTACAGGAGCTGTTGGTAAAATCCTCCCTCGCTCCCACCCCCCATGCCGCTAGCATTCTTATATTCTTCTCCCAGATCTCCTCACATCTGTAGCAGGCACCCATGGGCTGATTCTGTGCTCTAGGGCAGTAACACAGAAGTGAAAAACCTCCCCCTTCCTCTATTTTGGATAGGACGGAATGAGAGATATAAGGATGGACAGACATGGATGAAATGTAATCTGCATTGTAGATCTTATTACTTTATCTTTTCTCTAAAAACCTTAAAACCCTTTTGAATTTCCCAATCCCTAAGAGTACCACTGTCCTAAACATCCAGGCGACAACTCAGTGACATCTCCAACTCCTCAATTTTACTAGGTTCTGAACTCCCTGAAACCATAAAGTGTTGTCTTCATCTTGACCTTTTTCTGTTCTCCAAACCAGATGTTCAGGGATCGTGCTAAGACGCTCAACTCTGAACTTCCTGGACCCGTGCATCCTCTTCTTCACATCAGTCATTTTTCCTTCTGCTATCACAAGCATGCCTCCTTTCATCTCTACCTTTTTCTACCTCTTACTCTAAAAACTCTAAGTACTACTATTGACTTCAGAAAAGACATGTCAGTGGACTGTCCTTTTGTTCTGCTCACACCCCTCTGACTTTTTAGAACAAAAAACCCTTCCCTAGTAGTTAGGTGTCAGAATGGATAGAACTCGGAGTTAAAAGTCAGAAAGAGCTGAATTCAAATTCAGACTTCCTAGCAGTGTGACCCTGGGCAAGTCAATTAAACTGTCTGCCTCCATTCCTCAACTGTAAAATCAGGATAATAATAGCATCCACCTGATGGGTTGCTGTGAGGATCAGTTTACAAAAAGCACTTTGCACAGTGCCTGGCACGTAGAAAGACCCAGTTCATTGTCTCTTCCTGTTAAGATGTAAGCTCCTTTAGGGCACAGGTGGTCTTGCTTTTGTACATTTATTAGAAGTTCTCCGCATAGTGCTTGGCCCAGAATAAGAGTTTGATAAATATTCTTTCATTTATTCACTTACTATCGCCCCCCACCCCCACTCCTGCTTCTGTGCAATCAGTTGTCAAATCTTACAGTTAATGCTTTTACAACATCTCCCACGTATGTTTTCTTCTCTCTACTCATAAAGCTACCATGCTGGTTAAGGTCCCCATCACCTCCTTCTTTGAGTATTGCAAAAGCTCCTGCTTGCTCCCACTATCTTGTCTCCCCCATTCCAATGAATTCTCCCCACAACTGCCAAAGTGATTTTCCTAAGGTATAAATCAGGCCATGACATTCCCATACTCCAGTTGTTCCTTAATGATTATAGGATTAAATACTATTTTATTATTACCCCCCTTTTAATGTCTATTTTTGCATATTTAATGTACATAATTATTAGTGTAATAAAATATGTATGTGATGCATAAATAAATGTACACGTATTGGGGACATAGGCTCAGTTTTTTCTTTTTGTGCTGATAGGGGTGTATGATCAAAAAAAAAAAATGGAGAACACTGATATAGTGTTGGTTTTGAGTCAAGAGATCCCAGGTTCAAATTCTGATTAAGCCATATATTGTGTGAACATGGGGGAAAAATCCCTTTAATTCTCAGAACTTCTTTTCTCATTTATAAAATGGGATCAATGCCTACATCACAGGATGGATAGACTGAAATGAGATAATGAATATTAAACTCTGTAAAATTCCAGTTGCTGTTTTTGTTTCTATAATTAAACAAGTAAAAGACATAGCATAGCCCCTCTTTCTAGGCATGTATACATCTTTTCTTCCTGATTGGATTATATAAAGATAAGAGTTTAATCAAAGAACACTTTATGGAGGATGTAGATATTCTTCATTCTTGTATGATTTCCCAAAACAGATGATATTGGAGTGTGTGTGTGTGTGTGTGTGTGTGTGTGTGTGTGTGACTATCTCTTGGCTGGCATGATTTTTTAAATGTAGAAATTCTATTACTATCCAAATTTCAAATCTGAGTTTATGCTTTGGCAAGACAGATATATTCCTGAACTGTTTATGTTTCTGTGGCTGACAAGTTGTTGGAGAGGTAATAGCAGCTCACTTTCCTGTTGTCATATTTGTAAATCAGTTTAAAGTGACTTTTGAAGCAATCTGGTATGCCTGACAGTTATTTTCTGAGATAGGAGTGTCCATACCATAATACTTTTTTAAAAACCTCATTCTGTTTACATTCTCCATTTGACAAAGTTATCAGCAAATCTGCTTATTCAGATCAACTGGTTATTGTTTATATATTTTTTGAAATTAATTTCTAATCTTACACTTTTTTTAAGCCAAATAATGAGAACACTGGATTTGGGACTAGAGATTCTGGCTTCAGTTCCCATATCTGATACTGCCTATGTGACCTTGTGTTAGTAACTTCATCTTTCTGGATATCACTTTATCTGTTCTTTTACCTTATCTGTAAAATGAGAAAGTTAGACTAGATATCTACTAAGTGCCCTTAACAGCTCTAAATTTATGACCTCTCTGGCCTGCCAAGATGTGAATGAGAAGGTTGGCTAGGTTAAAACTAAGAATCTGAATAAGCTGGCATAGTCTGACAGATAGTAACAGATCTAGGGGAAAGACCATAAAGCCAGAGAAAGATAATAAGGAAAAAGAAAGGAATAAGCACTGCCAAAAGTAGAAAGAGGATAGGTATTTTTTAACCTATGTTGAAAAGAATAAGAAGATTGAAAAAATGGCAGCGACAATGTGGAGATGATAGGTGAACCCATTCTTATCAAATCTAAAGATGACACAAGACTGAAGCATAGATGGCATAGTAGGTAGCAGAACCAAAAAAAAAAAAAAGTTTGCCAATCTAGAATATCAGGCTGAGTTTAAGATGACAAAATGTAATAGGGATAAAGGTAAAGATGCACTTTGGTTCAAAAATGCAAGTTCACAAGCGCATTATATAGATGGACATGACACAGCAGCAATTCATCTGAAAAAAGAGCTAAGGATTTTAGTGAACTCCAAATCCAATAAATCAATAGTGTATTTTTAAAAAAGGCATACTGTGTATAGAGGTGTCAGTCCCATTAGATTGTAAGTCCCTTGAGAGTAGACACTGTCTGTTGCTGGGTTTTTAGTACAGCATCTGGCAAGTACTATGTGTTTATTAAGTGTTTTTTGACTGAATGTAGTGCTATTGTACTCTTCCTTGAAAAGACTATATCTAGAGTATTGCATTCAGTTCTGGGGGCCGTTGTTTGGGAATGTCACTCATATCCTGGGAGAGAGTCCAGGAAAAGGCAATCACTATAATGAAGGATTTCAAGTTCATTTCATATGAAGGTCTCCCACTGCATCTGGAGCCATCTCCAGTTGTTTGGATCATTGCCTTGCCACTGGACTCCAATGACTCTGGAGAAGAGAGTGAACCAGATGACTTTGCATAGCGCTGACTCACTGAAATACAATTCACTTGTAAGTCAAGACACCACCCTCTGGATGTCCTTGATCCTTTCCAGAATGAAGAACAGCAAACAAGGTCAATTGAAGGAGCTGAAGAAACTTAGCCAGGAGAAATAAACACTTAGTACATAATAACTGCCATCCAGTACTTAAGGAAGGTCACAGGGAAGAAAAATTAGAATTGTTTTGCTTCACACAAGAGGGCAGAAATAGGTGTGATGGTAGAAGTCTCCTAATATTTAGAGATCATCCGAAATGAAATGTGTTTCCTTAGGAGGTTTTGGGTTCTCCTTACTGGTGTATTTCTGGGAGAATTTTAGTGACTCCTCATCTAGCATGTGGGTGAGGAGATTCAGGATTAGGTATGGATTTGAATAAGTGTCCCCAGTGCAAAGACTTCTGAGGTTCTATGATTAGACAATAACTTGAGGGTAAATGAAGTGGATTTTGTTATTGTTGTTGTCTTTTTGTTTAAGGAGGGTAAAGAGATGCTCAGATTTTTAGGGAACCAGAAAGGAATCATTTAATATGTCAGCAAGCATTTATTGTATTTACTGTATGTCAGACACTGTGCTGTGCATTAATTTTCTAACAGAAGACAAAAATAAGCCCTGCCCCTAAGGTGCTTACGTTCTTTTTGAAAAAAAAAATCAATTTTATTTTATTTCCAGTTTTGAATTTTCTTCCACCTTCTCTACCTCCCATTGAGAAGGCAAAAAAAAAAAAAGAGAGAGAGAGAGAGAGAGAAGGGAGGGGGGAAGGAGAGCAGAGGAGAGGATAGATTCTTCAGTCTATAAGTCAGTGCTGATCAGAGTTACTAAGTCTTTCAAAATCGATTATCTTTCAAATATTGCTGTTAATGTATAAGTTGTTCTGCTGGTTTTGCCCACTTTGCTTTGTGCCAGTTTCATTCAAGTCTTATCAGGTTTTTCTGAAACCATCCCTTTCATCATTTCTTACAGCACAAGAGTATCTATCACAATCATATATCTAACTTCTTCAGCTATTTCCCTTGATGGACACCAGAATCAGATTCTAATTCTTTGCTACCATAGAAAGAGCTGCTATAAATATTTTTGTACATATGATTCATTTTCTCTTTTCTTTGATTTCTTTAAGTTCTGGATCTAGTAGTGGGATCACTAGGTCAAAAGGTATGCACAATTTAATAGCCCTTTGGGCATAGTTCCAAATTGCTTTCTAGAATGGTTGGGCCAGTCTAATAAGGGAAATCAAATGTAACTAAGTATGTAAGATACATAGAGAGTAAATTGAAGGTTATCTCAACATATTTGACATTAGTAATTGGTAGGACTGGGAAAGGCCTCTTGCAGAAGGCGAGATTTGATCTAAGTCTTAAAAGAAGTCAGAGGAGCTAAGAGGGAGGTGAGGAATCAACACATTCCTGTCATGAGGGACAGCCAATACAAAGGCTAACAGCAGAAAAATTACACTGGGCTCATTGTGCTATGGTGTATAAGAGAAGGGGAATCCAGTAGTAAGGAGAATTTCTTGAGGGGCAGTATCTTCCAAAGAAAGTCTAGTTTTCATTCTTGCTGAAAACAGAATGTGACATCGGGAGATCTAAGGTGAAGGAGAATTTGTTAGTGATAGAACAGGGATTCCAGAGCATACAATAGAATGGGATTGCAAAGCAGGTGGGTAAAGATGAGAGTACAGGGGGAAGGAAGGGAGGAAGGAAGGAAGGAAGGAAGGAAGGAAGGAAGGAAGGAAGGAAGGAAGGAAGGAAGGAAGGAAGGAAGGAAGGAAGGGAGGAAGGAAGGAAGGGAGGAAGGGAGGAAGGGAGGAAGGGAGGAAGGAAGGAGGGAGGGAGGGAGAAGGGAGGGAGGGAGGGAGAGAGGGAGGGAGGGAGAGAGGGAGGGAGGGAGGGAAAGAAAGAATGAGTATTTATTAAGTGCCTATGTTCCAGGTGTTATGCTAAGAACTTTATACCTCACAACAACCCAGGAAAAAAGGCTACTATTATTATTCCCATTTTACAATTGAGGAAACTGGCAAAGATTAAGTGATTTGTCCAGGGTCATCACTTAGCTAGTAAGTGTGAGGCTGGATTTGAACTCAGTTCTTCCTAACTCCAAGTCTGGTGCTTTATCCACTGCAGCAGGATTTTCGTATCAGTAGATGACAACAATGAATATCAGGTTAATGGGATAAGGAACTAAGAGTTTGTTAAAAAATGAGAAAAATTGGATTGAGGGCCTTAAATTCCATAATCCTTTGAAGACTGAACAGTGTGTCAGTGTTGGAATGGTGGTGATGGCTTCCATTATAGATCTCTCCAAACACTAGCAGGTGGACAGGGATAGAGGAAGTAGGTGGGAGTGGTAGAAAGTCCTAAGGGTCTGAGTCAGTAAATAAATGGTGTTCTAGTCCCCAGTTCAAACTGTTCTCCTACTCAACACCCAATATCTATTGGTGATATATAACCCCAAAATATACCCTGTACATGGGTGGACCAGAACTTATTCTCTAAGGACCCAGAAACATCAGACCCTACTTTTAGTCTGTAGCTCAAAGGTTTAGGATCTTGAATGGATCTGTGATGGGAATACATCTTCTGGTGCAGCCGCTCTAGTGCTTTTGACTCCTAAAGACTGGATTTCTGAATATGAGTCCCCTCCACATAGGCCATTAACCCTCAGAACCATAGCAGCCATGGTTATTACATCTGATCCTAGGATGAAAGTTCTTTGCTCTCTTCCTTGCTTTTATGGTTTTTCCTGGGCAAGAGAACCATTGGGTCCACTGTATTTAGATGTAGCCAGAAAAAGTCAGAGAACTATAGTTAGAAGCTTGTTCCTGGAAGAGACAAGGACATAGAAGTAATGCTTATCTCACATTCTTCTATCAACATGCATTTTAGATGATTCATCTGGATGTCAGTGGTAAATGTACTATGTACAAAAGAATTGAGCCAGAATTTATTTTCTTCTTCTGTGGGACATCATTCCAGAGTGTGTACGCAGAGTTGCATTCAGGGGTATGCTGGAGCCAGCTCAGAGAAGTCACTTCCTAAATTTTCAGTGTGGTGTGATTATTGAAACCTCAAATCAGCAAGCACTACAAATCAGGGTTTGCTTTATTGTTTTGCAAGTTATCTAGACTTAAGAATGGATAAAGAAATTGTTAGTAGTGCAGATTAAACTTAAAAGTATGTTATGCACACATTTTCTGCCCTCTGGAGAGCTGGTTGTTAAACATTTATTAGTATACCCCTGGATGCTTTCCACTTAAACCTTTGCTACAGAATAGCATGGAGTAGATAGTATTTTCCTCATTTCTGGGTAACCTCTGCTTTGTATAAATTTCATGATTCCATTATAATTCCAATTTTAAAAGTCTTGGCAGACTTGAATAGTAATTATTTGACTTTGGGTCATCAATCAATAAATAAGCATTTATTAAACCCTTAATATGCTCTTAAGTACTGTGGTAGTCCCTGGGGATACAAAAACTAAAATGAAACAATCCCTGTTCTCAGGACTCTCTTGTATTAGAGGAAACAACAGGCACCATATACAAGCAAGTACAAAATAATTCAAAATATTCAAAGAAGGTGGCCTCTGGCATTTGAGATCGAGAGACTTCATGTAAATCACTAATCCTCTCAGAGCCTCAGTTTCCTCATCTGTAAAGTGAATGGATTAAACTAGATGACTTCTAACACTCCTTCCAGATTCAGATACATGATCCTATGAAGTAAAAAGATAAATTTGTTGGAAATGCTCTTGGAAAGGGTTATTTTTGAATACTATAGAGAATATACTATTTAGTTAAGGCAGTGACTACTGAAAGGTATGTTAGATGAATTCTTGGTGGCAGCAGAAAAATCTATTGGATAATTCTTCATTGTGCAAAGTCTGAGTGTATTCTTGAAAACTGTAAAATTTCTATATAGTACAATAATGAATATAGGGACTAAAGTGACTCATTCATTAACTACTTGAATGCTCCCTTGTGTTGAGTCAGCGCCAGTCATTCTACAGCAGTATATGTTTCAGTAATATAGACTCCAGCTAGCATTGGTGCATAAATCGATGGTGATAGGGATATGAACTACAAGACTTTATCTACTGACATCAGTGTAGAATACTAAAAATGACAACATTAGTAGACAGTAGCTTTAGAATACATTCTGCAGTGGAGAAATCCTTGAACAATAATTACTCATTTAAACTCAATTATATGGGTTTATATCTGTTAATTTGTAAAAGACATGCAAATGGAAAGATCCATCTGAAGTATTTCCTTTTACATGTGAACTTACTTTTAATTCAAAATTTAATAGGGATAGATTCCTATTTAGACAGGACATAAACTGAATAGGAACAATGTGGTATAGGACATAGAGTGCTGAGGATCAGGAAGATATGCATTTAATTTCCATCTCTGAAACTTAGCAACTATGTGATCTTGTATAACCCATTTAACACTTATGCACCTCAGGTAGCTTGGTGGGACTTAGCTACTCAGTCCTAGAAGGGCTGGTTGATGGGTTTTACATATCAAGAGAGTCCCAAACTACATAGTTTTTCTGTATTTGTATCTTAAATAAATAATGCATTATCCATTCTGTAATGCCTTCTGGAATATGCTAATAATGGTCACCTATGTTAAAATATCTTTTTAATGATCTGAATCCTGTAACCAACCAACCATCTTACTGTAATGTCTTTATCAGTCTCTTTTATTTTTAATTTTTTTGAAATTTATTTTGTTTTCAATTCACAGAACAAAACAAGCATTTCCATAACACGGTACAATAAAAAACGTGATTGCACATGAAAATGCAAATCTACTGTGTACAGCATGCTATTCCCTCCAAATATAAAGCAAAGTTATCATGTAAATTTCTTTTTTTTCCTCATCTCCCCTATCCCCCCACCCCATGGCTACCATTAACCATAAATAGGAGTGTGTGTGTGTGTGTGTGTGTATGTGCATGCATGTAAAATTATTCTATACATACTTCTATTTATCAATTCTTTCTCTGTATACAGATAGCATCTTTCTTCACATATCCTTTATTTTTAATTTGGGTATTTATAATAGTTGAAATGACTTAGTCGCTCAAAGTCGTTCTTGAAACAATATTGCTGTCACTATATACAATGTTGTCGATTCTGCTCATTTCACATCATCATTTTAGGCAAGTTTTTCCATGCTTTTCCAAGATCAATAAGCTCATTATTTCTTACAGCATTGTAGTATCTGTCACAACCCTACACCACAACTTGTTCAGCCATTCCCCAATTGATAAGGATCCCTGAAATTTCCAGTTCTTTGTCACCACAAAGAGAGTTGCTATAAACATCCAATTCACATTGTCATAATTCCTTTTTGTGAATTTCCCTTCATTTTATTTTTACCATTTTCTTTCTTTGCTTCTCTTTTTAGCTTATCCCTGTCACCTTATCTTCTCTCCCCATCCTGCCACTCCATCCCCACTTTACCAACACAAATTAATTTTTGCCATTGAACTCAACAAAGGCCCATTGGTCAGAAGATGATCATCTTTACAGTTAGCTACCAAGCTTTATTTAGCCTCAGACACTTACTAGCTTTGTGACCGTTGGAATTTTCCTAACCCCTATTTCGCTCAGTTCCTCATGTGTAAAATGGAGACATATTAAAGAAGGGAATGGCAAACCACTCCAATATCTTTGTCAAGAAAACCCATAGACAAGTCCACATGGTCACAAAGAGTCAGACATGACAAAATGGTAGAAAGAAGAAGAAGGAAGAAGAAAGAAGGATGATGACAACATTGGTGATGACAACAACAGTGTTCTAAGCACACAGGAAATCTGAAATCCAATTTATAAAATGGAAGCAATTGTATGAATATTTTTGCCCTGTTTGTTGAAATATTGGCTATCCAAACTGGCTCTCAGAAAGGAATAGTTCTTAACTCTTCTGATCATTTAAAATGTTATTTGCAACCAACTTCTCCCTAAATCTCTCTTTAAATATTTCCTGGTAATATGGAGGTGACCCTGGGTTCTTAAAGGGTTTTCCAGTTGAATAAAAGTGCAGGTAGATTCTATTAAGTCAGGAAAGTATTCAGTCTGGGCCCTGTGGGAGAAAGTCGACCTATTTTCTGAGAACCAATTTCACCAAATTCAGAAAGGCTTAAGAGATTGATCCACAAGCTGATCAATTACTGGTCACTGCAAGTCTCCAAGAAGGCTTGTAATTTGTGTTAGCTGACTATTGCATTGACAAAATTGTGGACCAAACGATGTAACATATGTATGTAAAGTACTTTGCAAATCTGACAGTGCTATATAAATGCTAGTTATCATCCTCAACTTCATTATTACCACAGGAACTGTGAAGTCAAAGCATTGTTACAAGGCTACTGCATTGCATCGGGATATAGAAATTGTCACTTAGCAAGTAAAATAGGCTGGTCTTTTCTGACTTTCTCTCCGCTATGCCTTTTAAACTTTACCATTTTGTACTGTAATTAGTTATTCTGTTGTCAGCAGCTCAGCTTTATTTTTCTTGAGAGGTAATATGATACAGAAGAAAAACAAATGGATTTGGAATCAGAAGACAGGTTTTGTGCTAGCTTTGCCTCTTATTACCTGTATTACCTTGAATAAATGATGTCACTTTTTTGAGCCATGGTTTACTCATCTATAAAATGGAAATAATAACTATTGCACTGAATTGGAAACAAAGTGGATACCCATCCATTGAGGAATGGCTAAACAAATTATGGTATGTGAATGTACTGAAATAGTATTGTGCTGTAACATGAGAAATGTTATGAAAACAGAAATATGAAAAATCTGCATGAACTATTGCAGAATGAAATAAGTGAAGCCAAGAAAAGATGAATACAATGACTACAACAATGAGAATGGGGGAAAATATATATAAAGAAATATTGAAAAGTTGGAAAGAACAAACATGGCCTGAAAGAAGAGATATGGGAAGACACTCCCACCCTACCCCTTTAAAGAGACCGAAAGTCTGCAAGTATAGGACACTGCACATATTTTAAAACATTTCCATAGTTTTATGAGTTTTGTTCTTTTTTTCTTTTCTATTTTGTTTTTTTTTTTTCAAAATGTCTTTGTTACCTGGGATAGCTACCTGGGCAACAGAAGAGAAGGAATACTTGGGGAAGTGCTGGGGATATAAAAGCAAAAGATATCAATAAAAACTTATTTAAAAATAACACTTTTATTACCCATTTCACAGGGTTGTTGTGAGGACTGAGTAACACTATGCTTTATAAAATGTAAAGCACTTTGGAAATGTCATCTGAAAATTACCATTAGGGAAATTAACTTCATTGTGCTTCTCTCATTATATAAAAGTGTAGTGCATGCTCAGATGGAGCTGCATTCCCCATTTAGTTATCATCAAAACACCAGATGAAGCTACTGAAAGACTTTGAGGGATTTAAAACATAAAAAGCTATAGTGAACCAGGAAATGTCCAGAAAGCAGTATAGTTTGGGCTACATCTTCCTCAGAGGCCACCCCAGTTAGCCTAGAACTATATTCACCATCAGAACCGCTAGATGGTGTAGTGGGTAGAGCACCAGTCCTGAAAAGAGGAAGACTAGAGTTCAAATCTAGTCTCAGACACTTACTAGTTTTGAGATATTGAGGAAGTCACTTAACCTGGTTTACCTCAGTTTCCTCATCTGTAAAATGAACTGCAGAAGGAAATGACAAACCTAGAAGTAAAGGCTAAGAAACCCCTAAAAGGGTTCACAAAGAGTCAGACATGGCTGAAAACAACTGACCAACAAAATTCTTCACCAGCATGACTGATTCCTTAGAAACTAGTGATCTGATCATCGTGTCCCATGACACTTCCCTGACCTTGATGCAGTGAGGCCTCTGTAGCTGTCTATAAACTTATACATCCAAGTTTCTGTAGGAATAGCAACCCCAAAGAAAGGATCCTTGTCTCTGCAGCATAGTCTATTCCATTCTCATTGTGCTTCCTTTGGGTCAAGACCTCAGGAGGTTATGGTTCAGGGCAGATGGTTTAGGAAGAAGAAATACTCCAGCAAGGAACTCTGTTCATATGAATCTACCACAGATGGGTGGATTTTTGAGGAAAACAGTCAGTCAAATGCATAGGGAGTAGTAGTCACTGAGTATAGCTCCTTTTAACAACTCACAAATATGTAGTATTTTAAGGTTTACAAAAAATTCCCTCACAGTCAACCCATGAGGAAGGTTGGACGATTGCTGGCATTGCCATATTACAGATGAGCAACTGGAGGTCAGAGAGACTAAATAACTTGTCTAGGGTCGCAGAGCTAATCTGTTGGAACCAGGATGACAAAAAAGGCTCTCAGATAATTCTCTATTTCTTCTGTTATATGTCCTCTCAGAGCCACAGGAACACTCGTGGAAGTGTGTTCCTCTTCTACCTTTCATGTTTGCAAGATTAAGAATGTGCCTTGTTATACTGTGCTCCCTCATTTTTTCTATTCCCAGTATACACAGAATGTTGTATAGAAATATTTATTGCATTTTCCTCTTTCCAACTTAAAAAAAAGACTACATTTAAGTCATGGAAGCAAACATTTCCAACAAATTTAAGAGGTAGTTTATAACAAGCAAATATTAAACTTGAAACAAGTGTTATAACCCAGGGAGCAGCCTGGGACTTAGGAATGTGTGCTACAAATGGGCTCTTCATTTCTCTCAAGTTTTTGGAAGTTTTATATTTCTGTTAAGACACACAGAAAAGAAAAAGCCTACTAAAAGTTTAAACTTTACACATAAAATCATTCCTCCTTTGAGGATAGCTTTTGTTATTAATCAGCTCTTCTAATCCTGAATCAACTATTCATCTATTCTAACAATGTAGTGCTGGGATAGAGCACAAATATTATTTTATAGATGACAGAACTAAGGCCTACATGACTAACCTTATTAAAGTTATCCAGGTAATGACAGCTGGAATTCAACTGGATCCTAGTCATTAGGGTCTCCACAGATCTCAGATCCATTATCTTGGTCAATAGAAAGGAAAAGGACTGGAAAACCACCATACTATATTCCAGTTGATGTGAAAAATAAGGGAGATCCAGTATGCACTCACAGACACCTGTGTGTGTTAGCTGGCATGTGTGTGTATGTCTTTGCACCTACTTTATGTGTATTTACATTAATTTTATATTTATACTAAATCTGTTCTACGTACACTTGTTCTCTCCATTAGAATATAGATTCCTTATATGTAGGGATCATTTCTATCTTTGTGCTTGCATCCCCAGCCCTTTGAACGGTGCTTAGCACGTAGGAGACTCTTAATAAATACTTGTTCAATGATTCCTTCTGCATGCAATAAATGCTTAAATGCATTCTATGTGCAAAGTATCATTCTAGTCATTGATGAAGGATAGGAGAAATAGAAAAATATAAATAAGATTGGATGCCTGCCTTCTAGGAACTTACAATTTAGTAGGGAAGATAATTAATATTGATATAGATAAACACATAAATTATAAGGTAGGAAGCATTAGAATGTAGTAAGCATGTGATCTCCATGACAGCAATTGAGATACATATGAATTTATAGGTGTTTATTTTCTATGTTCTACATACATGCATATGTGTATATATTTTTATATGAACATTATTATATTTCTATAGAAAAATTTAAATTGAAATATTAAATTTAAATCAAAATATTTTTATAGAAATTTTTAAATGTTCATCTATAAATATATGTATGTACTAATGAATTTATTTATATATTATATGTACTTATACATACATGCATGTATATTCATATGTATGTATTTATATATTCATGCATACATATTTTATATATAATTTAAAATTTATAATATATAATTGATATATAATCAATATATCATATTATATTTAATATCATATGATACATCAGAATATCTACTTGATATAATAATTAATTTATCATGTAAACATGACATATTTATATATTTATTTATGTATATTTTAAAATATAAACACATATATACATCTATAAATGCAGACATATCTCTTTGGATTTTATGCGTATAACTTATAGATATATGTGTATATACACACAATCCACTGTCAACAAACAGTTACTAAGTACCTACTACGTGCCAGTCACATACATACACACATATCTGTTCCTTAGTTCTGTTGCTTTTCTCTGCCTTTTGAAGGGGATATTAGATATTCCACTGGTAGTGAATAATTTTCATTATTTTCAGGAGAAGTTTAAGAAATCTGGAATTCCTGACTTCCTTCTACTCTACCCTCCTCCCCCACACAATCAAAGTTGTTTATATCAATTTATTTAATTCATATGCTTATAGAAGAAAACAATGAAGTTTCTTGACATGGATGCTGGTGATCACTGTGACAAGTATTGCCTGGAGAATCCCCAGCAGTGAATTCTAGGGGGTCCATGTAAATGATGGAGAGACAGGATTGTTCAGCTTCCTCATGGCAGCAGGAGCATATTTCAATTTGATATGTCTGGGTTTTTTGATGATAATATTGTAGGCAGGGCTATTAATACCAAAAAAACCCAAAACAACAAAAAAAGCCTTCACAGCTCTCATCCATGTATGGTATGTTCCCTCTCTCACAAAAAGCTCATTTCTCATTAAAATGAAAGAAAAGGCAACAAATGAGAAGTAATTTATGGGCTTACAAAAGCCTTTCTAGCTGATGCAATTGGGTTGTAACATAAACAAAAGGTTTTCCAAGGTATAGAAAAAATAATTTCCACCTGTCCAATGCCTAGTGACTTCCCCCATAGGTAATAAATGATACCTCCCCTTACAAAATGTTTCTTAAAGCAGCTAATTAAACCCAAAACCAAAAGTTTTAGCCTCTGAGACCACTTATTTTGCTATCCCTTTACTATTATTTTTATTTTAATATTCATACTGCGTTGTGTAAGACTCCAAAGTACTTTTAGATTCAGCTAGAAGAGACTACAAAATAAATTCTTATGGTACAACAACATTTTGCAAAAATAAAAATGCTAAACTTATTGACTTAGAAAAGTGACTTTGCATTTTGGGGAACTTTGTGGGAAGAAAACTATTGGGTTGATTTGACAGATTAATAAAAATCGTTAATTGAATATCATGAATTAACTAAGATTTTTAAAATGAGTTGACATGCATCTCTGAGGATTTCCATGCAGTTTACTTTATTTAGAAGACTGAGGTCATCTGACATGAAACTTAACTTTTCTTCCTCCAATTTTCAACCCCTCAACCCCAAGAACCCCAACTGTCCATGTCTACCCATCTTCATTTCTTTCCCTTATTGCCTCAAATGACCAAGTGTCTCTCTTCTTATAAAACCAATCTTACCACCAGCTTCTTTCCATCCAAAATGTCCCTTCTAGTTCTTTGTCTCATCATTTGATTCGACTTCTCTTGTTTCTTCAGTCACATCCCAGGGGTCCCTTCTTCACCGTACACAAACATGCTCATTTCCCCTTTGTGGGCAATGAAATGGCTCCTTTCTGATGGTGGCCACCTCTCCCTTCACCTCCTTTGCCCCATGTGTTGTTGTTTCTGCCCTAAGCAGTGAGTATTGAATTGCCTTTTACAACATATTGATTATTTGACGTATGTGACTTGGAGCTATCTGGTCCTTCACCATGCATCTTTCTGGGTTTAAGTTTATGGTCATGTCTGGTATTTGGGGATTAATGCTCCTGTATGCTTATCTTCTTAGTGTCTTCTGGAAATTGTGGGGGGGGGGCAGGGAAGGGAGATAGTATCTATAAGGGGATTCATTTGTTTTTATATATCTTCAAGTTAAACAAATCACCATTGTGTTAACTTCAGCAGGACTAGTGAACACAGTTGGACTCATAGACTCAGTGTCAGAAGGAACCTGAAGCCATCTAGATCAACCATTAGCTGACTAAGACATCCCTTGACAATATCCCCATGGGGTGGTCACCTTAGTCTTCACATAAAAATCTCCACTAACCAGGAAACTACTCCTTTCTGAAAGAGCTTACTCCAAATGAAGTTGACCGGATTGCTACCTCTGCTTGCCCCTCTTCATCACCCAGATAATTGTGTGTGATCATACATGATGTCCGGGGATCTCAAATCAAATATCTTTCATTTTTAAACCTAATCTTCTAATGATTCATAATTCAGAGATTTAAGGCAGGAAGGATCATAACTCATAGGATCATAGACATAGAGCTAGAAGGACTTCAGAGGCTGTCTAATGCAACCTCCTCCTTTTACAGATAAAGAAAATGGAGCCCTCCAATGTCAAAGAGTTGCCTCCAAGGTTGCACAGGTACTAAGTGGTGAGATTTGAACCCTGGTCTGCTAACTCCAGAGATAGTGCTCTTTCTTCCAGAACGTCCTTCCTTCTCTTCATTTTACAGACAAGCAAAAGAAGAGCAAGAGAAGTTAAGTGATTTGCCAAAAGTCACATAGCTGATAGTTGTCAGAAGTGAGATTCAAACCCACATCTGCCAAGTTCCAAATTCCATTTTTTAAACATTATATAATGCTGCCTCCTGGACTTGTGTTTGAAAAGGAAAAATAATATCCCAGCATTTAAGCTGAAATAGCATATTGTGTCTGTCTTATAGGATTGGAGATCACAAGTACACATTTATATTTTTCAAGCCCAGGAAGACCTTTTAGGAGTGTATGAAGAGATTGATGGTGATGATGATGGTGGCAGTCATGGTTGTTTTGCTTCCTTGTTTATATTAAACTACCTGACTTCTCTTCTAAAAATTATTAGGGGTGTTTTTTGTGTGACACAGACTTCTGAGCTTTAAAAATATTTGAATGGAAATAAATTAGATTAGATTAAAAAAAGGTGAAAGAATTTTATTTCCAAGTTTTACTTTGTATTTCCTTTAAAATGATGGTCTTTGGAATCCTTTTAAGAACTAAAAACTGGCTTGATGGTAATTGTGGTAGGATAAAGTTTGATTGACTGCACAGCTGTCATACTGTGCATACATTTGACAGAAGTTCATTAGAAGACTCAGTGGCTTTACAAACCTGCTTCTGGAACAAGTAGTTGACTCAGGGACAACCCATACAGGCCTCAGGTCCTAAAAATAGGCACTGTTGCATCTTTTACATGCAGGGCTAAAATAAAATCAGCTGTCCCATCGACTTGCTTGATTCTTACTTTAGTGGAGCTGGCCTCCACTCTACCAATACTTTTCAGGGGACTGGGAACTTTGCTGTACATAGGACAAGTGGGGGAAGCCTACCACTGAAGAACTGTGAGAAACTGCTTTTATACAAAGTTGAGCTCAAATTTGAATTATACAAAATGTAAGTACAGTGTAATCATTTATTAAGTGTCTCCTTCCCATGTTTTAGAGGGCTGTTGTTTATATGCAGGGAGAAGGTAACTAGAATATAAAGCTGGTATTTATGAATGAAAACTTTGGGTAAATTGGTTGGTTTTTTTTTTTTAACTGTGTTAAGTATTTTAGAGGAATTGGCTGGGAGTGATATGTTCTCCCTCATTGGAGGTCTTTGAGCAAAGGCTGAAAGACCCCTTGCCAAGCGCCAAGTTGTGGAGATTCTTTGCAGTAATGGGCTGTGACACATGGAGAGGAAACTCCCTTCCAAATTGATAATTTTGCATTACTGCAGTGTTTCATGCCAGTATTTTAATGTATCTTCTAAAATCATAGACAAAAACTTTTTAATATTCATAATGATGGCAGTATTGAGCTATAATAGGCCAAGCTTAATAAACAGTGGTGAGGTAAAGATCATTACTATATGAATAGCTGAGAAAGGAAATATGTTTTTAAGAGTGCTCTGGTGAATTTAATAAAGCAATGTGATCAGAAGAAGAGACAGTCAAAAAGGTTGGGATTTCTTTCTCGACCATTTTGGAGAAAAAGATAGATTAAGGGGATAATGCTTATGATGTACTGACAGGCATTCTGCGGAAAACACAAAATGTATATTCTTTCTTCTAGACTTAAACAGTCATGGAGTGTTAGGGATAGAAGGAATCTTGGAGATCATCCAGGTCAATCCCCTCACCAGGTCTGGGTCTTGTAGCTTGCCATCCAGCTGAGTTACTATCAGCTCTGGGAGTATTACTGGAATAGGATTAAAGAATCGAGTCCTTAAATGATTAGCTGTCTTAAGAAAAGGGCTGCCCATTAGACATGCCAGCTTTAATTTTAGCAACTGCAACCTTAAATAGTAAAGACTTAGTTTTATCTTAAAGACATAATATATATTATTTCTATTATTTCTTTTTTTTTCCCCTTCCATTATTTAGCTTGGGTAAAGCCCTGAGATGCAAGTGCATAACTCAGTTGGGCCTGTAGTGACAGGTGCTTGTTTACATGTTACCCCTTGAAGTGATTTTTGGAGACAACGTAAGGGAATCTCTTAGAAGATTAAGACACAAACTGAAAGTGTTAAGCGAAGTCTGTTTTAGAGTTATGTAATGTAGAAAATAGATTTCGATACCTCCTGCAGAACTGCTTTTTTTAAACCAGAATTACAACATTTGGTCACTGATGAATTATAGAATTTTAAATGATTTAAATTTTCATGTACAGTGTAACAAGTAAAATATTTACCCAAGTTACACAAGAAAATGATGAATTTTAATGGAAAAGTGCAGATAGACTAAGTTTAGGAAAACATTATAAATGAGTGGCAGACTTACTGCTAAAAGTGTTTTCTTTTGTCTGAATCTGGACTTTCATAGTTGTGGAGAGCTTTTTTCAGTATAAAAACTCCTCCCACTAGGTCTAGCCCTGTAGTGTGCTGTTAAATGCTTAATAACTAACTCTCCAGGGGAAAAAAAATGTGTGTGTCCGTGTGAATATGTGTGTGTGTGTGTGTGTGTGTGTGTGTGTACACACTGTGAAGTTTAATCTGCATAATTAACATTTTCTACATCACTTTCTTACATTTAGACAATCAGCAAAACAATAAATCAAATATTGATTTATGGCATTTGTGAGTTTCCAAAGTACAAAGGCTCACCTTGCAAATTTAACCATAGACTGCAGAGTGATGAGCTGGTTTGAGCTGGTTCCAGCATACAAGTAGGTTTTAGTCACAGAGAATTGCCTGGGCTCTAAAGGATTAAGGGGCCTACCCAGGTTCCTGCAGTTAATTTGTGTCTAGGGTAGAGATTAAGCCAAATCTTCCTGACTCCAAGGCTGACTCTATCCATCACTCTCTGAGTCTATCACTAGGAATCCCAAACTCTGTTTATGATATAGTATTCTGACCTACCATATGACTCACAAAATGATTTTTGCCTTCATTTTTTCATATTTTTTTGGCATGAAATCAAATACAAAAAAGGAGTATAAAGGGGTCACAGATATGAATGTTTTATCTATAGGACATCAAACATCTGAATATTTGGAGAAATTTTAATTTTATTATTTTATTCCAATATTTATCTTGTGCAATAACAATCTCACTCTTCAATGTGGAAAAAAATAGAGATTTTAATGATTACAAAAGTCTTCACTCCAATGTTTGTGAAAAAGTGCTAAACAAGAAATAAATCTTTTGAGAAAAGCTGAAAAGAAGGAAGAACAGGAGATGTTTTTCCCATTTTTAAACAGTATAAATTGTGGTTACTTTTGTACAAAATAGTATTTTTCCCTTACAAAAAGACCTTTATCTTTCCTTTCTCTTAGGTCGTTATATGTATATTTTATCCACATTGACAAATTTATACTTTACCTGCTACTGCAGAGGTGTTTTCTATTTGCAATAAGTGGAGGACAGATATCATGTAACATTTCTCTCTCTTCTCTCTCTCTCTCTCTGTCTCTCCCACACACATCTCACACATGCACAGAGGTACTCGATTGCATCATGTATTTAAAGGCCACCATGGTACACTCTATGTGTAAAAATAGACATGGTTGATAGCTAGAAGGCATGTCTGATTTCAATAATTTATAGGCCAGGAGAGACGCTTAATAAATGGTGCAACAGAATAATTTAAAATCTTTGACTGAGCAATCTAGGGAGGACAGGACTTAATTGACATGATGCTATCCTTTTTCTAAAAAATTTGTTTTTTTCACCTCATGAAAACATTCAAGTTGCACTTTGAAATTTAATTATATTGTAATTTGTTTCTTCCTTCTGCTCCTGAAGTCAATTTCCCTTCTTCATTAGAATCATAGACTTGGTAATCCCTTGCAGTGAGTTGGCAGATTGACGTAGGGTTAGAATGCTGGCTCAGAAATGTCATTTTATGAAACGTTGGATAGATGATACAAAAGCAAATGACCTTGGTATTGTTGTTAGGACTATGTTCTTCAGTGCGTTTTTACCTTCTCATCAATTTAATATCATTTCTAAACTCCAGGGCACTTAAAAAATGAGGGCTCTTTGCTTTTCTTATCTTAACCACCCATCTCCTGCTAATTCTGCTGATGCTGAGTATTTCCATTTGTGAAATAAAACTAACTAAAACATTTTCTTGGGGCAAAAAGAACAACAAATGGCAAAGATAGCAATGAGTTCAAGCAGATGGAGGAGGTAAGGGAAAATAAAATAGTTGATTTTCTTTTAAAAAAATTAGAAGAACCAGCAAATTGAATGGGAACTTGTTTTCACCAATTGCAAGATTTCAAAGATAGTTCTCTTAACTGAGTGAATGTGTAGTTCATGTCCTATGGATCTTTTGGAATTTGGTTTATGGTTAAAAATCCCAGGAATAATGTTGCCATGAACTTGTGAGTTTATATGGTGTATTGGATAGAAGATTGGCCTTGGAGTCAGAAGGTCTTGGACCCAAGGTCTGCCCCTGACATGTACTGCTTTTTTGATCCTGGACAAATTGGTTTACCTCTCATTGGCCCAGACAATTCTAGAAGTTACAGATCTGTATTGAGGGTAGGAATTTCCACAAACGGGACACTGTCCACCAATGAAATTATAGAACAGAACCAAACAAATACACACACACACACACACACACAGGAAGCATAATTACTTCTGATAAAATAGCTGTAGTCCACTGGAAATGGTGTTGAGAAAAAAACGTTTTTATCCTTTGCCTGAAAATTGAAGCTCCACCTATGACTATGGGGTTCATTTGGAAGTAAACATTTATAAAGCCCTTTGTTTAACTTCCCAGAAGTGTCTAGCTTTTTTTTTCTTTTTGTACTTCTCACAGCTTATGAAAATAGAGCCATTCAGGGAAAAGGAAATCTGATCTGAAGATATTCATTAAAATTGAAAATAAAAAGGGATGACTCATTTGTCAAATATTCTAGGAACTTTAATTTATTCATCTCCCTTATTATATGAGCTCTCTCGCTCTGTCTCTCTCTGTCTCTCTCTGTCTCTCTCTGTCTCTCTCTCTCTCTCTCGCTCTCTCTCTCGCTCTCGCTCTCGCTCTCGCTCTTGCTCTTTCTCTCTCTCTTTTCTCCACTATCTTGCCATTGGGCAAGATTTTATGTGGTCCTGGTCTCTCACGTTTTCCTAACTGGATGCAGAAAATATCTATTTTGCCTAGTAAGGCAATAGCTTTAGATGCGTCAGATTGCTCAGATGTAAAAAATTGCCAAATTGCTCAAGGCATAAATGTGACCTGAAATAAAAATAATCCTAAAAGAGTTTATTTTGGGAGGTTACTCTTGTAGTCAAAGATCTGGTGGCATCACCCTGATAGGGCTGTAGACATCAACATGTGTGCCTCTGAGGAAGGTTCTAAAATTGGCTATTACCAACTTAGCCTAAATGACAAGACAGTAAGAACTTTGTTACTTCAATCAATCCATCACCAAGCATTTTATAAGGACCTACTACATATTATCCTATATTATAAATTATAAATATTATGCTAGCTTCTAGGGATATAAATTCAAAGAACGAAACAGTAACTGCTCTCAAGGAGTTTACATTCTAACAGGAGAGATAACAAGTACATAAATAAACATATGTGTAGAAACTAAATAGTTTCACATAAGTAGAAATTGGCACTTGAATTATGTCTGGAAGAAAGCATGGAATTCTTTAAGGAGGAGGTGAAAAGAGAGTAAAGGTCAGTTCACAGTCATGGAAGAGATGAGAGAGAGAGTATATTGTTGGAGAAAAAAAGAGACAGTCAGTTTTTCTGGATCATAGAATATAGGACTATACAAGGAGGCTGGGAAGACAGGTTGAGGTCTGGTTTGAAAGGCTTCAAAACTTAAATCAAGATGTTTACATTTCAAATAAGTGTTCATTGATATATTTTATTTTATATCACCTCCATTTCCCAGTGTAATATTCTTCTGTCTTCTCCCTCCCAGAAAACCATTTCTTGTAACTAAGAATATCAAAAGACAAAAAGAAAACAATGCAGTAATCAAATCACCCCATCAAAACAGCCAGCCGTTTTCTGTACAATTCTGTACCTAGGTTCCTTCACATCTGCAAGGAAGTAGGAGAGAGATACTGTCTCATATTTCTTCTTTGGGGCCCAGCTTAGTCATAATTTCACAGCACTCAGTTTTGATTATTTTGTTGTTTTATTTGATTTAATTCAGTTCTTTCTGTGTTTCTTTGTATTAGTTAAGTCCATTTTTTGTTTTAACAGTAAAGTAATATTCCATTACATTAATGTAGTAGAACTCACTTAATCATTCCACAGTCAACAAGAATGTTAAATACACATGTTACCGTTATGGATGGCTCCTACCACAGTGGTAAAACTTGATTGTGTTTGAATTACCTTTGCATTATTTTTAGTCCTGTAAAATTCAGGATAGAAGAATGATGCTGAAATACAGTTATATTGCACTTTTTGAAGAAAAAAAAGATGTTCCCATTAAATTAATGTAAATGGAATTAAAATAAATTGAATTATCTATCCCCTTTGACTTACATTATAATTTTAGAGATGCTTTATCAGTGTTCCTGATTTATAGTCAATTAGTGGTGTTCAGTTTTAAATTTCTCTACCTGGAAGCTTTTCTGTCCAATAGTTAATAGTCTGTAAATAAGTACAGTGATGAAATGCTGAATTAATCAATCCATTTGTAAATTTTAAGAATCATTCTCTGGATTGCCTGTTTTGTATGCTTGGATTTTGAATGTGGATTTTGAGGGTTATACCTATCAAAATGACAGGTACAGAAAGATATATAGTCTGTTATAATATTTATGGCCCTGAGTTTCTATAAAATGGTGGGGATGGATCCAGTGGTCAGTTATAAGCTCTTCTCTCCTTCAGTCTATGATCCTGTAAGGTGGTGAGATAAGAGCAGAAATTTGGTTTCAAGGCCTGGTTTTGTAGCTGGTATTCTGTATACTTTTTGGCAAGTCATTTATTTCCCTAAGTCTTAGTTTCCTCATCATGAAAGGTAAGAACTTGATGCTCTCAAAAGTATCTTCCTCTTCAAAAAATATTATGTTTTTATATTTGTCACAACATGCTATGGAACATCATGCCTGGATGGTGAGATCAGTAAAGGCTTTACAAATGTCATGGGATTTGAGATGCCCCCTAAAGTTGGGAAGAAATGAACAGGTAAAACTGGGGGAAAGGACATTTCAGTCAGAAGGAAATATAAGAGGAAAGGAAATATATAGGATGTGGGGCGTGTGTGTGTGTGTGTGTGTGTGTGTGTGTGTGTATGTGTGTGTGTGTGTATAATAATGTGCATTTTCCTGTAGTTCTTGACTAAATGTTTTTGAGATGAGAGATATAATGGGTTATTTTTTGTTATGAGGGAGAACAGATGAGAATCTTCAGTGATTCAGTGGCAGCCTGAAGTTTCTGATCCTACCCCACCCCACCACAAATCTCTCACAGTTATGTGGTACTTGATACAAGTGTATTTCTTATAAAAGTAGGTATGTTACAACAACCAATAAGTATTTACTAAGTACTTAACTATTTGCCAGGCACTGTGTTAAGTGTTGGGAATACAATAAGAATGCAAAATTGGTCCCTGAATTCAAACCATTTACATCCTAATAGGAGACACAATACGTTTTTATATACTTGAGGTTTATAAAGAGTAAATGAAAGGTAGTCTTGGCAGGGACTAAGGAAGGACTCTAGTAATTGCTAGGACCAGTAGAGTCCTCATGGAAATCATGGTACTTGTGCTGACTCTTGAAGGAAGCCAGGATTCTAAAAGGTGGAGGTAAAGGTGAACATTAGCAGCAGAGGGAATAGCCTAGCCAGTATGACAGCACCTCCAGCGGCCATGAGTATGCTGGCACAATTCTGAATCATGAAATGCAACCGACTCTCCTCATGGAAGACAGAACCAAAACATTTATTCAGACACCAGAAAGCCAAATCCATCATAGTAACAAAGAAATCTATACACAGTAACAATGCAGAGGTCACCACCAGCCCTTCCCTCTGTTAGGCTTCCTACAAACCAGCTCCCTTAAACAAATCACAAACAAGCCCTCTCTAGCCAGCTGTCTTTCCCAGCTCTGACTGCTCTCTAACTTCCTCTCAGCTCTGCTCTAGCTCCGCCTCTTCCTGCTCCACCCCTTCCTGTTCCATGTGACTTAGACTTGGGTGACTCAAGCTTCCATGTGACTTAAGCAGGTCACATGGGCCTATTAATGGATGGGAAAGATCTTCCCATGAAGAAGCAAAATTATATTAACAATAAGCAAAAATTCATTATCAGTACAGGCAGAAACCAGTCTGGTTATATCCTTACCCTAGAGATATTGAAGGGGGAAAGAAGCATTGACTCATCTCAGACTCTAGGAAAAGCAAGATAACTCTATCAGATAATAACTACCCTTATCCTTGGACTCATTATAGAAGGTGTCCCCTCACAATTCATCATCTAGGAAATAGCACAGTGTTTGCAATACAGGCTTACAAAGATTGCTATGGAACTGTGAAAGATTTTATCATGGTTTTCATTAAGGTGAAGGCGTAAATTCTTTTCTTAAGAAGAATCTTCCCATGGGGTGATTTTCCTCAACATACTGTCTTTTATTATATGTCCCATGGTTTTTTTTCCCCCTCTGGACAATCTGTGAAGTGTCTTGATCCTGGAGTATTTTAATAGTTAACACATTATGAATGTCATCCTTTGCCTGTGTGTGTGTGTCTGTCTGTCTGTCTGGCTCTCAATTTCTGTCTCTCTCTTCCTTCTCCTTCTCTTCTCTCCCTTCTTCCCCTCTCCTGTCCTCCCTCTTTTTTATTTCCAGAAATTTAATAATCAAAAAAGCACTTTGTAACTTATCATTGATCAATGATTTTAATGAATTTAATTTAACTTAATGATTTAAGTGATCAAAATTACAGGTGCTAAAAACTAGAAGAAAGAACCTTTGAAAATATAGATCTGATAATGAAGCATAAGCCTACTGACTGAGAACAAGTCTAGCTAACTTGGCTTTAGGGTAATAGTTTTACTTGACCAAAACAATTTTTGAAAACTGTCTGCTGTTGGGGTTGGGAGAAACAATGCAACAGTGGATGGAGTACCAACAACAGCAAAATCGTTGATTCTTCAGTATTAAAGCACTAATTGCATGATATAATAAAATACGATGAAATGTAGCTGCCATAATAAGTCCTGACATCAATTTTTATTGTTTGTATTTCTTCGAATTTATTTATTTGTTTTTGATTTACAACAGTCACTTCCATACATTTTAAATTTTCTCCCCTTCCCTTCCCAAGATGGCAGACAATCTTATGTGGGCTCTACACATACATTCTTATTAAACACTTTCAACAACTCCATGCCTGTTTTTGAACAACAAACAGGCAAAATATATTTTTCCTCCTTCTGACACTTAAAAGTCTACAAATAATAGAACTAAAATTTCCAAAATAGTCAAATTACATTTGACCCAAGTAGACTGCTAGATTTGGAGTCAGAAGGCCTGGACTCAGATTTCAGCTCTGCCAGGTATTATCTGTGTGCCTTTGAGCAAATCACTTAACCCCTATTGGTGTCAGTTTCCTCATCTATAAAATATTGGCCTTAGAATAGATGACTTCTGATGGGTTTTCCTGCTCCAGATCTATGAGCATATAAACCTGTGCTAGGTATTTTCTATACAGAGGGTTTCTGGGTAGACATGGACAAAAACAAGTATGCATCTAAGGATAGAGTCCCCATAGCCTTGTATTCCTAGTTCTTAGGACAGGGCCTTTCACATAAAAGGTGTTTACTAAATCTTGTGGAACAAATCAGTGAATCAATGTGATCAAAGATGTGTTCAAGTGGTTTCTGTGGAGTTTGATCATCTAGAACAATCTGGGTGTTTACAACCTAGCTCCCTTAAGTGCATTTATCACAGTGTTGGAATCCTGGTGCAGTGACTTTGGTATTAACATTTCCTACATTGCAATGAAAGTTTTGCTTGTTCTTGATGTGGGGTCACTCTGGATTTTCTGGGACATTTTCATTCTGTATCTACCCTTTGTGGTGAGCAACATTGTCCAAACTGTCGTCGTTCATCAACTGGCAATTTATTATGTAGACCTCTTCTACTGATAATTTATAATTTTGATCTCATTATCTATTTACTTACTTATCTATCTATTGTTGATATGAATTTTTGCACTGGACTTATTATTTCATCAGTTTAGTTGTGGAATATCTGTGAATGCAACTTGCAGTCTCAGAGTCCTGCCTGTGGCAATGAGAGGTTGTAACTTGCCCAGACTCACACAATCAGAGGTAAAAATTGAACCCATATCTTCCTGTCTCTGAAACTAGCTCACTATCCACTAAACTGTCTCTACATTAATATGAAATAAGCCAAATAGATATGTTTGAATATATAAAATAGAGTGGGTAGAGTAAATTTAAGCATGGTTGGTATTTGACCATGGCTACTAATACTGTTGCTTTGGGGATCACTTCACCTTCACCTGATTATGCCTTTCTACTGTCTTGTATCGCTGTCATTATAATGACCAGATCTTTCCCTTCCCATCTCCCTTTTGGGGAAGCAGAGAATAGTTTTTAGCTTTATCTTAACTGCATATATTCACCAAACTCTTTCCTTTATGCTTTACCTGCATAGTAACCTCAAGAGGTAGCTGGTATATATCTGGGGAAAATGATTTTTCTCTGGTTAAACTTTGTTTATGTTCCTAGGTCTAACTGCATTGTGGTATATACTGCATACTTTTTAAATCAGAGAATGTTTTGAGTCCTGGTGATTTTTCTATAATAGCAGTTGCTTTTTAAATTTAAGGTATTTCATAAATTATATGTACTCTGATAACAGGCTATTGACAATGGAGAAATAGCGATAATAGTAGTGATGAGATGTAGGGGTGTGGCTTCTGTTCCAGCAGAAGGCCTTATGTTGATGACTGGTGCTCACTGAAGGGAGGAGAAGGGGTAGGGCTGGGGAGTTGGTAGTAAATGGAGGTAGAGCAGATGGAATATGGATCTTCTGTGGATTGCTCACCTCCCTATCATTATCCTTAATTCCTGCCAATCTGTAAAAGGAAGCATGATTGGAGGACAGATGGGAATGGGAGAGGAGCCAAAAACTGATAGAAAGTGGCTCAGCATGGAGTTAGGAACAGGGTATCTGATCATTTTATGTCCCTGCTTAGAAAGTACCCCCCACTTTATGCCTCCCTAATGCCTGACATGAAAGTTTTTTAGAATGATCTTTGATCTCACTGATTCACAGATTCATGCAATAAGATTGATTAGCTGCCTGTTGTGTGACACTATGCTAAGCCATAGGGATCAAGGATTTGGATACTCCCTGCACTGGTAAAGACCTAATGAAATACAAATTCCTTAGACTGGCATTCAAAGCCCATCCACATTCTAGAACCAGCCTATTTTCAGAGTGTTATTTCAAAGAACTCCTAGTCACGTTCTTTATGTCCCAATCAAACTGAACTATCCCAGTCTTGTCCTGACATTCTCCAGTGTGCATTTGCCTCTATGAAGCCTTCTCTGGCCCCTGCCATCTTCCACTCCAGGGGTGGGGAATCTGTGACCTCTAGGCTACATGCAGCCCTCTAAGCAGTCCTTTGACTAAATCCAAATTTCACATAACGAACCCCCCTAATAAAAGGATTTGTTCTATAAAACTTGAACTCAGTGAAAAGGCCACACCCAAGGACCTAGAAGGCTATATGTGGCCTTGAGGCCCCAGTTTCCTCACCCCTGTATCCATACCCTCATTTTTCCTTCTTTCTAAATCTGGATATTATCATTTAATCAGTTCACTTTTATACTACCCCCTTCCTTGAAACCTCTTGCTTACTTACCCAAATGCCACTCATCCTTTTTCAAAATCCCAACCCTTGTTTAAAACCAACTTGTATTTTCTCCACTCCTACTTGTAATCTATTAAATCATACCTGATGAGGTCATACAACTGTGAATGAGTCCACTACAAACTTGTTATCTGATCTCAACTGGGCCCTATTGCTGCAAGGCAGATCTTTTACTTTCCTCTAATTGACTGCCAGTCTTACTCCCAATAGCCTCTTGAACCTTGTCATCTCAAAGTCCCTCTACTATTCCTACCTCTTCTGTCTCAGCAGAGGACTCAATTTCATTTCATATTCTCTTTTGTTCTAGTTTCAGAAGAAGTGTTTGTCCTTTTCCTTGCTAGGGCCAACTCCTCTACGAGTTCCTTGATCCCATTCCCTACTTTCTCTTTTAGCAGTTTACCCTTTTGATTAGCCTTAGTACAATCTTTAATTTTCCTTTTATTTCTTACTGCCTATAAAAATTGCAACAATTAATTCTTTTGTTGCATGCAATTGTCATTTATGATTTCTTGAAATATAGATCTGAAAAACCAGACTTTGATGAAGCCCACTGGAATTCAAATGGAGCTACTTAACTATGCCTTTAAACCCAAATCATTCTGGCTCTCATCTATTCGCCAATAACAGAGCCTAGTTCAAGCCTCACTTGCTTCTTGTGTGGGTTTTAATGGCTCCAATGAGTGCAAATAGCAGCTGTTTCTATTCTGGCCAGAAACTCTGAGGGTCTGCCCCAATTTGATTGATTCTTTTGTGAAGTAGGTCATCTTTTACCTCAGTTCTTACCTGGTCTTTATTTGCTACTTTAACTACTGAATGAGTATTGCCTCAGGCAAATTGAGACCTGGCAAATACCTTTGCTTAAAAAGGCCAAGATCTCCCGCTGCATCCTGGGCCATCACCAGTCATTCTGTCCTATGTTTTGCCACTGTACTCTGATGACTGTAGGAGAAAGTGGGGCTGATGACTTTACACAGCCCTGCCTCATTTAAATCCAATTCACTTCCAAGTCAAGACATCACCCTTCTGGCATCATTGGTCCTCTTCCAGAACAAGGGACAAACAACACCAACAAATATTCTAGATCTCCTCCATCCTTAAAACTTTCCCCTGACCCTGCCATCTCACCAAGCTATCATTCTCTCTCCTCCCTTTTACTGCCAAATGCCTACAAAAACAAAACAAAAATTTTCTGTATTCATTACCTATATTTCTTCAAATTCCACTGACTTCTCAACTTTCTGAAATCAGGCTTCCAATTCTACCCTTCAACATCCAAGATTACAACAACCTCCAAACTGCTAAATCCAGGGGCCGTTTCTCAGTCCTCCTCATTCTTGACTTCTCTATAGCTTTGAACTCTGAGTTTTCACACACTACTCTCCTGTCTTTCCTCCTATCGGTCTAACTGGTATCGATTTCTTTCACTGTAGTATCATTCAAGTTTCTCCTGGTCTATCCAGAGTCTGTGCTGGGCATTTGCTTCTTTACACTACCATGGTGACTTCACCATCTCCATGGGTTCAATTACCATCTCCCTACATATGACTGGCATATCTATATATAAAATCTTAAGTCTCCTGAGTCCGGGCCCACATTGCCAGCTGTCTATTAAACATCTCCAACTAGATGTCTCTTAATTATCTCAAATTCAGGATTTTAAAACACAACTCATTATCTTTTCCCTAAACACCTCCTCCTCCTTCTAACTTTTAATAAATGCTTGCTGATTTCAATCCAGTACATATTCTAGCTGGAAGTAATTTTTCTATTCACTTTCTCATAGCACTTTGCAGGGACCTCTCTCTTATGCTACTTTCTTATTTGAATTAAAAGCCTTCATACAGAAATCTCATCCCCTATTAGATCTTAAGCTTCTTAAGGACAGAAACTCTGTCTGACTTTGTACTTGCTTATCCAGTATTTATTCCAGTAGCCTACATACAATAAGTGTTTAATAAATGTGTTGAAAAATAAATTATATAAATTATGTTGAATAATATGTTGAATGATAAGTAATATAATAAATATATAATATATTAACAATATATTATATATGCATATAATATAATATATGATATAAAACAATAAATGTGATAATAAAGTGTTTAATAAATGTGTTGAATCAAAGGATATACGATTTTACAAACATCTGTCTCCAAGGAATTCATCTTCTCAGATCTTTTTATCTAGAGTCCTGAGCTCTAGTCCCATATTTACATCTACCTTCTGGACATTTATGGTTAGATTGTCTTTCTGTTAGGTCAGAAGTACATGTCCCAGACATATTTGTCATCTTCTTCTTCTTTAAACAGCATCATGATAATCCCCAAATATTCTGCGTTGAATCTTCAGATTCATAATTAACTTGTCCATCTCCTTGGACCTTCCTGGATCCTCATTTGTAGTAATTCACCAATGCCCAGGGATTCTTCCTTCTCATGGCATCTTGTATCTATTCCGTCCTTTCTGTATCCATCACTTTAGCTGAGGCCTTTATCATCTCACGTCTAGATTATCAGTAATAGCCTCCTTACAAGTTTCCCAGCCTGCAGTTGTGATCCTAGTCAGTGCATCCTGCGTATCACTACCAGCTTATTCATCCTGAAGCAATTAAGCTTCTACTTTGCTCTCAGAAACCTTCAGTGGCACCCTGATACCAAGAGGGTTAGGTCCTGACTCCTTAGACTTATATTCAAAACCCTCCACAATCTGATTTTGTCTTATCTTGCTTGCCTTATCTCTAGCTATTTCTCTACCTGAACCAATCACTTTAGGCAAAGTCTGTATTCTGATCATGCCTTCCATTTTCCAGCTTCTGCCTTTCCACTCATGAGGATTCCGCTCATCTGGAATGGAATTCCCTTTCTTGTTTCTGCCGATCCAAATCTTACTCAGCCTCCGTAATTTAGCCTAAATCCTATTTCCTCAAACTATTTCAGCTGAAATTGATCACTCCTACTTCTGGACTCCTATTTTTTCTCCAAGTATTCTAATAGAAATTAATAATGATGCTCCTATTACTTCTGCTTTTTCTCTTACTGCTACACCTCCTCCTCTTTTTACCGTTACTACCAATAACAAAGAAACCCACATTTATAGAGTGCCTCAGTTCAGATATCTTTTCTGATACTGCCTGTGTAAGTCTTGAACACTCTCTTAACTTCAGTTTCCTCATCTACAAAAGGAGATGGACTCCAGGGTCCTCTCCATATGGTTCCATGAATATATTCCAATCTGTATCATTGGAGGGAGGTTCCTTAGCAGGAGTTACAAATTGAATAGTGTCATTATATATGACTTACATATGAATAGTCCTATCTGTATTACAGAGTTCATGTTGAGAAGTAAGAAGAGAGAAGATTCAATGTTTTAAAATGAATTAATATTACTAAGGGTCTTGGAAAACAGCCAGAAGTACTGGGAGTAATATAGTATAGCTGTAGATATACTTAAAATATGCATTAAATAAATGCAAACTAAATTTTTGGAGAAGTCACTAGAACCTTGAGTCCTCACCTATAGGAGCTGATGCCTCAATTATTTTTTAAAGAGAAATTAGAGATTCTAAAAAGCAGAGATAGATGTAGAGGATGGCCGATGCAAAGGTATAGAGCTATGAAGAAATGACATTTGTAAAAAGAGTGCCTATAACATAGTAGGTGCTTTATAAATGATTATTTCTTTTCCTTCCCTTCCCTTTGCCTGCTAGATAAAGTGTTACATGCAAAGCACAGGAAGAAGGAAAGTTTGGCTGAACCATAACATATGTGAAGGGAAGAAAATGTATATTAGGCTACAAAATGTATGTTGGGACTTTGTGAATAGTTTTGAATACGAAGGAAATTTGTACTCATTCCCAAAGTCCAATGGGGAGACATTGGACTTTTTTTGAATGAGGGAGTGACAGGCTTATATCTTTGCTTTAGAAAAATCACTTTGGCAGATGTGTGGAGAATAGATGAATGAGGGCAGAAGCACGGAGACCAATTAGAAGGAGACTGTAGCAGTACAGGTGAGATGTGATGAGGACCTCAACTAAGGTTGTAGCTGTGTGAGGAGAGAAAAAGAGGCAGATGTAACGGATGTTTTAAAAGTAGAATAGATAAGACTTCACCAATGACTGGAAGTAAAAGTTGTAGTTGAGGATAATACTGAGGTTATGATAATACGAGGGTAACTAAAAGGTTGGTGGGTTCCCTGGACAGAAATAAAGAAGTTCAGAAGTGAGTTTGGGAGGAAAGTAAAGAATTTAGTTTTGGAAATATTGAGTTTGAGATCGTACAGGTCATCCTCTTGAAAAAAATGAAGCAGAAAGGGACCCACAAGTATGACATTTCAAAAGCCACCATGGAAGAGCTTCCTAATCAAATACTTTAGACATTTTCCTCAATCCTTCTACTTCTTGCTGATGGGAACTGTGGGGGCATTCTGTCATATCTTTCTTTGGTAGGCATACAGTTGAAGAGCATGAGAAGATCCTCTCCTCTCCAATCCCAATCTTTTCTTTGTAGATATTTCAAAGCCAGTTGGAAAGCACTGGGTATGAGATTGGCAATGAGGTGGGCAATACCAGTTTCCAGGGTCCTCAGAGAAAGATACAGTTCTTTGTTCCTTTGTTTGCTTAGGGGTTCATCCAGGTAGGCATAAGCAAAAGCAATGTGGCCAGGTGGATAAAGAGCTAGCCTCAGAGTAGGCTCTAGTCTCCCCTCTGAAACATGCTGTCTTTATGACTTTGAAAAACAAATCACTGAACTTCTGAGGGTCCTAGTGAACTCTTTAAAATTTTAACCATCTCATCTGCATTGGCAGAGGGAGTTTTCCTCACCAGGAATTTGAAATCACAGATCCAAGTATAAAAGCAACCCCCAAACCAATTTCTATTAGGCCCTCTTGGGTACCCTGTCTATATTCTTCCCCACAGAAATACAGTTGAGGCATGAAAGCTAGTTGGACTTATGCTGTTGATGTTTTATTGTTCAAGTTTTTTGGGGGGGAGAGGGGAGAAATCAGGCTATCTTTCCTAATAGTTTTTCATTGCTCTACAATAGTGACATAAATTCTGGCCAGTACCAAATCTGCCAAAATGCCCAAAGTTGTCTTGTTTCACTTTCTAAGCAAACATTTCTACACGATTCTTATTTTCACCTGCTCACGAGGCACCCTGCTGAGCGTTTTTGGTAATGAGCTGGATTTCATTGTGGAAGGCTCATAGGTTCTATTTTTGCCACTTCCTGGAAGCTCTAATCCCAGTTTTTGCCCGCTGCTTTAATAACTTCCCTTGCATCAATTGAAAGTATTCTCCCCTTTCAAAAATGGGAGGGGTGAAGGAGTTAAAAAAAAATAAAAAGGCCAATATCAATCATAAGATAAATATAGGACTTTATTCTATTGTTTCAATTAGCTAAATGTTATCAAGTTTATTCACAGACTGTATCATTAGATTCTCTCTTGGATCTTTTAGAATCTGGGAAATTTAGATCCAAGTAGTGATCCTACTGTAAATTTTAGGCCTGTAAGATTTTGGAAAGAATCCTTTTTGCTTGCTATCAGCTGCATAATAAACAAATATTCAATGAAGAGAGATCTGACTTGCTATCTCCTCCCCAATTAGAGATTTCTCTGGCAACATTTAAGTAGTTGGTTGTTAGCTGCTGTCTTTCATTCTCGGAGAGGACCAATATGACATCATCATGAGCAAGTGAAGACTCAGTGTGTCCGACTGTGGCTGATCAGACCAATACGAGCTCGGAATGCTCTACCACAGATTGGGCACAGATAATCCGTACGAATATTGGGGGCCCAAATTTGTGCATCCTGCGTTTAATTTGTGCTGTCTCAATTCTGCTTTGCTCATAGAGCACAGTACCCTTTCTGATGTGGGCAAGCCATGCTGAGCAGTCCTGTGCCAGTGTCTCCCATGTTGCATAATCAAATCCAAAGTTCTTGAGGGAGACCTTGAGAGTGTCCTTGTATCACCTCTTCTGATCACCATATAATCGCCTGCCCCGTGTGAGTTCTTCATAAAATAGTCTTTTTGGCAAATGTATATTTTGCATTCGAACAATGTGGCCAGTCCATTGGAGGTGCCCTCTCTGAAGCATAGTTGAAATACTTGGCAGTTCAGCTCGAGCAAGGACTTCAGTGTCTGGTACCTTAACCTGCCAGGTAATCCTCAGAATCTTCCTAAGACAGTTCAAATGGAAATGATTCAATTTCCTGGCATGACGCATATAGCAATGCATATAACAATGCATATAACAAGCATATAACAATGAGGTCAGCACAACAGCTCTATAGACCTTCAGTTTGGTCATCAGTCTAATACCTCTTCTCCCCCAAACTTTTCTTTGGAGCATCCCAAACATGGAGCTAGCTCTGGCAGTGCGTGCATCAACCTCATTGTAAATGTGTATATCCTTGGAGAGTACACTACCAAGGTTAAGTGAACTTATCTACAGCATTCAAAACTTCTCCATTTGTTGCAACCGATGGTTCCACGTGTGGATGGTGTGATGGTAGCTGATAGAGCACCTCTGTTTTCTTGGTGTTAATTATTAGGCCAAAATTAGCACAGGCAGCAGAGAATTGACCCATACTTTGTAGCATCTCAGCTTCAGAGGCTGCACTGAGTGCACAATCATCTGCAAACAGAAAATCATTCACCAACACTCCCTCCATTTTAGTCTTGGCTTGTAGCCTTTTCAAATTGAAGGCCTTACCATCAGTATGGTAGTTGACCTTCATGCCTTGTTCATCCTCATTGAAAGCATTTGACAACATGGCTGAAAACATCATTCTAAAAAGCATGAGAGCAAACACACAGCTCTGTTTCACTCCGTTGGTGACTGGGAAGACATGAGAGCTTTATCCATTATCCAGAACCCAGGCAAACATGCCATCATGAAATTGACATACAATATTGATGAACTTCTCTGGACAGCCAAATTTTAACATAATTTTCCATAAGCCCTCATGACTAACAGTGTCAAAGGCCTTCGTCAGATCCACAAACATTGTGTACAGACCTCTGTTCTGCTCCTGGCATTTCTCCTGGAGTTGTTGGGCAGAAAACACCATATCTATGGTTCCTTGGACCTTTCTGAAGCCACACTGGCTCTCAGGTAGATGACTGTCTTCCAGGTGAAGGATCAGTCTATTAAGGAGGGCTCTAGTGAGAATTTTGCCAACAATGACTAAGAGAGAGATCCCCTTGTGATTGTCACAGGACAATCTATTCCCTTCAACATTTAAATAGACTTTACCACCCAGCTCCCAGACAAGTAAAGGTATATTTGTACTGCTCCTACACCTTCAACAGCAAAACTGGATTTTGAAAAGGAAAAGATCTTTAAAATGAATCTCCCCATTCCTTCTGAAAGGATATAACAAAATGAACTGATAATGGTTATTATAATAACTTGAAGGGGGAAATGATAGTAAGTTGCCTATCACTGGTTGAGAACCTATCATTTTACCTTATAGTTTTATTATTTGAACACTGAAGGTATAGGACAGAATATAGGCAATTCATTATTTTTGAGTGGAAGGTAGAATCACAATAGATACTGCTGCTATTTTCTCACTTGCTCAAGAAGAATAATTATCTGTACCTTAAATGGTGCATGACCTAGAAAACCATTGGATAAGGTTATATCATTGTGTGGCCTGGTGCTTATTTTCAAGGTTAAGATATTTACAAAGATTTATGATCTTTGGTGATTTGGAAGCATTACTGTTTTTAAACTACTTTAGGACAACATTTAAATCTGAGAATAAACATAACTTTTGCCTTTTGTGAAAGTAAGAGCTGCAACAAAATCCTTAATTCCCATAGTACCTCTAATTGTGTTCCTCTTACAAGGGTTAAGTTTTGGGGTAGAAAAAAAAAAGGGAGCAAGTGATCAGTTGGTATAGTTGTTTAGTCATTTCAGTCATGTCTGATTCTTTGTGACCCCATATCAGGTTTTCTTGGCAGAGATATTGGAGTGGTTTGCCATTTCCTTCTCCAGCTCATTTTTCAGATGAGGAAACTGAGGCAATCTTAGTTAAATGACTTGCCCATTGTCACACAGCTAGTCTGAGACCAGATTTGAACTCAGGTATTCCTAAAAGAAAAAAAAAAAAGGAAAAAGTGATTATACCAGATTTTGAAAGTTACAGAGTGGATAAAATTAAGGAGGCCAAGACTTACTAACAATGTGTTGTTTCCTCAGCTAGGAAGACATATTCTTGAGCTTTCATTCTTGGGCTTCTTCTAACTGTCATTATGTTATTTTCATTCTGATATTATTTCTCTTTTTAACAGTAGGCATATTACTTTGCATGTAGAGGCTATTTAGATAGAGTTGCTGATTAAGAAAGAGACAGCTTGCCTATCGATTCTGAGTATTCTTTTTGATATATTAAGTTTCTTATTGGTTCAATTTATAATCATATTTGTTACAAATTTAACAAGTCTGATAAAATGTCAATAACAATATTGGATGCCAACTATAATTATCAGGAGCAATAATCTGACACATTGCTCTAGTTGAAATAATTAAACTCAATGATAATAGCATAAATGAGGTATTGGATTTGGAATCAGAAAGATCTGGGTTCAAACCCTGACTCATCAACTTACTAGATGTGACTTTGAAAAAGTCACTTTTCTACTCTGCACAAAATATCTCACATGCAAAATGAGAGTTGGTCTCTGATTGGCTAGAGATTCTTGAGAGTCTTCGTGTCTGGGATCTCTTCCTATATTCCTATGAACAATCACTTTCTGAATAATTTACTAGTAGATATTGAGTGATTTTGATTCTTTGCTAATTATATTATTCATTTTTGAAGTTATTAATTCGTTTGGGACAAAATAAGGGAGACATTATGAATGAAGATCCTACGTTGAAGGAGTTAACTTATTTCTAAAGGGGGAACTCTGTGTTGCCTAGGTGTAATTTATTCAACAAGAGATCAGACCAACTAGATTGAATTATTTAAGCTTTATTTTCTGTTCTCTTTGATTGTTTAGCTTTTCCAAATAAAGTCAGTAAAACAGAGAGGAAAATGAGTATGTGTTTTGTGGTATTTTTTTTTTAATTTTGGTTTATTTCTCCTCATGTATCAAGTTCAAAGAAAGAAAACACCCAAGGTGGTTGTTTGTAGACACAGCAGGGAAAGCATTTTTAAATAAAGCTAGATATGTATGTGACCTGAAATAAGCCTGAGTAACTTTAGGTGACTTGTTTCTCGAGGTCATAGAGCATGCTAATATTCTTTCAATTGAAAAGACAATATTTTCTTGCTTGTCTGGAAGGGGGTATTTGTAAAAACCATCTATTTCAGAAGATACTCCCCACCCCAACACACACATAGAAAAGAAAGGGTTAAACGATAGACCTGAGGAAGATGCTTTCTGTTGCTAACAAGGTTAGTTGGAAGTTTTCCATTCGAAACTGATTATCCCTTAAAAAGGAACTTCACTCTCCAAAACCATCAAGTCTGGCATAGGATTTCAAATCCAGAAAGTTTAATATTTGGCTCCAACGCTCAGAGGTAGACTGAGGAGAAAACTGCAGGAAGGTAAATGATGTGTAAACCCATTAGACCAAAAGCAGTGGGGGAGGGAGGGAGAGAGAGTGAAGATTCCGGGTAGATCTATATAGGATTTTCTTTGGGGAAGTGTCTTTTGTTCCGATAGATAGAGTAGCAATCCCTGCAGCACTTTATCTCTTTCCCTAAACCCAAGTCAAAGGCTACATTACTGTTTATTCTCTTGGGCTTCCTACCAGAAACCACAACACTCTTTGATACTTTATTGGTTGGGAGGCAGAGTGACAGCCCAGCTGGACTACTTTCTAACTTCCATTTATGTCCCTTTCCCTTGTCTGCCTCTCTACTCTTTTGTATTTCTTATACCAGTATTCCTTACATCATCCTCCCAAGAGTGTCTACAGCTTTTACCTCTCCTTCTCTCCTCCATTTGGTTAGGAATAATATATTATAAAATAATAGCATCTGAAATTTAGAGCTAAAACCAATTTTAAGAACTGTTTCAGTCATTTATTTCAACTTCATTTTATAAATGGAGAAACTGAGACCCAAAGAGATGAAAGGATTTGTTCAAGGACAGGAATTGAACCCAAGTTCCCTGACTCTAAATCCCAAACTCCATCACACTGTGACGTTGAAATCTTATGCCAAGTAAGAAAACTCAGCAAGCTACAAGAAGATATACGAATTTATCACCTAATTTTGTTTTACTTCTAAGATCTGTGTCTTTAGGGTGATTTTAAAAATTATAATCTCAGTTTGTGGCAGTTTTTTGTATATTTTTATCTACCGAGAAATTAATTTTAAATTCCCCATTAAATACTCACTTCTCACAAGGAGAATCATGTCCATTTTATTAGCTCAGCACCCTGTTGTCCACTTGCTCAAAGATCTAAAAAGCTGCTGGCTTGGAAGGCAAATCAATTGAACTAGAAATCTCTTCTTAGCCAGTATGCATGACAGACAGACTGAATCAACTGCCATTAGTTATTCAAAGGAAGAAATTGATTAGTGGAAGGAATTCTGTACTATGATATATAGCAGAAGTGTAAGAAGGTTATTACTAGTTTCAATTGGCTTGCATGAAGATACTATCCAAGAATAAATATCAGATAAATGATACCTCTAAGCAATATTAGAAGTAGAGGGTGGGGCTAAAGAAGATAGAAATGCAGTTGAACATAGATTCAAAACCCTCTGGCTACCCCAGAATACAAATCATTTCACTACATATAAATGATTTCCTGTAATACTGTCAGGTGTTTCTAAAGTAAATAATTAATATTCCTACCGCTGCCTACACACAGGCAGCTAAAAGTAGGATGCCAGAAAGGCTTTTTTTCCCCCTTCTTTCTAGCTGCAACTTATTAAAGCTATATCACTGTTATTGTTGCTTATTTATGATCTGTTGAGTGCCAACAGTGTTCTTGGAACTGAACAGAAAGTAGAAGTCTGGTATGCATTATAGATAAAGGAGATCATTTTAGAAAGAGACAGATTCTAGGCCAGTATTTATGGACCATCTTCATATGCCAATGAATTTCTTTAAATCTAGAATGAAATCTCTTTGGGAGACATTTCTGGCTTCATCGACTGGTCATTGCATGAATGCTGTATTTTACTCATTTTAATAGGTTGTTGCAGTATCAAAATACATTCAGACATGATCTTAAGTAAACCCCTATAACTGCTTCTCAATTAACTGGCTGGGGTAAAAATGGGAAGAGTAGACATTGTCTGACTCTGGGATGACACAGAGAGATGAAACTCCTGTCCCAAGTTGCTAAACAAGTTGCTTGTCTGTGGAAAAGCACAAAAGAAGTGGAGAACATATGTTGGAAAGATAATAAAGCTTTGTGGCCAGGGCACTTGGCTTGGAGTCAGAAAACCTGGGTCTAAGTTCAAGACCCAGATTTAATATTTGTTATCTGTATTATCTCTAAACATTGATTTCCTCAGCTATAGAATAAGCACTTGTATCACCTCATTCATGTAGTGGACACTTAAGAAAAGTAATTTACAAACCTTAAATGTGATCTCTATGAGAAGAGTTTAAGAAAATAAAAAGTAGGAGTGGGGTTATGGGAAAGGAAGGGGCGTAGATTAAAAGACAAATAACAGGAGTTTATAGCAAGGAGTGGCTGACTATATTTGGAGACTAGTAGAGTACATAAAATGAAATGGAGTTTAGAGGGTAGGAAGAAAATTAGGAAAAGTGAGAGAAATAGGAATAGATAAGGACAATGAGTTAGAATAGGCTTAGCATATACGCTGGACATCTGAATGCATGCCCCCAAAACTACTGTTTAGTTATTGTTCAATCACTTTTCAGTTGTGTCCAACTTTGTGACCACATTTGGAGTTTTCTTATCAGAAATACTTGAGTAGTTTGTTATTCCTTCTCCAGCTCATTTTACAGAGGAGGAAACTGAGGCAAACGGGGTGAAGTGACTTTCCAAGGTTCACACAACTGGTGTCTGAGTCCAGCTTTGGACTCAGGAAGACGGGTCTTCCTGAGTCCAAACCTGGCACTCTGCACCACGGTGCCAACTGCCCTCTTTTATAAAACAATCCTTCATATATTTAAAGAGAACTCTCATATTGCCTAAGATCTTCTCTTTTCTTGGCTAAACATCCCTAACTCTTTCAATAACTCCTTAGATAGCATGGTCTCACTATCTTGGTTTCCCTTCTATGTATATACTCTAGTTTATCCTTTCTAAAATGTGTTGCCACAACAGAACACAATCAATCCATCAACTGGCATGCATTTACTGTGTGCCAGGTACTATGCTAAATGCACTGGGAAGAAAAAAAGGCAAAACATTGCCCTAGTCCATAAGTCCATCACGTTTGAAATTTGTTCAGGCATCATCCTACTAGACAGAGCACAGTAGATGATCACATTTCTTGTTCTACATCCAACTACACTCTTGATAAACAACAACAACAACAAAAGATAAAAAATGAACGTTTTGGTTGTCATGTTATATTTTTAATTCATATTGATCTTGCAATCCATTAAACCTTCTAGATCTTTTTTAAGTGAATTATTGCCTATTTACCATAACATATTGGTGAATTTTTTTTTAACCCAAGTATAGAACTTCACAATTATCTCTGGAAAATTTAATCTTTCTTCATTCTGCCAAGATCACTATGGATCCTGAGCAGGTGTGTTCTGGTAAACATTCTACAAACAGATCTCTATTAAAAATGTATGCATAGCACATTTTTTATTTTAATCTACATTATTAACATTTTCTCCTACACTTTCTTAAGGGTAAAATTAACAAAAAAGTAAATCAAGCCCTGATTTGTAACATTTTTTGATTTCAGAGATGTGATTGCTCTCACTGAAAATTTAACAGTCAGCAAAGCCAATTTGAGATGGTTCCAGTACACTCCTAATCCTCAGTCTATCATTCAGCATGTTAGCAGTCCCTTTCAGGTTCAGGTTATCAGTAAATTTGATAAGAATGCCATGTAAGTCTTCAACTAAATCTTTGATATACAAGATACTTAAAAGCATAAGAACAGGGCAAATTCCAGGGCCGCTTCACTAGAGACCTTTCTCTAATGACACTAACATCAATGATAAATCTTTGCTTCTGCATATTCTGCATCCACCTAAACGTGTTATCATCCAGCCTACATCTTTAAGATGTACAAAGAGAGTGCATAATACTTCACTTTGTTGTTGTTGTGGTCATTCCAGTTGTATGATTTTTTGTGATTCCATTTGTTTGTTTTTTTTCTGGTTTGTTTGTTTGTTTTTTTGGCAAGACACTAGAGTATTTTGCCCTTTCCTTCTCCAGATCATTTTATATATAGGAACAGATAGGCAAACAGGGTTAAGTGACTTGCCCAGAGTCACATAGCTAGTAAGTGTATGAGGTCAGATTTGAACAGAGGAAGATGAGTTTTCCTAACTCCAGGCTTGGCACTCTTTCCGTTATGACATCTTACTGCTAATGTTTTATAATTTGCTTTGATAAAACATAAATATAATAAGCCTATGTCAGATGCCAAGGTACCTCTTCCTCTAATAAGGTTGGAAATAGCAACAATCAAATGAAATAGAAAAAGAAAATATGGCTAGATTCTCTAAATCTTCTGGGAAGAGCCCAAAGGCCAGCTAGAACTGACATCTGTTAATGCAGGTAGGCTTTTTGATGTAAAAGACCACTTTTCTGAGACCTGATGATGGAAGGAACAAAGAAGGGGCACAATATTCTCTAAAACTCTGAATCAGGGTTAAAGGGTATGGAATTGTTTAGAACAGGAGAAACCCTTACGGTTTTGCCAGAAGACATGAAAAATTGAAGTATTCTAATTTCAGGAGATCCTCATGCTCCCCATTGCTGGGCACTAACTGATAGGAATCCATTGAGAAGGAAGAAGGTGGTCCCATTAGTTTATGACAAACCAAACCAACCAAAAACAAATAAAAAACAAATACCAAGGCTCCAGAAGGAGCCAATTAGCCATTCTTCATTACCCTTTATCACTAAAGCCAATCACCCCCATTTCTACACGTAGATATAAGATGCTGGGCATAACAGTAGACATGCTGGACTGCTCTTCTCTTTTTGTTTGTTTCTTTTTCCCCTCCTTCAAGGCTGTCCATAAAGTGCTTTTCAACCTGTTATCACCTACATAAAAATATTATTGGTGCTAGAGAGAATATTGTGATTTTCTATGAGCTTGGTGTATCCTTGGCATGGCTTTATCCAGAAGGCTGCCTGCTAATACCCACATCCTGAGATAAGCTGATTTCCTCATCAGGGTCACTTGCTTGGATCTCATCCACATAGCTGGCATGATTTTTTTTTCATTGCTGATTAAGAGGGTGCAACACATTCAGCTTCTCCTCCTCCAGTGTTTCCTGTTTAGTGCAAATGTGACTATGAGTTCTGAAAGGCTGTACCAGCAGAACACAAGCTGCTGGAGGTCTCTCCTGCCTTCAGATTCAGATTTGACACTGGATTATATGTGTGTAGGAGGAGCAGACTAGCACTCTGCAGGAATTCACAGTACCACTTCATCAGCTAGTGGCAGGTGATGGATTTTTTTTGCAGCATAGGCAACTATAAAGAAGCCAAAGGCAATCTCTGTGTTGCTAAAGGAAGCAACCACACTCTTGTCAATGAAATAATGGATCCTTGATGTACTGAACATTTGTTACATTGGAAAATGGTGCTTATTAGAAGTAATGGAATATAGCAGATAGGGAAGCATGCACAAAGTTAGGATGGTGTGGGTCCAAATCCCTCCTTGGCTATTTACACAGCTAGGGCTTTCACTAATGTCTCTACTCAGAAGGTAGCAGTCTAAACCTAAGTTGCAGAGCAGATATTCATCTGTATTGATAGAAGGATCATAGCACAGTGAGACCATGCTATGTAAGGACTGATTGAAGGATCTGGGGATGTTTAGCCAAGAAAAAAGAAAATCTTGGGGAATAAAGAAGTGACCTTAAAGCAGGTATCCTTAACCTGATTATGAGAGATGTGAGCTTAGATGAAGAGGGAAAAAGATGTAAAACTTTACTTTCATTAGCCTCTAGATGAAATTTAGTACTTCTTTCAATTATAATTTTTTAAAAACATTAGGAGGGATTCTTGGGCTTTATCAGACTTCCAATGCAATCAGTAAAAAGGAGTTATGGAGGAAAAAGGATTATGAACCTTTGTCACCCGGTCCAACTTTCTCATTTATAAATAAGGAAACAAGCCCAGGGAGGTTAAGTGACTTCCCCAAAGTCACACAAGTAGTAAGTACATGTCCACAGTCACATTGTCTTCATCTTACCAATGCTTTTATCAATGGAAAGGGGTATGGGGTGAAGGGGTAAAGCTGCAGAAAAAATTTTTGGTGCCAAAAGTCTATGACCAGTTCTCTGCATCAACAGTAGAGGAGGGTTAGGTGAGGGAGTAAGACTTGTCACTAAAGGTCCATGGCTACCAAGGTTCCCTTCAATGAAGAGTAAAGGGAGATGGGGATAAGGAGTTAAAATCTTGTTGCTAATGGTCTATCGCCATATTCTTGATATCAATCACAGAGGAGGGCTGAGTAGGGAGTGAAAACTTGTCCCTAAAGACCCACAGTGGGTACCTAGGTGGCACAGTGGATAGATTATCAGGCCTGGAGTCAGGAGGACCTTGGTTCAAATCCAGCCATAGACATTTACTAGATATATTATTCAGGGCAAGTCACTTAAACCTTTTTTGCCTAAGTTTTCTCATCTGTAAAATGAGCTGGAGAAGGAAACAGAAAAGTACTTCAGTATCTTTGTCAAGACCCAGATGGGGTCACAAAGAGTTAGACAGGACTGAACACAACCGAATAACTGCACAGGTATGTGGTTATGTCCGTGGCCTCCTACTAAGGCTGCTTTGATCAAAAGGGTTTGGGGTGAGTATTTAAATCCTTGTTGTAATGGTCTATGGAGATGTTTTTCACATCAGCAGTAGAGGAAGGCTGGGTAAGGGAGTAAAGATTTGACCCTAAAGGTCCATGACTATCAATGAAGAGGAGAGGGAGATTGGGATGAGGAGTTAAATGGTTGTTGTTAATGAGTCACTGCCATGTTCTCTGCATCCTCAATGGAGAAGGACTATTGTAAGGGAGTAAAGGCACAATTCAGACACCTCCTCAATTGAACTTGACATTGTAGTGATGGAAGGATGCTGGGGAGCTGGTGCAGGCTGTAAAAAAAGTGAACAAAATCCCATGTCCTTGACCCAGGGATCCTTGGTTCTTCCTCTGGTACATTAAAATCCTTGGTCCCCTTGCCTTATCACCAGCCTCTCAGCAGCCATTTCCCCTGTGTCTTCTTCTTCAAAGTCTTTGCAAAATCTATTCCTCGTGAATCTCTAGTGCAGATTTTGAAACCTTGAGTAACCCTCTTGCTGGGGGTCTGTTCAGCAGACCTCTGGCATCTAAAATTTCTCAAATCCCTTTCCTGTTGCCCTGTGGCTTACCCTGGAGAGGACTGAACTGCAAGATTGATTTAAAATATTCTCCACTGTGCCACCATTACTTCTCCTGTGGGATGTTACCTCTAGGGATCAAGGATCTTCTCTCTATCTCATTATATCTTCCTTTTATTTGTACTTGAAGGATTTGTATGAAACAGTAGAGAAAAAACCATCTATGGAATTCAAGGCTTCATTTAAATTCAAGCTCTATTATTTCATACCTCTGTGACCTTGGACTTCTGCATGGAACAGTGAAAAGAAGTCTGTCCCTGAAGTCTGAAGACCTGCTTCAAATCTTCTCTCTGACCCTTTTTGCTAATGTGACCTTGGGGTAGTCCATTAACTGAGGTCTAACTCTAGATTTAGGATAGCTCTATTTATGTTATTGGGAGATTGTTTTAGATGTCCCCCTGGGGTCCCTTTTAGCTACAATCTCTAACATTAGAGTCAATGATTAATAATGTGGGAGGTAGTAAGGAGTGTATGGATGGTAATGTGTTGGTAAACTGGTTGTCTATTTCCCAACAAATCAAATATGTTCATTGTGTAATTGTGGGCTGGCTGAGATGTTTTATTTGATGGAAGCCTTCTCTCTTAGTCAAAACAGTCAGGTAAAAGGATTGTGATGTATCTCCCTCTGTTTGTCCTCCCAGTACGACTTTTAGATCACCAACCCCATCATGCTCCAACCTCCGCTAACTTAGCAAATTTCAGTTTATGTGTTGAAACTTTTGTGAACTCAAAGAATAGAGCTGAATATCCTGGGTTACCAGGACAGTGTTTGTTTGGAATCTGAATTCTGAGGGTTGGAAGCAGGGAGAAGTAACATGGGGCACAGAAATGAGTTCTCTAATATCCTGAAATCACATGGATCAATCTATATCCCTAGAAAGGAAATAATCAAGATAATTAAGAGGCATATTTGCAGCTTCACACAATTAAATGCAAATTTGCTCTTTAATAAAAATCTTTTTTTTTTTTTTTTTTTAAGAAATTTGGCCTTTTCATGCACTATAAACCAGGCTTTACTAGGAAAAAGTCAGTCAACTAGAGATTTAGGCTGGCTACATGCACAGCTGATTTTTACTATTTTGATTAAATTGACCACTTCAATTTTTTTTTTCTTTCTATTAATTTTTTTATTTTTTTTAATGTTTAACAATCACTGCCATACAATTGCGATTTTATCCCTCCCCACCCACCCCCCACTACCTCCCTCCCTCCCCACGACTGCATACAATTCTGTATAGATTCTACATAAAGTTTCCTATTGAGTATATTTTCACTATCGTCATGCTGTGTAGTCAGACTAAGATAAATGAAAGAATCCGTATAACAAATCAGAACATGATATACAAACAGATACACATACACAAACATGATCTGCTACATTATGTGAGTGACTTCCATATTTCTCTCTCTGAGTGTGGAAGGCTTTTTGCCTTGAGGTCCACCATTGGGATTTTTTTTTTTTTTCAGAAGTTCTTGTGTTATTACAAAAATCTAAGTCTACCAGAAAAAACTCTCACACACTGTGGTTGTTGCTGTGCATAAAGTTCTCCTGGTTCTGCTCCTTTCACTCAGCATCAGGTCATATAAGTCCTTCCAGGCCTCTCTGAAGTCTTCTTGTTCATCATTTCTTATGGCACAATAGTACTCCATTACATTCATATACCATAATTTATTCAGCCATTCCCCAATTGATGGACATCCCCTTGACTTCCAGTTTTTGGCAACTACATAGAGTGCTGCTATAAATATTTTTGTACATGTGGGACCCTTTCCCATTTTTATGATCTCTTGGGGATATAGTCCTAGTAGTGATATTGCTGGGTCAAAGGGTATGCACATTTTTGTAGCCCTTTGGGCATAGTTCCAAATTGCTCTCCAGAATGGTTGGATGTGCTCACAGCTCCACCAACAATGAATTAGTGTTCCAACTCTCCCACATCCTCTCCAGCATTTATCATTTTCTTGTTCTGTCATGTTTGCCAATCTTATAGGTCACTTCAATTTTTTAAAAGGTTAGTTCATTTGGACATCCAGTTTGGAGGATTTTTTTTTTAAACCAAATGGAGCATTTGTACTAAACAAATCAAATTAGCTCAGTCAAAACAGATTTAGCAACTTAGAACCAACCAGATGTGGAAGAGGGAAGATAAAAGCTGATTTACACACACACACACACTCACACACACACACACACACACAGTTTTAACTATCACTTAATTTTTACCTAATTATGTTCATTCATTTTTTGTGCTCACTAATCACAGTATGGCCATTTTATTGGAAATGGGTCACCTGCTAAATTCCTGGGTTACAAGTTACTTTTTAAAGAAGTCAGATCCTTCTGTTGTTCTTCAGTCATTTCAGTTGTGTTTGATTCTTTGTGTGATCCCATTTGGGGTTTTCTTGGCAAAGCTACTGGAATGGTTAGCCATTTTCTTCTCCAGCTCATTTTATAGATGAGGAAACAGAGGCAAGCAGGGTTAAGTAAGTGATTTGCCAAGATCACATAGCTCCTAAGTATCTGACGTCACTTTTGAACTCAGGTCTTCCTGACTCCAAGCCCAATACTCTATCCACTTGTGCCACCTAGCTGCCAAATCATTTTACTAACATAATATTAGAATTAAATATTTTAGTTCCATACCCCAGCCAGACTGGACTCTTCACTTGCAGTGACTATTGAAAAACTATTCTCTTGAGAGCAAGGAGTACCATGTGTGTCTACAGTTGTGTTCAAGAAACTTGTAGGTACTTTGTTTTTTTGTTTGTTTTCTCCTTAAAAAGACTATTTAACAATTTCTAGCATGGAAAAGCATTTCTGATTCTTAAGCCACATTTCTTCTTCATTCCTGTGATATTTCCTTATCTCATAGAGTCTCTGTTGGTTAGGAAAACAAGGAGAAAATAGGCTCAATATCAAAAAAAGAGGAATAATAGATATATTTTACTATTGTAAAAAGTCGCTCTTACTATATGTAAAGAATATTTGAATAATCCATACTAGGTAGGTACTGAAGCCTAAAGAGAAAGAACCTTTTTAAAAATTTTTATTGTTATATATCATCTAAATTCTCCCCTTATATCTCCCCTTTTTCCCTCTCCCAGAGAAGTATCTCTTATAAAAAAAGGATTTTTCTAGAAAAAAGGAAAGAGAACAAAAGATTCAGTAAAACCAATCACTGTAGCCAAAGCAATTGATGTCCTATATACAGTGCTCCATACTCGTCAGCTCTCCCCTGCCTCTCATTTCTACAAAGGAAATGGATGAGGTATCTTTTCATATCTCTTCTTTAGGGCCAAGTCTGTTCTTTATCATTTTTGCCATATTCATTTTCTGCAGTATTTTTTTGTCTATTTAAAATATTGTAATTACTGTTTATCGTTCTTTCTGGTTCTGCTTTTGTCACTTTTTATCAGTTCACATAAGTCTTTCCATGCTTCTCCATATTCATCATTTTTATTATTACAGGCCAGTAATATTTTATTACACAGTTTGCTTAGCCATCACCCTGTTGTTGAACATCTACTTGTTTCCGGTCTTTTGCTACCACAAAAATTAAAAAAATTAAATTAAAAAATTGCTATAAAATTATAAAAATCCTATAAGAATAATACAAATGTGAATGAAAAAACATATTATAAACAATTGAGATTTATCCACACGTTTTTCATCCTTTCTCTGCTCCCTTTCTCCCCCAAATAACCAAGTAAAAGGCACATCTCAGAAAGTGCAAGACCAAATATTCTTTCTTCTGGCTTTATCTTTCCCTGTTCTTTTTCTTCATTCTAAAATATCTAAATGAAGAGAAAAATATGCCAAACTTGAGCTTATGACAAATTTGGATCTGGCAACAGCATTTGGACATTGAAAAGAATGAATTTTATTAACAGCTGAGGAATATGCAAATACTGAGTATTATAAAAAATGTGTCCATGCTAACAGCCCTGAGCTTCTGATATATCTATTGATATAGAATCTTGCACACTAATCAGTCCTTTTTACCCTATCAGTTTTGGTTCAAAGAACAGTAATATATCATTTCTTTAGAGTGAGACAGTTTAGTTCATCACTCTCCTAATTTGGTTCTAAATCAATTTTCCCTGTGCTGAGTATGATCATTTTAGGAATGCACCCAGGATCAAATAGTTAAGTAGGAGAAGAGTTAGACATGCCTGCTTGAAAGAGGAGGCAGAAGAAATAACCCACCCTTTGGGTGTTAGACAAGGGTCAAGTTACTCATAATGCTCAAGATTCCGCCGGGGTCATCTTCTTGGCCTGTACATCTATCTTTCTGGGAGTTTCCACACATAGAAAGAGACTTTGTCACATTTAGTTCTTGGGTGCACAGTTCTTAGTACAACCTTTTTGCATTAAATGTTTTCAGAGAGTGAATGCCCTAATCCATGACACTTTCCCTTTGGATTTTCTGTGAGAATTATTTGTCCTTCAAATCCCACAATTCAGCTAATGTTTATACATACTTGAAGGTTTGCAAAGTGTCTTTTTACATGATCTTATTTGAGTTCACCATTCTGCTATTCTTTAGTCATTTAGCTGTAGCCAAATTTTTGTGACCCCGTTTGGGGTTTTCTTGGCAGGGATACTAGAGTGATTTGCCATTTCCTTCTCCGGTTCATTTTACAAATGAGGAAACTGAGGCAAACAGGGTTAAGTGACTTGCCCAGGGTCACACAGTTAGTAAGTGTCTGAGGTCAGATTTGAATTCAGGTCCTCCTGACCCCAGGCCCAACATTCTTTCTACTGTGTCACCTAGCTTCCCCTTTCCATTTTGCAGTGGAGGAAATCAAAGATCAGAAAAGTGAGGTGACTTACCCAGGGTCACATTTGGTCTCAGAGACAGGATTTGAAACTAGATGGTCCCAGCTCCATGTTTAGCATGATATCCACTATGCCACAGAACTGACAGATCTCTGGAGGATGGTCTGTTCTTTCCTTTTTAAATCCTTAACCTCAGGAGAGCTTCTGAATTTTAATAGTACCTCTCTTATCTGAGACTTTGGTTACCTTAAGCTCCCTTTTGATATTATGAACACAAAAGCAACCACAAAGTTTAAAGAGGTTTGCATGCAGAGATTGGTTTTGGACAGAATAGGAGTTTTAGATGCTGACTTGAAGGCCACTCGACTCTGAACTCACCAAACAGAATCTCAGGGATCGAATTCTCGTTCTGGCTCTGGCTCTAGCTTTGCGGAATGACCCTATCTCCTTTGTCATGTTACTAAATCAAGCCACTGGGCTGTATTTATAAACAGTTACTGTAACCTAGATTTTTAAAATCAGATTTCTATCCTACAAACATTTCAAAGACAAGAATTTTTTTGTTCACAAATGCTAAGGACATAGACACACACATATTTATGCTTCACAATGGGGAAATAACACAGTCACATTGCTCCATTAAATTCTAGATTTGAACTAAACTAGTAGAACCCTTCAGCATTTAAGTTGAATATCCTTGTTTTCTTTTCTTTTTTTATGTTTAGCTTTATTTATTTATTTTTAGATTTTGACACTCATTTCCCCAAAATTTTGAGTTCCAATTTTTCTCCCCATCCCCATCTCTCTCCTCCTCCCACCCTATAACACCTTGCATTCTGATTACCCTTTCCTTCAATGTATCCTGCCTTCTATCACACCTTACCCTTCCCTTATTCCCATTTTTTCTCTTTTCATGTAGGGCAAGATAGATTTCTATACCCCTTTACCTGTATATTTGATTTCTCAGTTATATGCCATAACAATTCTCAACATTCTTTTCTAATACTTTGAATTTCAACTTCTCTCCCTTCCTCCCTCCTCACATATCTCCACTGAGAAAGCAAGCAATTCAATACAGGCTATATATGTGTCATTTTGCAAGAGACTTCCATAATAGTCGTGTTGTATAAAACCAACTATATTTCCCTCCATCCTACCCTATCCCCCCTTAATTTTATTTTCTCATTTGACCTTGTCCCATCCCAAAAATGTTTACTTCTGATTACTCCCTTCTCCCATTTGCCTTCCCTTCTATCGTCCCCCTCACCCCACTTGTCCCGTTTTCCCCTACTTTCCTGTAGTATAAGATAGATTTTCATACCAGATTTAGTGAGCATGTTATTCCCTCCTTAAGCCATATGTGAAGAGAGTAAGTTTCGCTTTTCCCTCTCACCTCCTCCCTTTTCTCCTCCATTGAAAAAGATTTTTCTTATCTCTTTTATGGGTGATAATTTGCCCTATTCCATTTCTCCCTTTCTCCTCCCAATATATTCCTCTCTCACCCCTTAATTTTATTTTTTATAGATATCATCCCTTCTGATTCAACTCAACCTGTGCTCTCTGTCTTGATGTGTGTGTGTGTGTGGGGGGGGTAATAAAATCCCTCTACCTAGCCAAATACCGAGAAAAGTCTCAATAGTTACAAATATTATCTTTCCATGTAGGAATGTAAACAGTTCAGCTTTAGAAAGTCCTTTATCTATTTCTCTTTCCTGTTTACCTTTTCATGCTTCTCTTGATTCTTGTGTTTGAAAGTCAAATTTTCTCTTCAGTTCTGGTCTTTTCATCAAGAATGCTTGAAAGTCCTCTGTATCATTGAATGACCAATTTTTTCCTGAAGTATTATACTCAGTTTTTCTGGGTAGGTGATTCTTGGTTTTAATCCCAGTTTCTTTGACTTCTGGAATATCCTATTATAAGACCTTCCATCCCTTAATGTAAAAACTGCCAGGTCTTGTGTTATCCTGATTGTATTTCCACAATACTCAAATTGTTTCTTTCTCACTGCTTACAATGTTTTCTCCTTGGCCTGGGAACTCTGAAATTTGGCTACAATATTCCTGGGAGTTTCTCTTTTCAGGTCTCTTTCAGAAAGTGATCAGTGGATTCTGTCACTCTTCATTTTGCTCTCTGGTTCTAGAATATCAGGGCAATTTTCCTGATAATTTCATGAAAGATGATGTCTAGGCTCTTTTTTTGATCATGGCTTTCAGGTAGTCCCATAATTTTTAAATTGTCTCTCCTGGATCTATTTTCCAGGTCAGTTGTTTTTCCAATGAGATATTTCACATTATCTATTTTTTTCATTCTTTTGGTTTTGTTTTGTAATTTCTTGGTTTCTTATACAGTCATTATCTTCCATCTGCTGCACTCTCATTTTTAAAGAACTGTTTCTTCAGTGTGCTTTTGAACCTTTTTTTCCATTTGGCTAAATCTGCTTTTTAAAGCCTTCTTTTCCTCATTGGCTTTTTGGACCTCTTTTTCCAGTTGAGTTAGCTTATTTTTAAAGGTGTTATTTTCTTCAGCATTTTTTTTGGTCTCCTTTAGCAAGCTGTTGACTCACTTTTCAAGCTGTTCTATGGCCTGAGACCACTGCATATTTATTTTGGAGATACTGGATCCAGAAGCCTTGACTTCCTCTGACAGTATGCATTGTTCTTCCTTATATGAAA